>NW_026067933.1:11176959-11197787 GCF_014885135.2 Alexandromys fortis
AAAAAAAAAAAAAAAAAAAAAAAAAAAAAAAAAAAAAAAAAAAAAAAAAAAAAAAGGAAGGGACAATTACTTTATTACTTATCTGGAAAGGTAATCTTGTAAGGGATGTTAAAGGAATCACAACCTAAACTTTCAGATATAAAAAAGCATCATCTTTATGACACATATCCACTCATTAACAGCTTTTTACATCAGGAGATTGAGGGCAGAAATGGATATAAGGAATTAATCACTGCCTTTGATTATTAACCAGACCTAGCAAGGAGAGCTAGCAACAATGGGGCTATATTATATTTTTGATCCTAGTCTAATGAGTCAGACAGCTCAGCTATGTGTTCTTGTGAACTTTGGCTTATTTTGTGGGAGTGTTTATCTTAAAACTATTAGCAAGGCATCTGGTTTAATCTGAAGTTATTTTGAAGCTTTGTATTAGCTACTGGTACATGACTGCCTCTTTTTATCATTAAGAGAATTAGAGCCAGACTGGCTTCTGGACTTAACCTGAGCAGCTCCTAAGTTGGAACTCATAGACCTTTGATGTAAAACATATCCTTGTATTTACTTTTATTTATCAAAACTCTGTATAGACTATCATTAATATTATCAGTTAGATGTAGTGGTGAGCTGCGGGCAGGCCTGCTTTTTGTCCTGCCTGGCTCCCACATGGTTAGCTTTACACCTGAAATAACAACACACAAAACTGTATTCTTTTAAACGCTGCCTGGACCATTAGTTCCAGCCTCTTATTGGCTAATTCTCACATCTTGATTAACCCATTTCTAATAATCTGTGTAGCACCATGAGGCTTACTGGGAAAGATTCAACATGTCTGACCTGGTGGCTGGCTCCATCGCATCTGACCCAGAAAGGAGAGGTATGGCGATTGCCTTACTTCCCTCTTCCTCCCAGCATTCTGTTCTGTCTACTCCACCCACCTAAGGGCTGGCCTATTAAATGGCCAAGGCAGTTTCTTTATTAACCAATGAAATCAACACAAAACAGAAGAGCCTCCCACATCAGTTAGACAGTATAGTTTAGGGAGGGGTCATCCTCTTGACAATCCCTAGATAATGATGCTCAGTAGAAAAGGATGTTTCCAAGACATAAACACACTATGTTACAGGCAGTGAATATCTCCTTGCATCCACTCACACCACACTAGATACCAGAGAAAGAGAGCCATAGCAAACATGTAAAGGCACAGCAGAAGCAACAAACATTCTGGGGTCGTCAGTCCTGTGGCCTTGATATGAGACTGGCCCATTAGAGAGTTTCTTCCTGGTGAGCTGACACTTGGAATTTCAATTGCCACCTGCTGCTTCTCTGGCATGGTCTTGGGCAGAGAGCTAGTTGTTATATATCAGCAACAGCATTTTGGATCTCCTGAGGATTTTTTAGCTATTAGAAAGTGAGGAAGTACACAGTCAGGGACATGCAAGACACAACAATGAACAAGTACCTGGTACTGAGCTGCTCTTTGCAGCCATGCTCACCCTCAGCATAGTGATGCAAGTGTCTAGGTATCTCTCTAGAGAACGTCTCTTTTATGAGCTCAGTGAAGCAAACGAGATTCTAAATTAAGTTTGGGAAATGTGACATATGGTATTTTAAACTTAGAGGATTATTAAATTGTCCATTGCCCTATTAAATCTTTGAGAACTGCTAAAGGTTTGTAAAGAAATGGATTTGACTTGGTTCATTCCTGTATTTATCAGAATTCTTCGATGCCTTGACTTTGTCTAGGTGCTACATCCAGTTGCCTCAGAGAGCAAATGTTCTGTGTATATGCAGGAAAATTATGTGTGGTTTATGGTGTAGAATGTTATTATTGAGCTGAAAATTCTGCAGTTGCAAAGAAGACTACCAAAAAGTATTTTAGAAGAAAATACACATCATTTTGAGAGAGAGAGAGAGAAAAAAAAACACAGGTGAGTTTTCTTCATCCATAGTTTTAAAGGTGCAAATTGAAGGTCAAATATCTCATAATTTTTTAATGCAACCCCATATCTATACTCTTAGATAATTACCTTTCTTTAAAAAAACACATTTTTATTTCATGTTTATATTTACTTTTTAAAAGATTTACTTATTCTATGTGGATGAGTGTTTTGCCTGCATGTATGTACAAATTGTTGTGAATCCCCATTTGGGATCTGGGAACTTAGCCCACGTCCTCTGCAAGAACAAGTTCTTTTAACCTTTGAGCCATCTGTGCTCCCTCATTTATATTTTAAATATGTAAAAACATGAACTATAATAAGTGTATTATATCCAGAGTCTTTTTATATACCTATGACACATCTGTGAAGAAGTTAGGTAAAACCTCTGCCCTGGTGAGCTTGTATTGATATTTGGTGTTGAGATACTGTGATATGTTAAATAAAATAATTTATTATGCAGTGCATTATGTAATTGAGTAGAGGCTTTTAAGCATTAGGAGTATGGTGAAAATTCAGTAGCGTTAAAAGGCTGAGGTTAGTAGAGTAGATGAGGACACACTATCCTTTATCACAGGGAGGTAAAGCTGGCTTTGATAAAAATGATATTTAGGTAAAGACTGAAGTAAGAGTTTTAGTTTGGATTTTTATTGCTGTGAAGAGACACCATGACCACAGCAACTCTTACAAATGAAAACATTTAATTGTGTGGGCCAGCTTCCAGTTCAGAGGTTCAGTCCAATATTAACATGACAGGAAGCATGGCAGCATGCAGCTAGATTTGGTGCTGGAGCTAAGAGTCAGAGGCAACAGGAAGTCGACTGACTCACTTGCCAATATTTCAACCATAGGGATCCTCAAAACTCGCCCCCACAATGACACAGTTCCTCCATCAAGGTCAAACCTCCTAATAATCCCACTCCCTTTGGAGGCTATCTTCTATCAAACCACCACAGTAAGGGTATGACCTTATGAACACTGTGGGTAAGGATCCTCTGGAGAAGGTGTGGATGCCTAAGGAGTATAATACCTTTATTGTTTGTTTTGTCTTTGTTTTTTCAAGACAGGGTTTTCCTGTGTAATTGACCTTGCTGCTCTGGAACTTGCTTTGTAGACCAGATTGGCCTCCAGCTCACAGAGGTACACCTGCCTCTGCCTCTCAAGTGCTGAGGTAAAAAGTGTGCACCACCACTGCCTGGCAGGAGAATCACTCTTAAGAATGAGATCAGAGCGGGTGTGGGGAAGTGACAAAGGAAACCAGAGCCTGTTGTATGATGTTTGTAGCCTTGGGTGAGAAAGAATACCCAGGAGCTTATTGGCAGAGTAGGAAAGATATTTGATATCTGATGGCTGGTTACATTCATGAACACCTATAGGCCAAGTGATACTTTGGTCTTGCCGTAGTGGAGAGACTAGCAACATGCAAAGGTAAGGGCCATTGAGCAAGCCAAATATGATTTGTATTTGAGAATTCCAACTAACACAAATCCATGCAGCCTAATAACAGATCTTTCTTCTCAATATTATCTCAACAGAATCTTTGAAACAGAATCATAGAGATTTGAGTACAGATTAGGAAATGGGTGTTGTTGCTTTTAAGAACACTTTTAGAAATGTGTTATTCCACTATGATTTTCTTTAGATAGATTTACAGTTCATTGAAACAAAAAGTTATTGCCTTCCTTTGACTTTTCAATGACTCAGGCAAAATGCAGCATAATATATATTAAAGTATACACTACTACTTAAATAATTTTTATTGTATGGTTCAATGACATTAAATATATTTTCACCTTATTGTTGAACTACCCTGTAACTATCTTTAGAACTTGATAGGATATACATATTCAGCATATATGTATATATACCTGTACATATTGAAGTTTTGTACAAATTAAACAATGTAACATACTCCTCTAATCCATGTCATAGATGACTGCTTCTTTACTATGTGACTATGAGTGTTACTACTCTTGCCAACTTATATAACATGAGGATACAGTAAAAATTTATCTTTGTGTCTGGGCTGACGTTTTTCTTTTTCCTTTTTTTTTTGAGTCTGGGTTCCTCTGTGTAACAGTTTTGACTGCCCTAGAATTCACTTTGTAGACAAGACTGGCCTTCACAGAGATCGGCTGCCTCCTGTGTACTGGTACTAAAAGCATACACCACTAGCATCTAGCTACTGGTTTGTTTTGAATGTTTTTTAGAGGATCTTTTGTATTTTAGCAGGTAGTCCATTCCTTTTTAAAGGTTTACTAATATTCTTTGTTGGTCAGGGTCCTGCAGAGACAACACAATTCTCTATGCAAATAGTATTTATTATAAGGAATTAACTTACATGATTACAGTGTAGATACAAAATCTAGTGATGGCGGGGGATTTGAAACGTAAGAAAGATAATAGCAAAGCACTTACATTCATTGTTCACCAAATTGAATTTTCAGGTGTGCTGGTGGCATACACGAAGAGAGCTGGGAGAGAGTGCTGAATTCACTTAATCTAAAAAGCCAGTCTTTTTGTTTCATTTTGCCCTTTGACTAATTGGATGAAGCCCATCTCTATTATTAAGGATTATCTGCTAATTAAAGGTCCATCAGTTTAATATTAAAATCAACCAAAACATTCTCCATATTGATACACAAAGTTAATCAACATGGCAAGAATACTCTACATTGTGTTCATCCAACCATCTATGAACATTTTGGCTATAATTATTTTTCTATTAATAACTTAGCTGCTAAGAGCATTGCATAATATGTGTATTTCTATGCCTTCAATTCTTTTGTATACACTTTAGAAAAGAGAGGGCATATTGAACCCTCTGCTTAATTATTGACAATGTACCATACTGTTTTCAGCAGCTGCTGTCTGATTGTTTAAATCCCCATGAAAGGTGCAGAAAGGTTTCAATTCCCTATGTATGCTTGCTACCTTAGTTCCTTTTCTTCTTGCTGTGGAAAAACAACTCTGACAAAAGAACATAAAGAACAAAGCATTATTTAAACCACAAGTCCAAGATTAGCTTCCGTCCTGGAGGAGAAATCAAGGTTCTTGAAGCAGCTGGTGACATTACCTCTGCACTCAGAGAAGGAAGCAGTAATTACATGCATTCTAGTTTTCAGTTTGTTTTCTTCTCTTCTACAACTCAGGTCCTGACCACAACTGTGATGCACTCGTCCTACACCTATTACTAATGAAGACAATTTAAACCACAATTAATAAAAACCCAGAGACAGATATTGGGATTCACCCTGAAGTTCAGAAAAGCAAAACAACCAGCAACTGGCTCTTAGCTCTATCTCAGTTCAAAATGGTGATCCTGCCTCCAGGAAACCTCAGAATGAGACTGTATCTGAGAGCAGTCTCCTCCTGTTTTATATTCCTCTCTAATGGTGGAATTAAAGGCATACACTGCTACTGTCCAGTTTCTATGAAAAACTAGTGTGGTTACTGGGATTAAGGGTGTGTGTCACCACTGCCTGGTCTGTAAGACTGATCAGTGCAGCTGTTTCACTCTCTGAACTTGAGGCAAGCTTTATTTATTAAAATGAAGATGAAATATCACTACAGAAAATCTTCCACAGTCATGACTAGAACTCCATCTTTCAAGAGTGTCTAGGTTATGTCAAATTGGCAATGCTAACTACCGTACTCGTCAATTTTTATTACCTTTGTTTTTTGGTCTTACGATAACAATTCTAGTGGCCATGAAAGAATCTCTAGCAGTGGTTCCATTTAATTTTACTAAGACTATGTAATGTTAGCCCTTATTCTTGGATGGTCATCTACCATCTGTGGAGATATGCCTCGTTAAATCTTTGACCATTTAAAAATCCAAGTAGGTTTTGTTGCCATCGAATCGTTCCAATTATTAGTATCCTAGATACTAATTTCGTCAACTATACCATTTGTAAGTACTTTTTGTAAGTTGTCTTTTTGTTCTTTTAAAAGTTCCCTTTGGCAAATAAACATTTCAAGTTTGGAGGTAGTCCAACTATCTTTTTTTATGTTATCTAATTTTTAATGTCATAAAAATTATTATTAAATCAATTATCATGAAGACTTTATAAAAACCCGTTTTATTAAAAATTTTGCATTTTATTATTTGATTCGTTTTAAATTTTGTAAAATGTGGTGCGATGTGGAGATTCATCCATTTCTCAGCACTGTTGTTGAAAAGTGTCCTTTTGTAGAAGTAGTTGTGAGAAGTTAGAAAATCAAGGAGAAAAACAAACTAAGTTAGTTAAAACAGACTACTTTCTGACTTATAGAAGAAAGAACCAACTATTTTGCTAAACAAAAATGTATATGCATTAATTATGTTTGGACATATGGCACCAACAGTAAACAAACTGATCTAAGATGAAAAGCAAGGGAGTGAGGAGAAAAAGGGCACTTTATAAGATTATGGGGAATTATTGTAAATATAAATTATATATTTTCATAAAAAATAAACTTATGAAAATCAGTATACATGCAATGAATATATATTCATATAAATGAAAACCATGTATATAATTTAAGTTGTTTCAATTGTATATTTAATTATTATATTCACAGTTTTGAGTTTTTCAAAAGTAGTTATGGATAATATTCTATACATATTTTCTAAAATCATTATTGATAAATTCAAACTAAGATGTATAAAGTCATAGTTTAGCTTTCTTGAACATAAGCTTTTTTATGAAATCTGTCCTATTAACTTTTCAAGGTCAGCTAGAAGATTTTCTTGTTGTAACTAATGTACGCTGAAACGCCTACTGTTCATTACGTAATCCACAATAATGCAGTAGTAGGTTATACTCTCTCTTGAGGGCAGTTGGTAAAGTCCTTAAAGATCATTAGTTTAAGAGATGGACAATTGCTACAGGTAATGGATGCCCCAGCCCTCTGTACTGACTGTACCTAGTTCTAGCAAAGCTATTAAAAATCTGAGGTTGATCCAAATGTGAGCACTGGAGAAGTAAGATTAGTTAAATAAATTAACTTCTTAGATATTTATATATCAGTCAAATTTAGGATATGGAACTTCAACAAAATTTTCCATAAATTTTATTCTCCAAAGACTCTGGTCTGTAGATACTCACATAATTCTGTTCTTAAAGGGCAAACTTATCTGCTTGATTGCTAAATAGAAAATTGTATTGTAAAATGTAAAATTTAAAAATGGTGCCACAACATTTTTCTTCTTTTCTATGCCTGTTGAATCTATAGTATTTGAATGCAGTGGAAAAAACTGTGAAGGAAAATCCTGCAACTCATTTCAGAGGCTTAGATTTTTAACTATGCATTGAATAAGCTTCTATGCAGATCAATTCAAGCGCATTTCAGTACAATCTACTTGTATTTGTATTTTCATAACAATCATTAATATGATAGTTAATTGATAGGTGTGATGGCATGTGGCTATAATGCAAACACTCTAGATGCTTAGGCAGGAAGACTGTGATTTCAGGTCACCGTGAGCTATGTAGCAAGTTTCAGGCTGGGTGGGTGTGCTGGATAGTTGTGCGACAACTTGACAGAAGAAAGTTTTCTGAAAGGAGGGAGCCTCAAGAAAATGCCTCTATAAGATTTGGGGCATTAAAAAAATTAGTGATTGGTAGGAGAAGGCCCAGCCCATTGCGGGAGGTGCCCACCCTGGGCTGGTTCTATAAAAAATAGTAGCCACAGCAAGCCAGTAGACAGCACTCCTTCAAAGTCTCTACTTCAGCTCCTGCCTCCAGGTTTCTGCCTTCTTTGAGTGCATGTCCTGACTTCCTTCATTGATGACTAGTGATTTGGAAGTGTAGTCCAAATAAACCCTTTCCTTTCCAACTGGCTATTGGTCATGATGTTTCCTTGCAATAACAGACACCCTAATAAAGATACTGGGCCTACATAGTAAGACCCTATATTAAGGGAAAATAATAAAGAAAAACTCAACTAATGATAAGTTTTTACATTTAGTTTAGAGAACTAGAAGGCAGATGCATACAAATGTATCTAACCTTCAATGAGATGACAAGAACAGCTGTCACAAAGGAAGACTGCTAATTAAATGCTGTCATACAAGAAAACACCTTGAAATTATATCAATGCACTTAGAATTAAAACTCATGTGTCAAAAGTCTTCGTATGTCAGGATGTAAATGGATTTGGTATGCAGATAGCTGCTTGGAACTCTATTATACTAGAAAAATAAGAAAAATTTTACCACATATGCACCTGTTTGTACACTAAAATCCTTCTTTTCCAGCACTTCTGTAGACTTCCGTTTATTGGTTTATAAATTAACATATATGTTAATATCTTCTTATTCTAGTAAAAAATGTACTACTATAAACAGTATCCCTGCCTTTCTCTTTTCTGCCTTCTTCCTTTCTTTCCTTTACAGCTTCAGCTTCACAAAAAGTGTCTTTTGAAAATTTATCCTCGTGCTCTTAGTTGTTTCTCCTAGTTAGCCATGTGACCCATATCTGTATGCCTTGTTTGCTTGTAAGCTTTGACAATGGATGGTATAGTACAACCGTGAATGGATAGCACATAAAAGCTTTGAGTTCAGTTAACACTGTGGAAGAAGGGGCTGAAAGTTTGTGAAAGCCAGAGAGAAGATCAGGGAGCTTGCAGTGAGACTGGGTTTCTTAGTAATGTCAGACACTACAGCCATAAAGTACCACCAACATGACTGCCCAAATGTGAACTGAACAAGAAAGACACCAATGAACTTGCCAAACTGCACATGCAAACCCTCTGAGGCCTTAAATCTACCCAAAAAGCTATAGGCAACTAAGTAATTCTGGGAGGAAAAGAGATGGTCCTTCCCGGGGAAGGGCACCCAATGCCAAATGGTCAACCCTGAAAGACTCATATAAGTTATATCCTACAGACTGAATAGGTTATATTTGGAAATACATACATACATACATACATATNAAGAGCCCATGAATGTGAAGAAGAGTGGGGAGGGGCAACCGGGAAGGTTTGGAGGGAGGAAATACAAGGAAAGAAGAGAGAAATATAATTAAATTATAATCTCAAAATTAAAAAAATGCTTTAAAAAAGAAATAATATCACTTCAGTTACATGGTTTTGGTAACTCATGTTTAGTCGTTCTGCTAGTACATAGGTCCTAAATCAGCATTTGCATAGATGAGATATTAGCTAGAAATTAGAACATATAAAAATGCTTGAAAAATCTAAGCAAACAAGGGGGGTGGATAGAAGAATCCCTAAAGATTTGTTCATTACAGTTTCAATTAATCACTATTTCCGTCAATTATTTCATTGCTCTCTTGGTAATAGTCTAGTTCTTAGCCCACTGGTACTAACCAAAGAAATCTTGGAGTTCTAGAAATACAAAAGAAAAAGCATGAAATAAATTGTCCTGGTATGGTAAATCCACAAACAAACAATGCAGACTGTACGGGAGATAGGTCACAAACACTGCCGTTTTCATGAGTTCTGTGTCAAGAAGTCCATTTCTGCAATGGTCATTGAAATTATTTTTTAAAGAGTAACAGGGACATGACATTCAGATGTTTCTAATGCACCCTCTAATTTTCTGTCCTAGTATCATTTTATCAGTCAAATTCAATACATTTATTTCCTGAAGATGTATTCTCGCAGATTATTTTTATAACCTAATCAATGTCCATGTGTCCATTGTAAAAGAGACGTATACACTGTGTAACTGAAATAATATTTGTGGTAAAAGATCAATCTTTGAGCATGTATGAAAAAACAAGTGAAATTAAAAAAAATGATTGTTCTCTAAATGGATAATCTAATATATATTCACCACAAAAGGACAAGATGCAACATTAGTGAAATAAATGTTACAAATTCACACTTTGGCTTATTATTATAAGATACTTAGACTTATTTTAAATGGCAACCAAGAAAATATGCAAAAACATTTAAAACAAAAGTCCCTGGTGTGAATGCTAATCAATCATTCTCAATAATTTAAGTTAAATAATGTAATCAAATACAGTAGTTTTTACTGTGCATTTTATGCTAGCATCAAGAATTATATATTCGTATAACTTGTCTCACTAGAGTATAAATTTTTCCTAAATTTACAATACATATGCTATGGCATGTTCTCTCCTCCAGAGGGCAGTGTAATACAAACTCAGAGGCACAGAATGCACAAAAATACTGCATTATTATTTCATTCTAATAGTAAGACAGCATAGGAAAGTGCCCATAGTCAGCCAAAATGCTAGAACTCTTGGTGATACCAACCATTAAATAATATTTTTTTACATGTTGTTTAAAGTCATTTTAAAACACAAATACTATAATGATCTTCCGTTGGTCAGACGCAGCAGCAGTAGACCATAAAATTTCAGGTGACAAAAACATGTCTGTGATTCTGCAAAAGTGTGCTTTGGTTCTGTTTCCCCACCCAATGGAAGGTTAAAGGACTTTTTAGTAATTTTTTTCCTTGCATATAGACCTTCAAAACCCTTTTCAAACCTGAGTTACATCCACCCACACCAAATTATAAAAGCAAACTTATTGATAATTTTTGAAAAAATTGTAAGACGTTTTGCACTTCAGTACTGTCTGGAAGCCAACCAAGGGCAAGAGATGTTTAAAACTTAGTCTGGGCTCTTAAGGTCATGACACACATTGGTCTATCATGTGGTGCTCAGGAGCTAAACCACTTTCAAGATATTTCCCATGCTTTATCTCCTTAATCTTTGAAGCAGTCTTACTATTGATACTATCACCTCCCTATTTTACAGGAGGGCAGTGGAGTCAGAAAATATCAACCTGTGCGATGTTCCATTGCTGTTCTATAGGCGAGTCAGAGAGGGGATTCAAGTATTCCTCATGCCAAGATTTTAGCAGTCAGGTTATAACAAGTCCCAGTTTTGGAATGAGTTTGTACTATGATATAATCAATATAATACCATATATAGTTGTGGTAAGTCCAGTTGTAAAAACTAATGAAGATAGATAGACCACTACTGAGTTCCCCGTTCACACATGTGACACAAGCTCATCTTCACAGCGACATCGCTGTGGTTCACAAGGGAGTCTCAGATCATCACATCCTGGTTGACTTTTAGAAAGGCAATTTCATGAGCAGCAAATCAGAGCTACTGGTTTAGAGACTGGGAGTGAGGACTGCCTGACAATGTGTGGCTAAGCAAGTACTAAGGCAATTCTTACACACACAGAATTTAAAAACCATCATCAGCAGGGGCAACACTATTAGGAGTCAGTGGGCATAAACCTTAACATGGTGAATCACGATGTTTGCCTAGGGAACCTTTAGCAGATGTGTGCTTGTGTGACGGTGGGCACAGGACAATTTTGAGTGCTGTCCACTTTCGTTTTCGCTTTTCATAAAGAAATTGCTTATATTCGTGTGTGTATGTGTGTTTGAGAGAGAGTGTGTGTGTGAGAGAGTGTGTGTGATTGTGTGTGTGTGAGAGAGAGAGATAGGGAGAGATAGTGTGTGTGTGATTGTGTGAGAGAGAGAGAGACAGAGAGAGATTGTGTGTGTGTGTGTGTGTGTGTGTGTGTGTGTATTTATGGGCACACATCCTAGCTATGGTTGGGTATGGATATTGGAAAACAGCTTCGTGCAGTTAGGTTCTTTCTTTTTACCATGTAGGTCTCAGGGATCAGGGATCAGCACAGATAACAAGACTTGACAGCAAGTACCTATACATGATGAGCCATCTCAACCTTACCCTCCCTCTTTCCCCTCCTCCCCCCTTTTAAGACAGTTTATCACTGGCTTAGCACTTGCTAGGCTGGCTAGCCAGTGAGCCTCAACAATCTGTCTTTATTGTTATCTCAGTCTGGGATTATAAGTGTAAACCACTAAGAATGGCTTTTTAAAAAATTTACTTCACGTCATTTTAGCAATTAAACACAGGTCCTCATGCTACAAGGCCAACAGTTCAGTAACAGAGCTATTTCCCCAGGACCAAGCAAGTCTTAAAACTTTGTACTTCAGTTTGTCCATTTGTCCAGAGTTAATGGTAGTCCACTCCTAGGCTTCTTGTACATGTTGTCTTGTGTATAATTCAAAAAATAACTAGTGTCCTACTCATAGGAGAGTCTGTAAATGCTAATGATGCTATAGTATGTAAAGTAAAACTGCTAACATTTTAATGCCTCTGTCCATTGCATTCATCATGTAACAAGTAAGGGAACAAATCCATGCTTGAAGTACAGGATCTGGCAGTGGCTGAGGAGCGTGAGTGGGACACTTGGTAAAACAGTAGTGGTATCTGAATCCAGTTTTTTCTGGAACTGTGAAAAATCTTATAAATGAAGCAGAAATTAAACTTTCAGGATAATGTCTTTTTACATTGAGTATATTTTGAAATAGGCTCGCAGGACTCCATTTTCACAGTTAATTCCTCAGTGAGCTTCAAATGCTCTGAGTTCTTTCTGTTTCAGAGGCCTAATTTATGGACCAGGATTTCAGCATCTTCCAGACAACCACCATGAGGAAGTCTCGCCGAAGGTCATGAGTTAGACTCTGAAACAATCTGTAGAAGACACTAAAAATAAATGGAGGAGATAGAAAAGGCAAACATTAAATAACACACAAGGAACACCGTTAATCAAACTCAGGATTCAGACACTTACACAAAACAAGCCAGTTACTTTGAAAGATGTATGTCATTAAATTAGAAGGAAGGATAGGACGGTGATTCTGCTCCTAGCAAAGCGTGTGTACAGCCTGAAAGAGACTCTGGGTACAATGGCTAGCAGCACAATCATTCAATCAGTTAACCGACTGATAAATAAGAGAGGCATACATATGAGATATTATTCATTTCAGGGAAAGAGGCAAATCTTGGCAGGTGCTATAATATGGTTGAACTTCTAATTCAGTCTAACTTCATAAAAGTTATCCATAAAAGAATAAGTATTACACAGCTCCATTTCTGTTATGTATTTGAGAGTCAAACACACGGAACAAGGTAGAACAATAGTGTTTGCTGGAGAGGAAGGGGAAATAGTGAATTGCTGTTCATTAGTAAGAAGTTTTAATTATACAAGTTGAATATGTTCTAGAAATCTACTATACAAAATGATAACTAGAGTTTATGTTGCTGTATTGTAGGATTTAAAATATGCTTTTAAAAGGGGGTGGGTACCATGCTATTCTTTTTATTGATTGATTGATTGATTGATTTTCGAGACAGGGTTTCTCCGTGGCCTTTTGGTTCCTGTCCTGGAACTAGCTCTTGTAGACCAGGCTGTCCTCGAACTCACAGAGATCCGACTGCCTCTGCCTCCCGAGTGCTGGAATTAAAGGCGTGCGCCACCACCACCCGGCTCATGCTATTCTTTTTAAAGACATATTAAGAGTCATATAAAGCTGGGCACATGCCTATAGTCCCAGAACTCAGGAGGCAGAGGCAGGAGAATCTCTGTGAGTTCAAGGCTAGCCTGGTCTACAAAGCTAGTTCTAGGACAGCTGGGGTGGTTATACACAGAAATGAAGTCTTAAACAAAACAAAACAAAGAGTAGTATAAGGCAAATGTAGTTACTATCTTGCTGAATTTTGTCAAACAAAATAACTACGGAAAGATGAATTTAACTGGGAAAACTTTAGGAAGAACTATTACATAATAAATCTTATTACTTCATTTGATTGGACACAACAATGTTGTTAGACTTTTTAAGTTTTAAAAACTATTGCTTGCCTTTTAAGTGTGTACTTGTACACACTGCATGCAAGCAGGAGCTCACTGAGACCAGAGTGAGTTGTGTGGTAAACTCCAGAACTGGAGTCACTGTTGTTAGCCACCATGTGTATGCTGGGAACCAAACCTGAAAGAGCAAGGGGGGAATGCTGAGCCATCTCCCCATACCTTGCTGTTGTATTACACAAGAACAAGATCAAAGCCCAGATTTTTCTTAGGGATTTCGGAGGTAGCTCAGCAAGTAAGGTGGGTTGCTGCCAACGCTTATTTCAAGGATTCACTCCTTGAAACCCAATGAAGGAAATAGAAAAACAACTCTTTCAAATTGTCTTCTGACTTCCACTGATTCCCTGGCACTTACCATAAATAAAATAAAAGTGTAATTGAAAAGTACATTTGTATGTAGTGAAGACAGGTAGTAAAGTACCTATGAGTGAAATACAATTATAGGGAAATTTGGCTGAAATTCACCATACCAAAAAATAAATGATTACAAACCATAAAGAGACAAAAGAGAAGAAATATAAAATTTGATCATTTTTCAAATTGACTAATAATACGAATTCTTTATAATTTGGGATATTTTATAACTTATGGATTGGTTGGTCAACTTTAGGGGTGTCATGCCGTGGCACATGTGGAGGTCAGAGCACAACTTTTGGGAGCCAGCTCTCCCTTCTACCATGTGTTCCTGGATTCAGATTTCTTAGCAAGGGCTGTTACCTTCTCAGCTCTAAAGAATTTAAGGAATGTAATGGCATAGATAATTTAAAATGCTTTTTAATTTAATATTTTTGAGAATTTATTCTCGAACACTGTTCACATCATCTCTACCACTCCCTCCTTCCCACCTTGCCTTCCTCTCTTCTTGCCTCCCTATCTCCCTCCCTTTCAGATTCTCCCTTTCCTGCCTGAGTCCTGACAAGTTTATGACATCTTTTTCTGTAATAATTATTGATGTACATATATTCAGTTGTAAATGTATAAGTATACACATGACTGACTCTATTTAGAGTTGTTCTTGTGTTCATTTTTTTTAATGGCTCATCACTTGGGATTGGAAAATTATCAAGAGGTTCCTTCTAAGAGAAGACTGATTCTCTCCTTTAGCAGCCACTGATTACCTATAGATCTTCATCTAGGAGTGGTCTATTGTGACATTTCCCTGATCCACGTTGGCTTGCCAAATGAAGTTAATATGCAAATCTTGTCTAGGCAATCATATTGTTGAACGTTCATGGGGTCCTCACCCTTATTATGTCCAGAAGCTAGTATCTGGAGGCAGGCCTTCTGGTATTCTGATTCTGACAACAGTTATGTCCCCTCCTCGTCTGTGATAATCCCTAAGCCTTAGCATTGCAAATTTACCTGTTGGAACTGGAAACAGTAGTCACTTACTTTTTGCATTTTGAATTGTTGTGAGTTGTGGACTCTCTAGCAGTCTGTCTACTGCAAAAAGAAGCTTCTTTGATGAGAGGATGCAGCTACACATATCCATCAGTACTAAGTTAAGTATTAAGAAAATAGTTAACATTATGTTGTGTAAGAAAAAGAACAATAGTAGGATCTCCTCTCAGGCCTCTCTACTCCTGGGTAGTTGGTTAGATTTACAGTATCAAGCATGAAGTCCCTCTGATGTAGCAGATCTTACCATAGTTCACAATGACTAATTACATGACTTTTGTTATAGTGAAGTTAGTTATTTCAGTAGACATACAGTTTGAGGGAAGTGATGAGAATGGTTACTGAGATTAAGTTTAGAAATCGCTATTGTAATAGCAGGCTCTCCTTTCTCTGGAGATCATAAACAACCAGAAGATGGGATTGGAAAGTCGACTGCCTGGGCCCAGTGCTGCTTATCTGCTTATTGATACTGTTTGTCAGAAAAGCCTTTGGTTAGTCCCAACATGGCCTAAGGGTCAATTTCCCACCTGCTTTAGTGACCTCAGGGTTATTTCTTTGGTAGCTGATCTCTTTTCTTGTTTCATTTTCTTTTAGCTCATATCAGCCAGGGAACTAGGGAATTCAACTGTCGTCTAGTTATCCAGTCTCTCAGGGAGACATTTTCTTTTTTTTTTCTTTTTTTTTTCTTTTTTTTTTTTGTGTGTGCTCTAAGTCTTGCATTTGCCCACTCAAAACTGCCAAATATTGTTAATTTTTAAGCTATTCAGAAAGTATCTAGCTAGGTTGTATGTTGTGTTTATTATTATGCAGAAGCATTTTCCTTCCCTCAGCCTGACATCAAAAAGCTAAAACTGATTTTCGCTTGATAAAAGCAAGAGTTTATTATTCTTGTTGAAGGTTGAGTTTTTGTTTGTTCACAGGTAAGATAAATATTGATGGCTAGTGTACAAGATAATGTTGCGTTACACTTAAAACTTGACTATTTTTTACCAAAATGAATACCTCTGGGTTTATCTTTTGGCCTATCTGATTAATTTTACACTGCATTGAACGCACCATGCTAAAGTCAGTACTTAGTGTATGACACTACAAAGATCAATAGATGACTTCAGCTCACTTGAGAGGCCTCTTGCTAGGTTGGTAGTGGGGCCATGGTGGACAACAGGTACATAATCAAATGACGGTTAGTACAATGAGATAAGTCCTAGCAATGGTGCATATAATTTATAAATGCACAACACTTAGAAGTATAATACCATACACTTTTTAGCTCATGACTGAAGGCAAAAGAACGATGTTCCAGCTGGGTAGTGGTGGTGCACACCTTTAATCACAGCTCTGGGAGGCAGAGGCAGGTGGATTTTTGTGAGTTCGAGGCCAGCCTGGTCTAAAAGAGCTAGTTCCAGGACAGCCCCACAGCTACAGAGAAACCCTGTCTTGAAACACCACATTCCCCGCCAAAATAAAAAAATATATGAAATTATTTATTTGATAACAAAGAGGGCACTAAGAGAGACTTACATAGATCTAATCTACATGGGAAGTAGAAAAAGACAAGATTTCCTGAGTAACTTTGGAGCATCAGGACCTTGAGGGAGGCTTGCAGGGGGTCAGGGAGAGGCAGGGAGCAGAGCAGAGAAAAATGTAGAGCTCAATAAAATCAATTAAAAAAAAAAAAGAACAATGTTCCACTGTTCCAGAAGGCTTATGCTATTCCTGTAAGTACATTTAAAGACAATAAGGTAGCCAATGACCACATGTGACAGTTTCAGTTTAAACACATTAAAAGTACACCAAATAAAGAGATCAGTGGCTCATAGTTCCTAGCCATGTTTGAAACAATTTTTTTCCTAATGCCTCCTATAGTGCATGGGAAAGGGCATCACCCTCACTACCCTGCAACAGAAGGTTCAGGTAAACAACACCAGTTGACAATGCTAAGGTCTATCCCAATGCCTGCAGATGTTAATATGCACAAAGGAAATTAACGGTAAGTATATCTACTGTATCTGGCTGCTAATTCTTATTTAGAAAGTAAATTAGAAGGCTGTACTCTGAATGTCTAACAAATGCTCGTATGAAACTTCCAGTCAATACTCCAACTCAGAGCAGGACGAATCTATGCTGTTCTATGCTGTTCACATTAAACAAAAATTATTATGTCAAAAGGACTCCATTACTGTCACCTCTGCTTTGGAAGAAGAAGATTTTTAAATGAAACATAGGTATGTCTTTAGATAACATTTTTTCTGCGTTTTGAGATTATGATCTATTACCTACTGTATTTATAAGAATAAATAAGTTTAAATAAAGTACATGCTATTTAAAAATTAACATTGCAAAATATATTTTAAATATAATTTTAATTGAAATATTGTTATTGGAAGCCTCTTGTTTGTTTCCTGGCCACATAGACTTCTGAAAATAATCACACAGAAACTACATTATTTACAACACTGCTTCACCCATTAGCTTATGCATATTTCTAGCTCACTCTTATATCTTAAGTTAACCCATTTCTTCTTTATTTATTTATTTGTTTATTATTTATTTATTATTGATTTTATTAAGCTATACATTTTTCTCTTCTCCCCTTCCTCCCTC
The DNA here is from genome assembly GCF_014885135.2 of Alexandromys fortis. Classification (NCBI taxonomy): domain Eukaryota; kingdom Metazoa; phylum Chordata; class Mammalia; order Rodentia; family Cricetidae; genus Alexandromys; species Alexandromys fortis. Next base: position 11,194,578 of record NW_026067933.1, read on the forward strand.
TCCCCTTCCCCTCAACCCTCTCTCACAGTCTCCATGCTCCCAATAGCCCGTTTCTATTATTTTATATTTATTATTGGGGTCATGGCCGACCGGCAAGGTTCCAGCTGGAGGCTTCTATCTTTCTCCTCTGGCAGCTCCATGGCTTCTCCTGACTCCATCTTCTTTTTCCTAGCATTCAGTTTAGTTTTCCCCACCTATTTCTTCTGCCATACACAGTCCCCAGGACAGCTTCTTTATTCATTAACCAATAAAAGCAACACATATACAAAAGTATTTCCCACACCATTATTCTGGGAAATGAACAAGTGGCCTCTAACAACAAATTGGTACTCCAACTTGTGCTCACTAAATCTACATACAACCTGAGAGGACTTGGAAAAGAATTGTAGACACTAAAAAAAAAATTTGAATTGGTTTGTGGCCCTGGGTACTCATAAGCCCACTTGGGGTTAGGAGGAAAGTGGCTAAGACCATGCCCATGGCTCAGCACTCCCTGCCTGGGCAGGCAATAGGATCTGGTCTGCTAGGAATGCAGAGCAAGAGAGCATGATGGATTCCCTCCACCATACACAGAGATATTTCCAAGCTGCACAGTGCTTTGCATAGCATATTTAGCTATTACTCAGATAAAAGAAAAGTTTATGTGCTGCATGCTCCTTCTCAGAGTTAAAGGGATGAGTGTAGCTCTTACCCAGATGTCCCAGAGCTAGTAGTAATGGTACCTCCACCATTTTGAAAGGCAGAGAGAGGTAGAACCAGCACCTAGGACTGCTGCAGCCAAGCTGTTTAGTATTTTAAAAGCTCTCCATGGAAGAAGAGGATTAGAGAAACACAATAGGACAGATTTAGACATAAAAGAATTCTAAATGAGTCACAGTGTGTAAAAAATGTATGTAGGCTTGGAAGAGAGAAGAAAAAGAGTAAAGAGACAATAAATGTAATATAAAAGAGTACAGACAGGAATAGATTGATGTGGGAGTGTCATATATCAATCTGTTGATTTCATTGGTTAAGTTATAATAAACCAACTGCTTGGCCTCAGCTTAGAACATAGATGGGAGGAGTAAACAGAATAGAATTCTGGGCGGAAGAGGAAGTGAGGTCAGACTCTGCTCTGCTCCTGGACAGACTCGACAGCTCTGCTGGAGCAGAGACGCCATGCTCCGATCTCCCGGGCAGATGCATGCAATGAAGCTCCTCTCAGCTCCGAACCCAGAATGGACATAGGCTAGAATCTTCCCGGTAANCCCGGTAAGCGCACCTTGGGGTGCTTACACACATCATTAGAAATGGGCTAGTCCAGGTGCGAGAATTAGCCTGTAAGGGCTAGAGTTCATGGGCCAAGCAGTTCTTAAATGAATACAGTTTGTGTGTTGTTATTTTGGGCATGAGCTAGCCAAGCGGCCGGGGTGTTGGGGACGCAGCCCCACCGCTCCTATTTCAACAATAGATTAAAGGAATAAAGGTAATAAAATAAATATTAAACTTGTAGAAAAAGTAATAGAGTAAGAAAAACAAGCCACATAAAGATTGAATATACACAGAGAGTCAGGAATATGTTTATTATTGTGTTTTCTTTAAATTTTTTGATTGTGAAAGAACTAAGTACAGAGAGACATTTCATTATATGGGCTGCAAAGCTAAACCAACATATATCTTTTAAAGGTATCATGACTTCAGAATTTGGATTTAAGGATTTGTTGATTTGGAAAAGAGGTTTTGCTTTTGGTTTCACAGAACATATGAACCTGTGGATTAATTCCAGACTGATGTGGTTTGATGGGCCAAGAGCCTCCTGAAAGATCACTGTGAACACCTCCCCAAACTACCTTACCCAACAAAAAGCAGGAAATAGTTTGGCGAGAACTATGCCCAAATTTCCTAAATGGTTGCTTATAATTTTTTTCTTTTACATTTGCAGGAGGATATGAATATAGATATGAATACTTTGCATTGGTATAAATCTTGGTTTCTTGATACAAATTTAACATCAATTTTGTTATATGTATATTTCTTCTCTTGATTAAGGTTTTGTGTTTGTGCAGTTCATTTAAAAATATAATGTATAATTAAAAACACAGGTTAATAGATAGTCATCTATAAAAGTCAAGCTTGTAGTCAGTCATGTTAGGTTTTCTAAATGTACAGAGATATATTTCAGATAGAAATACATTCTTCAAACCTCTCAGTGATTAGAGAATACAGCATTTAAAATGTATTAAGATCTTAAGACTTTTTATGATAATGAGACATGTCTGCTCCTGGCAGACATCTTCAAGAAGAAGATGAGCATTGACAAGGCTCCTCATGGAGTTTCTTAGACATTTGGGCAAGAAATTGCTCTTGCCTGGACTGCTTAATGCTATGCTGTATGAACTGAACATGCAAGACCCACAGAAAAATGACTGCTGAAGTTCCCTAAAGAAGGCGAAACAGTCTTTCAGAATTCCTCCTTCATGAAAGAGTGTACCAGACATTCTGCAGGACACAGAAGAAAGTGACTGACAAACTGCTAATACAGGTAGAACTATCTTTGAAATGTCCTGCTTCATGAAAAAGTCTGCTGGATACTATGAGCCTGTGGTTGAAGATTGGATGTCCCATAAAATACAGAAGAAGAACTTTGTGTTTTTTTTTTTTTCCAGAAGAACTTTGGGTGACTGTCTAGGCAGCAAAATGTTTATGTAATTCTAGAATTTTGTAAGTTGCTTTCAATTCACTTCCTGCTTGCTTAGGTAATATATCCTTCTGGAGTCTTTGATGGAGTTGATTACAGTTTTTCTTAGTTATGATAAAAGATAAAGTAGATATAATTTTTGTAACTGTAATTCTTGCTTAATACCTATTTTGTTATATGTAATTTTCCTCTGCTAAAATTAAAACCTTCCTCTTTTATTTAAACACAAAAAGGGAAATTATGTGGGAAGTAATTGGTTTTTAATGGTTCATGAATAAAGAAGATGTTTTGGGCCTGTGTGTTATGGTTTTCTGTCCCTTTAAGAGACAAACCATGCCCACTCCCTCCCCCATCCACTGAGGCAGGCTGATCTTCAGCTTCTGTCCTGAGCTTGCTCTCTTTTCCATCTTCCTCTCAGAGAGGCAGCTTTGCTTCTGCCTCTCTCCCCACTTCTCTGCTTCCCCCTTCTCTGTCTCTTTCTCCTCCTCCTCCTCCTCCTCCTCCTCCTCCTCCTCCTCCTCCTCCTTCTCTCT
>NW_026067933.1:11197792-11357578 GCF_014885135.2 Alexandromys fortis
CTCTCTCTCTCTCTCTCTCTCTCTGTCCACCCTTCACCCTTTCCCCTCCACAACCCCCTGAATAAGTATTCAACCTCACTCTGCATGTCGTGTCTATCCATGTCTCTGTCTCCTGCCCGCCTGCCATGTGTCTCCCTGCCTGGGACCAGCCACTGCTCTGGGACCGGCAGCCGTCTCTGCCTGGGACTGGCTGCTCGCAGGGCCCACTGTCTGCCACCACCATTTGGGACCTACTGCATTTCTTCTGCCTACTGCCACTGGGGATCTTGCAGCATTTTTTAAAAAATATATAAAACTATACATGGCAGAAAATAGGTAGGCAAGGGAAACTAAATTGAATGCTGGGAAAAAGAAGGTGGAGTCAGGAGAAATCATGGAGCTTCCAGCTGCAACCTTGCTGGTAGGTAGGCCATGAGCCTCGTGGTAAAATTTTATTAAATAAAATAATAAATGGGTTAAGATATAAGAGTGAGTTAGAAATATGTATGAGCTAATAGGCCCAAGCAGTGTTGTAAATAATATAGTTTTTGTGTGATTATTTTCTGGATTCTATGCCTGGAAATGAATAAGTGACCTCCAACAACAAAATACAATTACACCATTTGTCATCCTCCCTTTTTACTCTCCAGCCCCTCCCATCAAAAGATTGCATCTTTTTCTTTGATTATTTTGGTTACACACACACACATACACAAATATATGAATACTACTACCTGCTGAGTCCATTTTTGTTGTTTGTGTGTATACAAAACACTACATTTGACAAAAATAAGGGGCCTCATTCCTGTGAGAGATAATTCTCTTTCTCCAGGAAACTATTAGTTACTAATAGATCTTTGTTAGGGCTTGGATCCAGCAAAAATTTCCCCCTTCCATGTTATGTCCATTTATATCACATTTGTTCTAGTCTTGCTTATGTATCCATTTCTAGGAAATTGCGCTTCACTGCAGACTTCCTGATATTCTGGCTATAACAAGCTTTCTCCCTTTCTTTGGCAATGTTCCCTGAGCCATAGGAATGTTAGGCATTTTGGTGCAGATATATTCACTGGAGCTGGGTTCTCTACCATCTGTTCCAATTGTGGCTTTTTTAAAATGAATTCTATTTGCTATGGTCACCAAGGTTTCTTTGGTAGTAGCTTTAGTTTTGTATGGGTGCAAAGAGATGGTATATAAGTAATTAGGCTGGTATAGCAAAGTAGCAATAGTAGATTCTTTTCTAATACCCATGACTTCTGTAGTCCTCAGAAACTGGTTAGGTTTTCAGTATCCAGCATGATTTCCCCTGTACTCAGTGAGTCTTAAATCTGACTAGACAGCTGTTGATTATCACTGACATATGTGGAGGCCCAAAAATGAGGACCCATTTCCATCTTGTCTGATGATCAGGAGAGTTTGGAGGTTGCTCAAAATGATTGACAGGCATAGTTGCACATCCCAACTCAGAATGTGATTACTTTATTATTTTGACATTAAAATAGCTCCATTTCAATCCTAACAGATGGTCAGGATATGCAAACATACTTCTGCTCCTTCTTTGTAACTATGAGGTCACCTGGGGAGGGACAGCCTTCAGGATATGTGATCTAGAACAGCTTCACTACCTAGACAAAGAATGCTAATGACTTGATGTCTCAGAGTGATAAAGCAATTGACTAATTGTGTTGTTCTTTGTATCATGTTAATAAAGTCTTTTGTTACCTTCTCCCCCACCCCCTCCACAACAACCATATCCCTATTTACATTAGGTATAAAAGCTGTGGAAAAATAATGTGGGTGATTTTTTTTCAGTATTCACTGAAATGCCCTCCAAGTAGTATTCTATGGTGTCTTTCTTGTTAATTTTTATACATCTTCATATTCTTTATTTATATTTCTAAATATACCTACCTTGACAAGAGGTATTTTTGTCAAGGCCAGTCCTTGACAGACAACTGTTGATTGTCAGTGACATATGCCTGCCACTTATTATACCACGATGAATTTTTCCCATGCTGGTCATTGCTATGGCTCATGGTTATTGTAGCTGGGTAAGACTGTTTATTTGCTTCCCTCTCTTGACAGGTTGCATAGTATTTTCTGGTATCATGGAAGCTACACTTAAGGAAAGAGATTTTCAGGCAATATCCAGCTCAAATCACTTGACTTTTGCCTGCTATGTCTGTGTTTTCTCTGTCAATAGGGGTCGCCCTCAGTCCCTGAGAGGCAACCACGGACTCTTTTGATACAATGCATATAAGCATGTATGTGTGTGTTTGAGAGAGATTATACATATATAATAAGATTATAATTTCCCTCAAAAAACACATAATCCTAATTCAAAACACCATGCCCATAATGGGCATGGTGCTTTAAATAAAATGTTCCCAAAATGAGTGACACTATTAGGAAATGTGGTCCTGTTGGAGAAAGTGTATTGTCAAGGTGCATTTTGACGTGTCATATATGCTGAAGCCACACCCAATGAGATAGACTAATTCCTGCTGCCTACAAGATAAGATGTAGTACTCTCTGCTAATTCTCCAGTATCATGTCTGTCTTCACACCACCATGTTACACCTTGATGATAAAAGATTAAACCTCTGAAAATGTGTAGTGGCATTTCAGTTGTATTTTAATAAATAAAACTTGCCTGGGGACTGGGAAAATGAAACAGCCATAATGGACAGCCTTATAGACTAGGGCATAATGACGTGCACCTTTAATCCCCATAGCCACACTAGTTGCCATAAAAACCAAGTGGTGTGTGCCTTTAATCCCAGTGGATTTAATCTCATTCCTAGAGAGGATTATAAAATGGGAGAAAACAGCTCTCAACCACAGTCTCATTCTGAGGTTTCTGGAGACAGGATCACCATTTCCAACTGAGGTCATGGTAAGAGCCAGTGTCTAGCTGCTTTTCTTTTCTGGTCTTCAGATTGAAAACCAATATCAGTCCCCGACCTTTTATTAATCATGCTTCGAAAATATATGGTAGTTTGAGTGTTTTTGGTCGCATAATATTATAACGTATGGCCTTGTTAAGAAGTGTGGTTTGGTTTGAAGAGGCTGGATGATACACACCTTTAATTCAGACATTGAGGCTGAAGGACACACCTTTAATCTGGGCCACACCTTTTGGAGGACCTATAGGCAGGGTTTGAAATACTCATTTATTCAATCTTCCCTCAGTATGACAGTCAGTTAATTTTCTGTTACCTGCAAGATGTAGCAGTCTCAGCTCCAGCACCACGTGTACCTCCATTATCCTCTTCATGAAAATAATGGACTGAATGTCTGAACTATATACAAGCCACCCTCAATCAAAATTTTCCCTTTAGGACTTGTCTTGGTCATGGTTTCTCTTTACAACAATAGTAAACCATAACTAAGACAAAATGTAAGCAACCCCAATTAAATGTTTTTTTCTTTTTAAGAGTTGCTGTGGTCACAGTGTCTCTTTACAGAATTAGAAACCCTAACTAAGATACATGTATATGATATATACATGTATATTACCTATACATGTATATATATATGTGGTAACACACACATACACACATAATCTTAAAGAACATTAAAGCACTTCAACTGACAATATTCCATGTACAAACTGAAGACTAACAAAACCCTAGTACCAGACAGACGAAACCTCTTTTCTAATGATTGCTCAGAGGAATCCAAGACAATTCCCAAAACAACATGACAAAATTAAAAGACACTAGTTTTCAACCAAGTATTAACAGTGTTTAAGCAAACCTCAGTCAAAAATACAGTAATGTGGGCACAAATAATTTGAACATGTATCACCACATTATTATTAGAAAAATCAAGATATTAATGTCTTGAAATTTAAAAAAAATGACTGAGTCAAGCATGCTGTAAAGACACTTTGTATCACTGTTAGCTTGAATGTCCCTCCATCCACCGTTCTAGTGTTGAAACACAACAGTTGATGCAATGTTGTTAAACAAGCAAGGCTTATAAGAAATGATAGTGGCATGAAAGCTGCTCCCTCTGGGTGCATGAGGATATTGTAAAAAGGAGTCTTCATGCAACATTTAAGTCACTTCTACCATTTGAGGAAATAGAATTTCTCTATGCAGTGGAAATAGCCCTTGGTAGATAATCCCACTTGAAATCACTTTGACTTTAGGTTTTCCAGATTTCAAAACCATGAGAAATAAGTATTCTAAAAATTATTCTATTCTGTATAGACAGACATCAACACTGTATTCAGTTTCTGAGTTCATCTTTCTATATAGTCAGCCAGTCATCTGTGTCTTACATGCTATTGACTCATCCAATCATGGATTGTAAAAATTCTGAAAATAATTGCATCCACACTGAGTCTATACAGACTTTTTTCTCTTGTGTTTATTCTCTATAGAGGATAATATAAGCAACACAAGGCATTTATATTGTAAAGGTTATCTGGAGATTATATACAAAAGCATACTTAGCAGATTGTATTTATATATTTTGTATATATTTATATATATTGTATATACGTTTGACAATAATAATCAAAGAAAAGGAGGCTATCAATTTGAACATGAAGAAATAAGCCAGGATTAAAGGAAAAAGACATAGGAGACACTGGAGGAAGGAAAGGGGGTGTTATGTAATTATATTTTAATTAACAATGTATTAAAATATAACATCTACTGAAAAAGTTTAAAAGGGGCACTTTCTACATTTTTTGACAAATAGTCCATGATGTGGGATTTCCCTCTCTATGCTGTGATTACCATTCGTGAATAAAGAAACTGCTTTGACCCTATATCAGGGAAAAACTAAGCTGAATGCTGGGAGAAAGAAGGGTGGAGTCAGTGCGACACCATGTAACCCCTCCAGAGACATGCTCAAACTTTAGCCAGTAAGCCACAGCCACATGATAATACACAGATTAATAGAAATGGGTTAAATTAATATGTAAGAGTTAGCCAATAAGAAGCTACAGCTAATGGGCCAAGCAGTCATTTAAATAATATAGTTTCTGTGTGATTATTTCAATTCTGGGTGGCCAGGACAAACAAACAGCTCTTTTTAACAAGTCCATTTTTTTTCTCAGATTTTACTTACTTTTTCACAGCTAAAAAGATTATCAAAATGCTCTTTTCTTTGCAAAGTATGGGAGCTTTCTAAAGATAAAGAATCATATTCTAACATTTAAAGCTGCTTCTAGTACTAAAACATTTTATAAAATCACAAGATACTAATATAACAGGTTTTTTTTTCTTATGTAAAATGCAATGCAGACAAAAAACACCTTACAGACTTTCAGAGACCACCACAATGACTTGAATTCTGAGGCTATATTTGGACTAAAATCTTAATATCAATTATAAAAGAAATGTAAACAACCTCCAGAACTACAAGGGAATGAAACATGTTTAGGCACTGAAGTTTATAAGACACTAGGGGCAATTCTAAACCCTCCATCTGCTGAAGAGTCAAGAGTCCGAGTGACCTACAGGAATTGTTAGCGAAAAGCAGACTCCAAGGAACAAGTCAGAGGAGCAGTCTTCTACCTCCAGCAAAGCTCTGGAGACATAGCTCTTCCTAGGAGTCAGATAAAGCTAGAGACTTCCAGCTCCGGCTCCCAGGGTGATTCTGAGTGAGAAGGTTACAACAAGCAACACAAATCAGATGCTGCTGTTGTTTCTGCTGCTGCTGCTTCTCCAGAGAGAAAATAAACATCCAAAACCTGTTGTACAGCTTATATAGATAATCACACACAAAGGTATGTTAATAACTTTAAAACGTTTCGAGTACCTAATGAATACACCATTATTTAATGTTTAATGATTTTTAGAGAGAAAAGTAAGTCAATATGACAATTCGGCTTCACTACATTGGGAAATGTCAGTTATTTGAAATGTATGGAGCCCCTGTATTGTAGTCTCAATCTTAAATACTATATTTAAATAAAAAAAAAAACTGAAATAAAGTTGGGCAGTGGTGGGACACACCTTTGATCCCAGCACTCTGGAGGCAGAAGCGGTTGGGACTCTGAGTTTTAGGTCAGCCTGTTTTACAGAGCGAGTTCCAGGACAGGCTCCAAAGTATGCAGAAAAACCCTGTCTTGAAACCTCCCCCCCGCAAAAAAATTTAAAATAATCAGAACTTAATTTATGAGTAAATGAATCGTCAACATGCTCAGAACAGTTTTCTATAAGTTCAAAACTAAACTTTTCCTTCTTACTCACTTGATTTTAAAAAAAATATTTAAATTTTTGAGATTATAATATAACAGTATCATTTCCACTCTCCCTGTTCTCCCTCCAAACTCCCTATATATGCCTTTTTATCTTTTCTCAAACTCATGAATTCTTTTCTGTTAACTGTTATTACATACATGTACATACAGAACATGTAATATTATATAGACTGAGTAGGCTGTACTTAGGTGTTTAGGAACAGTTTTTAACATCAAAATTATATTGTAATATAAGCATTATAATTTATATACAATATTTTGTTCATCTGTATTAAAAAGCCTATTATTGTTCAATTTTGTCAATGATAAGAATAATACATGTTAATTTATTCTAAATTACATTTTAAAAATTCATTTTCTGGATGAACACAAAGTTTCCATGTTTATTCACCATGTATCAATAAATCCCTTTCTGTATATATACAAGCACTGTGTTATAAACTGAATAAAATACCTTTGTTTTCAATATAGTAGGAATAAAAATGGAATAAACAGAGCAAATGTTTGCTTAGCCATTGTACTTTATTGTTTCTGCACATATGAGGAGATCTAAAATATACAGAACATGAATTTAATATTGGGTAAATCAACCTTTCAGAATCTCCATTATTTTGTTTGTAAAATCAGGAGAAACATTATTGGCATCATAAAGTTGTTATGAAAATGAGTGTGATATGAATGTAGCTCATAACCAGCACCTTACATCAGTTAGTAGTACTTGGAGTGGTCATAAAATGGCTTGTGGTTTGGATATTACAACTATAATCATCTTTGAGGAGATGCTCTCAGTGCCTCAGAGAATTATATTCAGATTTCAATAGGGTCAGTATGAAGAGGATTAATGCAGAAAGACCTAATAAGACTTTGAAAGATATTGACAGAAAATGGAGCAGAAACAAGAAATCATCTCCTATATCCTTATGAATTCAAAAAATAAAATATAATAAAACTGATTTGTGACTCTTCAAAGAGGTGATAAGCCCAGAGAGCAATGAAAAATTACGGTAATCTGCAGAATGTTAGAGACTGATAAAAAGCAAAAAGAAGAGAAGAGAGAGAGACAAAGACAGGCAGAGACAGACAGACAGACAGATAGATAGATAGATTCAGCTTCAAAGCAAACTTCAGTTCCCCAAATTATGAAAGTCAGTCCACATATCCAGAAATGAGTTCAACTTGGGCTATAGGAAGGTTTCTGGTGGTTAGATAGAAGCCAGCATCCCTTAGGAATCTGTGAAGCAGTTTTCTCCTATTTCCCTTACCTCCTGCAAAGAGATACATGGTTCTCCACCTAATAAACACGTGTGGTGCATATTACCATATCAAGGTCCATGCTAGCCTCTAGGCTCCCGCCCTTCCTCCTGGCAAGTACTAGTTATATATCTCAAAGCCTCCAAGCCAGTCTTCTAACCCTTTCACCATCAGCTCCGCCCCAGCTACCACCTTCCTTACAACTCTTGCTAAGCACACTAAGCTCTCTGCTCCGGTCTGCCCCTGCTATTCTCACTGGGCTCTAGCTCTTCTCACTGTTCTCTCTCTATTCTCCCTCTTGTGCTTCCTCCCTCTCTCACAAACAACACTGACCCTGTCTAGGCTGCTGGCCACGTCAGTCTACTTCTTTCTTTTTCTGCTCTAGACTCCTCTAGGCGTTTCTGGATCTTTTGTATTTCAATAAAACCTTAGCCATACCAGAAAGCAGCTATATTAGCAGTTTCTTTACTGTGTGTCCTCTATTACGTCTGGTGCCAAAATCCAGGAAAGGCACAAACGGACTCTTTCCCCTTTCCAAGGCGCCTGGCCCACCTAAGTGGATCAAGCCTCTGATTTGACTCTTCTAAGATCTGGACTGTTGGTCTCTGCTGGCTTCTTCCACTTACATAGTCAATTCCAAATTGTAGAGTCTACCTCTTTTGCTGCTTCTTCCCTCTATTGCTACTCAGCTGTCCCTTCAGATCTGTCTGCTCTTTTCTGTCACTTGCTGCCTATTGGAGTCTGCTATTGCTCTAAAAAAAAAAATGCTTAGTACCAAAGAGCTTCTCTAACCCTACCGGGGAACATAATGCCTCTCCTTTGTTATTTAGAACACTTTTCTGACAAATCTCATGTCTGGATTGAAATTATTGCCATGAAGGCACTTAGTCTTCTCTCTCCCATTGTTGCCCTCCTGCTCCACATGTTCTTACCTTGCTCCTGCAGCTTGTTCTCTCTGAGTTTCTCCCATCTCCTTGTCTTCTCTTGGATTTCTCCCGACATGTTTCTCTAATCTCTTGCTCAGGTTAGAAATTTCATTAAATCCTCACTCTGCTACTGCTAAAGGCTTGGCCTCAGAATAAACTATATAATCAATCTCAATGGCAAAAAATTGGCACATTAGATTTTCAAATTCTCAAAGATTGTAACAACTTCTGCCACTGAACAAGCAAATAATGTGAGAATCTCTTAACAACTAAACTTTTTTGTCTCTTCATTCTCAAAACCTCACTTATCTCTTTGTCGTTCTTTTATCTATCTTTGTAGCATCTTTTCTCTGCTTTCTGTAACTCTGTAGTCTCTGTCTCTCATCTTTAAATTCACTTTTATAGAGTTTCAAATGTCTTTGGGTAAGAATAATTAAATATTGCCATGTGCAGCCCTAATCTATAAAAACAAACACAAAATCAACCAACCAACCAACCAACCAACAACAACAACAATAAATCAGGCTTTGGGTTTGGACTATGGCCCTTGCTTTCCAGACCTAAACATGCTTGTTCAAATATTTTCTCTACAATTCCTGTCATGACTCAGGCAGGCCAGTGACAGGGAGAAGGAGAACAATGCAAAACATTCTCCAAAACTCTATGTCCTGAAGCTATATCGTAAACTATTTCTAGTAGAGATTCCAGCTGCTTATTTCACACTCCTTAACTCTCTAGCCCTACCCTTTCATATCTCTAAATATTTTGCTAAAATGTAAACTTTATCTTAAGATTTGTAAGACCACTGTGGAGACTTTCTGTATCTCAATGTTTGTAAGTTTTCAGGTGTGGTTGAATTCTGTAAAATCTGTAACAAAAAGTTAGCTTAATAGAAAGGGTTGATAGTTAAGAATCTACCACATGCTCATGTTTAAGTTGTATTCAACTCTTGTTTAGGAAAATGGATTTTTTTTCCCTAAAAGAATGTGTTTCTGACTGGTTCACCTTAGAGTAAATACCAATTGTGTGACTTGCTATCATCGTGGATAATGACTTCTGATGTGGGAGTCCCCTCTGAGTGCTGTGATTACCATTAATGAAAAAAGAAACTGCTTTGGACCTATAACAGGGCAGAACTTAGCTAGGCAGGGAAAACTAAACTGAATGCCATCCTGTTTAAAATGACCACATGGTATAAACCAACTAAAGACCACACCTAATAAAACTTTGTATGTGCCCTCTATTGTCAGTATTTTCTTTTTTCTTCTCTCTCTCTCTCTCTCTCTCTCTCTCTCTCTCTCTCTCTCTCTCTCTCTCTCTCTCTCTCAACTACAGAGCCAACACCAGGCCTTAAAACTGGTTTGTTTCATTTTTTTCCTGTATATTAAGGAGGAAACAGCAGTTCTCCAAGATGTTTTGGATTTGGATGGATTTTTGTATTATGATTTTTGTCCCGAGAGTAAACAAATAACATATGATGACAAACTCATGAACAAGGTTTATGGAAAATAGGACTTAAAACTACATATGTTTGATGATAAAGAAGATTATAAAGGGTTACTCAGGCTAACAGAAATTGACTTGAATATATGTATCCACCTTTTTGTCTTTGCTAATGTTGTTAAGCTTCAGCTATTTGAATAAACTGAGTCATACAAGAAACTCTGATATTCTATAAAGGTTCACAACTAAACAATCAAAAAAATAAGACTTCCAGTCTCTATGAATTCTCTGTATAGGTTAGTTTTATTTTGATGCTAAAGTGTCTTCAATGTAAAGTTTTAAAGACTCAAATTTAACAGTGATAAAAGTGTAAAATCTTAATCCTATTAGAACTACTAGTTTGTTGTAAATTGTTAAAAAATAATTAAGATATGCAAGTTAATGCTTAATTACCTTATAATGACCAAATCCTTTAATGTACTCCAAAATATGTTTGTAGTCATTTTAAGTACAAATGTAATTTATTTACAAAAAAATTTAGGCTTCTGCATATGTTGTCAAACACAAGCCTGAAGCAAGTAACAAAAAATAAAGTTTTTTTTTAAAATCAAATACACTTAATAGATTAGATAATCAGAAATATCTGTTGAATATGGCATTAAAAATGTTTCATGAATAAAAGCTTTCCCTGATAGGTAAAAAAAAAAAAAAAGGCTAATGCCATCTACAAAGAAAATGGACAATAACACTCCACCTGGAGGTTTCTTCAAGTGTGGTAATGTTGAGCACTGGGCAAAGAACTGTCCGGTGCCTCATCTGAGGTTAGGCCAGAAAAGCAAAATAGTCAAGCCACTATAAAAGTCTTACCTCTACCAAGGCTGGGCAATTACAGACTGAGCCCTGAGACTTTGTCTCCTTCCATTTTATATTCCCCATTAGTGCTGAGATTAAAGGAGATTAAAGGCATGTGAATCCCTAGTACTGAGATTAAAGGTATGAGCCACCACTACCTGGATCTATTTCTGCACTGATCTTGTGTAGCCCAGGGTGACTTTGAACACACAGAGATCCATCTGCCTCTTCTCCCAAATATTGGTATTAAAGTTGTGACACCACTGTCTGGTCTCTAGTAGCTTACTTTTACCTTCTGATCTTCAGGCAAGCTTTATTTTACTACAACATAAATAAAATATTACTATACTGACTTGCCTAGGTGAATCAGTTTTCCCAATTTCCTCCTCCACAGGAAAATGGTGGCCCAAGGGTGATGATATTCTGTGTGACAGCTGAAGACCTAATACTGTCCTATGTAGCAAAGACTGAGAATTTCTCTTTCCAACAAAGCCCTCAGTATCACAGTGAAGAACCAGGTTGACAGTCCTGGTAGTTGGTAAGTCTCTGTCATTTTAATTGATATGGAGGTCATTTGTCTCATTCTTCCTGTTCAAATTTGTCCTCATATCTCTGTGATAGCAGTGATGGCAAGCCCCATCTTTATGAGACAGTTTAGTAACACCAAGCCAATCTTAGCCAGCTCTTCTCCCAAGGCTACAGTTCTCTATCAGTCCATTTAATGTATAAAAATCAAGCCTTACTTTTTTTTTTTAGAGCTACCAGGTTTCCTACTGAGAATGACTATTATTATAGACACAGGCACAGCATTTTAAAATTCCCTTTGGTGGTTTTCTAAATATAGACATACAAGTGCTTCTCATTGTGCTGAAAACCCTGTCCAATCTATATTTATCCAGATATAATTCTTTCATACTGATAAGCTTTCACGTTTTGTTGTGTCCCAAAGATGTGAGTCTACTCCAGCTATTTACAGACATGTGTTAACTATTTTTCTCTAATATGAGAATTTCAGTACAGTGATCATGCAAATACATCTAAAACTTTTATCTCTTTTTATAAAGTTTAAATAGTCTCACAAACTTCAGTGAACCCTGAGTTGGATCCACTTGTCCTAGGTCAAGTGGACTCTGGGATCCCTTTCCTGATAAATACTCCTGTCAGTCAACAGCTTACACTTTCCCATCTATTGCCTAGCTGTAAGGAGAACTGCTTCTTTCTCTTGGTCTTGTGACTTCTTTCCATCCTTTGAACTGTCAGGACCACAGGTCTGGAAGTTTCAAGTGTACACCCAAGCTAGAGATTGTCCTTAAGCTCTCCTTTAACTTTCCATTCTGTCCCTAGTATCATCTGTCCTAGCAGATTTCCACATGGTTGACAGACAGACACCTTCTGGGAATGAAATGTAGCCTGCACACTTCTTCAAAGCAACCTACACCAAATCAGCCCCAGGTTGGTCCTGAAGAACCAGCAAGCCCTGGACTCGCTAAAAGCTAATGTAAAGCAGTTCAACCAGTGGAGTTCCTCCCTGTCTTTTCAGGCTGGGTCAGCAAACCAGATGCTTCTGACTACTGTCACCACCATTATCGGAATACACCCTCTCCTCTCATTTGACTGCTATCCCAGCCTTCCTGACCCTGACAACCACCCTTCTTCAGGGGAAGCAGTCAGAGATGAATGTTGTCCTTTACTAGGAAAAAAATGGAATGTTAGGTCCAAAGGAAACTTGAGTTTTGCAAACTCAGAAGACAGACCAAACACCCTGAAATGAGTTCCATTTGGGCTATGAGGGGATTTCTGGAGATTAGATAAAAGCCAGCATTCCTCAGGATCTTGTCAAGAAAGTTCATTTATATTTCCCTTTCCTCTTGCACAAGGGATATAATGGTTCTTCAATTTACATATACCTGTGGTGCCTATTAACATATCAAGGTCCATATGAGCCTCCAAGATCCCTCAGTCCCTACTTATGAATACTTCTTATATACATCTCAAAGCCTCTATATCTGTCTCCTGGCCTTCCACCTATTCCTGCCCCCAGGTGCCCACCCTCCTTATAATGCTGAACTCTTACTATCCTCACTAAGCTCTCTCTATGCTTAGGCTTCTGGTCCTACTATTGTCACTAGCCTCCAGCTCTTTATATTGTCACTGTGCTCTACTTTATATTCCTATAGTCTCCCCTTTCTCACAGTCCAGGGCTGGCCATGGTCAGTATATTTCTTTATTTTTCATCTCTGGAATCCTCCAGATGCCTCTGACTGGTTTCTACTTCAATACAATTTTAACCATACCATGGAACAATCATGTGAACAGTATCTTTATTGCATCCCCTTGAATAGAAGAGAGACAGAGACAGAGACAGAGAGAAAGAGAGGCAGAGAGAGATCTCCAGTATCAAAAATGGCAAAATAAAATCTATTTATTTATTTATTTATTTATTTATTTATTTATTTATTTAAAATTTCCACCTCCTCCCTTCATCCCATTTCCCTCCCACTCCCCCTACTCCCTCACCCTCTCCCTCTCCAATCCTAAGAGCAGTCATGGTTTTCTGCCCTGTGAGAAGTTCAAGGTCCTCCCCACTTTATCCAGGTCTAGGAAGGTGAGCATCCAAACAGACTAGGTTCCCACAAAGCCAGTCCATGCGGTAGAATCAAAACCCAGTGCCATTGTCCTTGGCTTCTCAGTCAGCCCTCATTGTCAGCCACATTCAGAGAGTCCAGTTTGATCACATGCTCCATCAGTCCCAGTCCAGCTGACCTTGGTGAGCTCCCGTTAGATCAGTCCCATTGTCTCAGTGGGTGGACGCACCCCTGGAGGTCCTAACTTCATTGCTCATGTTCTCCCTCCTTCTGCTCCTCATTTGGACCTTGGGTGCTCAGTCCAGTGCTCCAATGTGTCTCTTTCTCCATCCATCGCCAGATGAAGGTTCTATGGTGATATGCAAGATATTCATCAGTATGGATATAGGATAAGGCCAGTTCAGGCACCTTCTCCTCTACTGCCCATGGAACTAGTTGGGGAAATCCCCTTGGACACCTGGGAACCCCTCTAGCCAACCCTAAAATGGCTCCCTTGGTTAGGATAACTTCTTTCTTGCTCCAATATCCACCCTTCCTCCATCTCAATTATCCCATTCCCCCAAGCTCTCCCCAATCCCCCTTCTCCCTTCTCTCTCCCCATCTCACCTTCCCTAAAATCCACCCCCTTGCTCCCAACTTTTGCCTGATGATCTTGTCAACTTCCAATATCCAGGAGGAAAAATATATGTTTTTCTTTGGGTTCACCTTCTTATTTACCTTCTCTAGGATCACAAGCTATAGGCTCAATGTCCTTTGTTTATGGCTAGAATCTGCTTATGAGTGAGTACATACCATATTCCTCTTTTTGGGTCTGGATTAACTTACTCAGTAAAGTGTTTTCTATTTCCATCGAGTAGAACTCTAAAGTATATATGTGCCACACCTCCTTTATTCATTCTTCTATGGAGGGGCACCAAGGTTGTTTCCAGGTTATGGATATTACAAATAGTACTGCTATGAACATAGTTGAACAAATGCCTTTTTAGTATGATTGGATATCACTTGGGTATATTCCCAAGGGTGGAATTGCTGGGTTCTGAGGAAGGTTGACTCCCAGTTTCCTGAGAAACCACCACACTGCTTTCCAAAGTGGTTGCACCAGTTTGCATTCCCACCAACAATAGATGAGTGTTCCCCTTACTCCACATCCTCTCCAGCAAAGGCTATCATTGTTGTTTCTGATTTTAGCCATTCTGACAGGTGTAAGATGGTATCTCAAAATTGTTTTGCTTTGCATTTCCCTGATTGTTAAGGAGGTTGAGCATGACCTTAAGTGTCTTTTGGCCATTTGAACTTCTTCTGTTGAGAATTCTCTGTTCAGTTCAGTATCCCATTTTTTAATTGGGTTAATTAGAGTTTTAATGTCTAGTTTCTTGAATTCTTTATATATTTTGGAGATCAGAGCTTTGCCTGATACAGGGTTGGTGAAGATCTTCTCCCATTCAGTAGGTTGCCTTTTTGTCTTAATGACAATGTCCCTTGCATTACAGAAGCTTCTCCGTTTTAGGAGGTCCCATTTATTCATTGTTGCTCTTATTGTCTGTGCTGCTTGGGTTATACGTAGGAATTGGTCTCCAGTGCCCATGTGTTGCAGACTACTTCCCACTTTCTCTTCTATCAGGTTCATCATGTTCAGTCCATTTGGACCTGAGTTCTGTGCATGGTGATAAATATGGATCTATTTTCATTTTCTACATGTTGAAATCCAGTTATGCCAGCACCATTTGTTAAAGATGCTTTCTTTCTTCAATTGTATAATTTTAGATCATTTGTAGAAAATCAGGTGTTCATAGGTTTGTGGGTTAATATCCTGGTCTTCTGTTCAATTCCACTGGACAACATCTCTGTATTTATGCCAATACCAAGCTCTTTTCATTACTGTAGCTCTGTAATAGAGTTTGAAGTCAGGGATGGGAATGCCTCCAGACGTTCCTTTATTGTAGAGGATTGTTTTGGCTATCCTGGGTTTTTTTGCTTTTCCATATAAAGTTGATTATTGTTCTCTCAAGGTCTGTGAAGAATTTTGTTGGGATTTTGATGGGGATTGCATTGAATCTCTAGATTGCTTTTGGTAGAATTGCCATTTTTACTATGTTGATCCTCCCAATCATAGAGCAAGGGAGACCCTTCCATTTTCTGGTATCCTCTTCAATTTCTTTCTTCAAAGACTTAAAGTTCTTGTCAAATAGATCTTTTACTTTTTTGGTTAGACTTACCCCAAGGTATTTTATGCTATATGTGGCTATCGTGAAGGTGATGCTTCTCTGATTTCCCTCTCTGCTTTTTTATCCTTTGTGTATAGGAGGGCAACTGATTTTTTTGGAGTTGATCTTGTATCCAGCCATGCTACTAAAGGTGTTTATCATCTGTAGGAGTTTTTTGTTAGAGTTTTTTGGGGTCGCTTATGTACACTATCATATCATCTGCAAATAACAAAAGTTTAACTTTTTCCTTACCAATTCGAATACCCTTTATCTTCTTATATTGTTTCATTGCTATTGCTAGAACTTCAAGCACTATATTGAAGAGGTATGGAGAGAGTGGACAGCCTTGTCGTGTTCCTGATTTTAGTGGAATGGCTTTGAGTTTCTCTCCATTTAATTTGATGTTAGCTGTTGGCTTGCTGTATATAACTTTTAGAATATTTAGGTATGATCCTTGTATCCCTAATCCCTCCATGACCTTTATCATAAAGGGGTGTTGAATTTTGTCAAATGCTTTTTCAGCATCTAATGAAATGATCGTATGATTTTTTTCTTTCAGTTTATTTATGTGATGGATTACATAATAGATAGATTTTCGTACGTTGAACCAGCCCTGCATCTCTGGGATCAAGCCTACTTGATCATAATGGATAATTTTTCTAATGTGTTCTTGGATTCGGTTTGCCTGAATTTTATTGAGGATTTTTGCGGCTATGTTCATGAGTGAGATAGGCCTGTAATTCTCTTTCTTGGTTGGGTCTTTGTGTGGTTTTGGTATCAGAGTGACTGTAGCTTCATAAAAGGAATTTGGCAATGACTCTTCTGTTTCTATATTTTGAAATACATTAAGGAGTACAGGTTTTAGCAGCTAATAGGGCAGGGATAGGGTGGGTGGGCAGGGATGTGTGGACAAAGAAGCCCCTGCAGCAAGAGTTGAAGGGGCCCAGTGCTTCTTTTCCGAATGTTTCGCCCAGCCCCAGGATGGTACCCACTCACTGGTATGAAAGGTTGTCCTCAGCACGGGGACAGGACTCTTGGAGGTCGAAGGACCCCTGCAGACAAAAGGGCAAACTTGGGTGGGAGGGGGCGGGGAGGAGAGGGTTGTAAGGAGCCAAGAAGCCCTGCAGCAGGAGCGGGAGGTGCCATACACTCCCCTCCAGCCAGGCGGGTGTACACTCACCCCTCTGAATGGGTAGCCTCAGTGCAGGAGGAGGAACTGTTCCTGGGCCAAGGACCTCGCAGACCCAAAATAAAATCTTAAGAAACATACAAATGACATGAAAAATATTTTGGAGAATTACCAATTGCCTATTATCTCACATCAGTTTCTGCAAATCTGGGTTAATAAGGGAACAGATCTCAAGATGACTTTTCAAAGAATTATCTGCAGAAACTCAGAATCGCTTGCGCACTCCACAAATTTCATCAGAACTGATTTCAGCAAACCTACTCAAGCTTAATGTGGCAAATATACAACCTGAGCATCCATCAGATGAGCTTTTGTAACAAACTGGTAAATAGCGGCATGGGTATGGCTGCATTGTGGCAATTCAGATTACTATGCTCAGCAAATCTATTATTCATAATTGGAGAAGAAAGAGAAAAAATCTCATGATAAACACAAGTGAATATTCAGGAAAGTGATTGTCTATCCACAGTGACAAGTCTGTATATACGTGTCGTGGTAGTAGCTAGGATTTGGGAAATGTATGTGCTCTAGAAAGGAGCTCCAACTGAGGGCTGAGAAACTGCTAGAGGAAGAGACTGGATTTTGTTGATGTACAATCAGAAATCAATCCAAGGATTACCTGTTTGAAATCAGAGAACACAGGTTAACACCTACAGATTTAGTCTAATATGTTTGATCTGAAGACATCTTCACCAAGTTTTCCATATTCATTGTTTGCTCAGTAGCCATATCAGGGTGGAGTGGCGCATAGCAAACACACTGCAAGGAAGGAATGTTCACTGATGTTATAATACTTTAAATTTTACTGTCATATCACTTTTACTTATTTAAAAAATTAACTCTTGCATAGATATTTCTTAATTGTTTTATTCCAATTCTCATATAGCTTAGACTTTCTGTTTCTGTGGCCCTTTTATCAGGTTTTCTGTACTGTTTCCCTTACCTACCGAGCATATATTTTCCCCGGCACTCTCAGCTTATTGTATCTTTTTCTTATTCCCATTTCTTTTATTTCACTTCTTAGTTATGTCATTAGCATTATAACCATAAAATGTTGCTTAGCATAAAATTATTTCTAGTCTCCCTCTCAATTTGTTTTCATCACCTCTTTTTTTCCCTCTGTTGTTATTTCTCTAATGTTAATCCATATGCTCAGCTTTCCTACACCCATTCCATTTCTTCCTTTGGCCACTAGTCATACAGCTCCTTATTTCCCAGAAGTCACTGGGTTTAAAGAGGCAACCATTTATAATTAACTATAACTGTATTTGTATTACAGGCTGATACATCAAAGGAGGCTTCTGCAGCTAAAGTTCCACTAACTGGAAATATAAATTGTGTATGATATCATGAGCACATGGATTGAGACGTGAGTTTTTTAATGACAGCCCAGCCCAATGGGGTGGTGTTAAACAGATCTAGCAGGAATGAAGATATTCTAAAGAGAAACTTTGTGAGCCTCAACCTTACTAAAGTAGTAGACTCCAAGAAACAACAATTTCCTCAGGATACTAAGTTGGAAGAAGGAAAAGGTGCCACCTAGAGAGAGAACTTGTCTCTAGGAAAGGAATTCCACACACTTTAAACAAGTTGCTAGACCACTTCACAGGGTGAGAATGAAACAGAGACAGTGGTGAATAGGGCCATACCTTGACCAGGATTACTTAGAGTGCATACCTCTGGCCTTCTGTGTATACCTTAATATCTCATATCAGGATAACAGGATAGACTTGGGAGGATCAGTAGATCTTTTTTTTTTTTTCTTGCCAATGTGCCTACATTACATAAATCTCCCTTTTCTGATTTTTATTATTAATCTGATTGTTTTAATTGCCTTCCTAAAGATGGGTAGCAAAATATAGATTCTCTGGGTAGAGACTTTGATCACAAGTTTGGTAGTAGAATGATGTGTCATTTCTACTACATAGCAGACCCATTTAATTTTACAAATATTACAACAGAAAAAAATCCAATTGAGAATTTAAGCTTAGATATGCAAATCCAAATGCAGAAACATAGGAATTGAAGAACCAAGGTGGCATAACCACTCAAAAATTGTCAGTCCCATAAGAATGGAGTAAATTACATGAAATTTAAAACAGACCAGAAACATAAGAATAAAAACACAAGTAAATAAGAATTTACTAATGAATTAAGAAGTTATATATTCCTGAATGAATCTGAAAAGAATATAAATAAACATCTGAGTTATTTGGAATTTTGATGTCTAATTTCCTGAGTTCATTACATATTTTGGAGATCAGACCTCTGTCTGAAGTGGGGTTGGTGAAGGTCTTTTCCCATTCAGTAGGCTGCATTTTGTCTTATTAACTGTGTTGCTTTACAGAAGCTTCTCAGTTTCAGGAGGTCCTATTTATTAATTGTTGCTGTCAGTGCCTGTACTACTGGTGTTATATTTAGGAAGTGGTCTCCTGTGTCAATGCATTAAAGGTTACTTATCACTTTCTCTTCTATCAGGTTTAGTTTGTCAGATTTATATTGAGGTTTTTAATTCATTTGGACTTGAGTTTTGTGCATTGGAATAGGAATAGGTATGGATCTATTTTCATTCTTCTA
This sequence comes from Alexandromys fortis, assembly GCF_014885135.2. Lineage (NCBI taxonomy): Eukaryota > Metazoa > Chordata > Mammalia > Rodentia > Cricetidae > Alexandromys > Alexandromys fortis. The sequence continues at coordinate 11,217,022 of NW_026067933.1, forward strand.
CATGTTGACATCCAGTTATACAAGCACCATTTATTGTTAATGCTGTCTTTTTTCCATTGCATATTTTTAGGTTCTCTGTCAAAAATCAGGTATTCATATGTGTGTGGATTAATATCTGATTCTTCAATTGGATTCCATTGGTCAACCTCTCTGTTTTTATGCCAATACCGAACTGTTTTCATTACTGTAGCTCTATAATATAGCTTGATGTAAGAGATGGTGATGCCTCACTAAACAGAGAATTCTCAGCAGAAGAATCTCAAATGGCTAAAAAACACTTAAGGAAATGTTCAACACAGTTAGCCTTCAGAGAAACGCAAATCAAAACAACTCTGAGATACCATCTTACACCAGCCAGAATGGATAATATCTAAAACACCAATGATAGCTTATGCTGGAAAGGATGTGGAGTTAAGGGAACACTCCTCCATTGCTGGTGGGAATGCAAACTTGTACAACCACTTTGGAAATCAGTATGGCAGTTTCTCCGAAAATTGGGAATCAACCTACCACAAAACTCAGCCATACTACTCTGGGCATATAAACAAAAGATGCCCAATCATACTATAAGGATACTTGTTCAACTATGTTCATAGAAGCAGCATTGTTTGTAATAGCCAGTACCTGGAAACAACTTAGATGTCCCTCAAACAAAGAATGGACAAAGAATATATGGCACATTTACACATTAGAGTATTACTCAGCAGTTAAAGGCAATGACATCTTGAAATTTGCATGCAAATAGATAGAACTAGAAAAAACCACCCTGAATGAGGTAACCCAGACCCAGAAAGATGAACATGATATGTACTCACTCAAAAGTGGATGCTATCTGTAAAATAAAGGCTTTTGAGCCTATAGTTCATGATCCTAGAGAAGCTAAGCAACAAGTTAAACCCTAAGCAAAACATGCATAGATCCACCTGGAAAGGTGAAACAGACAAGATCGCCTGACAGAATTGGGAGCATAAAGGTGGAGAAAGTAGGGAGGGAAGAAGGGGAAGATGAGGAGAGAAGGGGAGGGGTGAGGAGAACTTGAGTGAATGGATAGTTGAGATGGAGGTTGGACAGAGATGCGAGCAAGGAAAGAGATATTTTGATTGAGGGAGTCATTATGGCACTAGCAAGAAACTTGGCACTAGAGAAATTTCCAGGAATTCACAAGGATGACCCCAGTTAAGACCCTAAGTAATAGAGGAGAGGTGCCCAATGTGGCCTTGCTCTGTAGTCAGACTGATGAATATTTTAAATATCACCACAGAACCTTCATCCAGCAACTGATAGAAGCAGAGGTGGATAGCTGCATCAGAGCACTGGACTGAGCTCCCAAAGTCCAACTGAAGAGTGGGGAGAGTGAGAATAAGAATGAGCAAAATGGTCAAAACCATGATGAGTACACCAATCATCATGAAACACAGAAACAGTTTACCTGAGCTAATGGTGTTATGCTCAAGTCCATGAAGTCTCCCCAAAACCAACAAGGAGACTGAGTCCTATATGTTTATAAATGTTTGTTTTTATTTAAAAACGATCGATTATAAGTACTTAATGGTCACAGTCAATCTCTTTCTAAAAACGATTGGAGAATGCGATATAGAAATGAATATTTAACATTGGTATGGACTTTGGTTTATTGATAAAAATTTAAGGTCAATTTTGTTATATGTATATCTCTTCTCTTTTTTAAGGTATTATGTGTATACAGCTAATTTAAAAATGTAATGTATAATTAAAATTGCAGATTAATAGATAGGTATTTGTAACAGTAAAACTTATAGTTACGTTAAGTTTTCTCGATATACAGAGATATATTTCAGTTAGATAGATAATCTTCAACACTTTAAAGATTTAAAGATATGGCATTTTAAATGTTTTAAGAACTTAGACTTTTCTCAGCAGTGAGACATGTCTGCTTCTGGCAGCACCAATTACTTCAGAGAGGTTGATAGGCATTAAAGAAACTTGTTATAGAATTTGTCTTCCATGTGACAAGGCTAGCCATTTTGGGAAAAAAAAGTGTTCTTGGATTGCTTGATGGTGTGCTGAATGAACTGGACATTCCGGTCCCACAGAAAAGTGACTGCTGAACTTTCTAAAAGATTGGATGGTCCTTCACGGTCCCTGTTTCTCAGAATAAACTTGCAGACATTCTGCAGGACACAGAAGAAAGCAACTGATGAAGTTTGCCAGTACTAGGCAGAACAGATCTTCAAATTTCCTGCTTCACTGAAAAGCCTGCCAGATACTATGGGCCTATAGACTAAAGATGGATGATGCCTCAACATTACAAAAGAACATTGGGTGACTGTCCGGGCAGCAAGATATTTCTGTCAATTTTACAATTTTGGAGGTTGCTTACAATGTACTTCCTGTTTACTTCAGTAATATTATATCCTTCTGGGGTCTCTGAAGGAGCTGAAGAAAAAAAAAAAGAATGTAATCAGTAAGTGTATAAAGATAGTCAATCTGACTAAACTTGAGTCACTAATCCAAATTAAGTAATAATGAGATATCATTTTTTACCCATCTTGCTGGAAAATGTAGAAAAAGATTAATGAAATCCAGTGGGTGAGAATGTAAAGAAACGGGGAACAATCTTAAAGAATAATGTGGTGTATTTCTAATATAGCCTAAGTGAATTTTTTTTTCAATCATTAAATTCCTTTACTAGAATACTGGTTTGGGGGCACACTGGCACAGATACACAAAGCAAAGCCATCAAACAGGATTGATTCTATGTTGTATTTANTAAATCATATATAAAAATTTAGACTCACAAAGATAAAATAGATGATAGAATATTTTCTTTAATTTTGCCAGATACAAATAGAGCAAATATTGTAACTATATTTCTTACATGATACCTGTTTTGTTATATGTAATTTTACTATGTTAAAGTTAAAACTTTCCTTTTTATTTAGACAGAAAGAGGAGATGATGTGGGATTCCCCTGTATATGCTATGGATGTTTTATTACCTTTGGTTAATAAAGAAGCTGTTTTAATCTATGGCAGGGCAGAATATAGCTAGGTGAGAAAACGAAACTAAATTCAGGGAGTAAGAAGGAAGATTCAGGATACCATGTAGCTGCCCAAAAATCAAAATGTGAGGTAACAAACCACAAGCTTTATGAAAAAATATGAAATAATAATAATATGTTAATTTAAGATGTAACAGCTAGTTAGAAATATGCCTGAGCTATTGGCCAAACCTATTATTATTTTATACTTTTTCATAAAGCTTGTGGTTTGTTACCTCACATCTTGCTTTTTGGGCAGCTACATGGTATCTAGCCTGTATCGCCTCAAGACCAGGCCAGTGTGGCAGAGCAGATGGCTATGTACTAGAAGGCAAGGAGCTGGAGTTTTATCTGAGGAAGATCAAAGCCCAGAAAGGCAAATAAACCATCCGTCATAGCTCATGTAATAAAGGTGTTTATTATTCTGTAAAAAATAAAAAATAATATAGTTTTTGTGTGATTATTCGATTCAGGGTGGCCACGAAATGAAAGCAGAGTTTCTGTTTACAAGCCTATACACACCACAGGTGACTTACAACATTTTTGAAAGGTCTGATTTTTGTAAGATTGTTTCCAATCAGTTATCTGATTTCAGCAAATCATTATAACACACACACACACACACATACACACACACACTCACACACACAAAAAAATGTGGATCAAAGACATGGAAGAGTAACAAATTGAGATTTAAACTGTATATTTAATTTAGGTTGTCAAAGCTTATTACATGATAAATGCAAGGCATAGTTAAGTTTGACTACATTGTTCTCTTGAAGGTAGGTTAAATTTATACAAGCTGAGTACATCATACAATACCAGGCTAAATACATAGTCTTAAATGATCTGGAAGGTCTAGTATAGAATTCATTCTCTTTCAAAAAAGGTTTTAAAATTTACTTTTATAATATTTGAGATAATAATTTTATTTCTTTCTTTACTTTCCTTTCTCCAAAATTTCCTATATACTTTTCCTTGCTTTCTTTAAATTCATGGCCATTTTTTATTATTTGTTATTACATGATTATATGAATATGTATATACATATGTGTTGCTTAATAGAACCTGCTCAATGTGTTTAATATTCCTTATATGCATACTTTTAGGGCTGACCATTTGTCATTGACTACCAATTAGCGTGCTCCTCTTTAAAAAACACTATTGTGCCTAGTCTCAACTTTCTTTAGTTACTTGTTTTTTGTGTAGGGCTGAAGCCACATGAGCTCAGTCTTTTTGAAGGCAAGAGATACTTCCAGAAAAATGTATAACCCCACAAAATTCTACTGAAAGCTGCCAAGGGCAGATATATTCTTCTAGACATTTAAAGAATTAATGCCACTGCTCCTTAGACTATACCATAGAGATAAAAGTGAAGGAATGCTGTTCAATTATTTTGTGAAGTATCTATTTGTCTGATACTGAAATCATGTAAAGATATGGCAGCAAAAATATAAGCCAGTCTTACAGAGAATTAAAGATGTAAAATGTCACAATAAAATGCTCACAAACTGAATTCAATGACATTTTAAAAAGATAATTTCTATGCTGAAGAGTGCTTTATTCCAAGGATGGCTTAACATCCTTGGATAGCAATAAATAACATATGTATGACTATCAACAAATGTATTAGATCACAAACAGACATACGCACAGAAATTATATGATCATCTCAATAGAATGAGAAAAGGCTATTGGCAGTGTTGAACCTAAGATCATGACCAATTCTTCCCCCAGGGGAGGTAGGAGAATAGATAGAACAAATAGCAATGTCATAAGGGCTACATACACCAAACTAATAAGCCAACACTATATTAGAACCAAAGGCAAAGCATTTCCAGTAAAATTAGGTGTGAGAAAAGGTTTCCAATTTTCTTTTATTCAAGAGTATTGTTTACAGTCCTAGCTGACATAATGAGAGAAGAGAAGAAAATTAAAGTGTATTGACCTCAGTTTGATTTTTAGAAGAAAATTAAAGTGTATTGACCTCAGTTTGATTTTTTTTCTTGTGACAAAATACTGATCAAAACCATCTTGGGAAGGAAAGGGCTAGTCTTATAGATTACAGTCTGTTGTCAAAGGAAGCCAGGGCTTGATCTCTTGATCAAGGCAGAAACCTGAATGCAGGGACTGAAGCACAGACCACAGAGGAACAGTGGCTTACTGGGTTGTTCACTATGGGTTGTTAAGATTTCTTCCTTATGCAATAAGCACTACCACCCCATGGGCCAGGCTTTGGCCCTTCCATATCAGTCATTAATTAAAAAACGGTTCCACACACATATCAACAAGACAATCTGGTCGAGGAAATTCTTCAGTTGAGGCTACCTCTTCTCAGGTGAACCTAGTGTGTCAAGTTGACAAAAACTATAACTAAAAAGAAGTCAATGTTAGATGATTTTAAAATGTATAACTAAATTCATAAAATACTTGAAACTTTTGACTTTTATTTACAATATCAAATATGCAGGCAAAAACTATTAGGGTACATGGGAAAATACTTTGAGATATAGTATGTTATTTACAAGGACCCTTGCATGACCTAATACTTGTATAAATACACAAGTTACTGACAGGCTAGCATAGGAATGCTGAATTCTTTTCACCTATTGGTTTTGTGGGAGCCTAGGCAGTTTGGATGCTCACCTTACTAGACCTGGATGGAGGTGGGTGGTCCTTGGACTTCCCACAGGGCAGGGAACCCTGATTGCTCTTTGGGCTGACGAGGGAGGGGGACTTAATTGGGGGAGGAGGAGGAAAAGGGGAGGTGGCGGTGGGGAAGAGACAGAAATCTTTAATAAATAAAGAAAATGGTCAGAAGAAGAAAGGTGAGGAAGGTGTAGGTAGGGATAAATGGCAAGGATGTTAGCAGTAGTAATGAGGTTTTGTGATTCATCAGTGATCTTTAGTGAGTAGGAATTTAAGGAACTTATAGTCAACAAGCTAGAAATCTTAAAAGACTGAAAAGACAAAAAAAAAATGATCATCTCATTAGATGCAGAAAGGGTCTTTGACAACATCCAACACCCGTTTGTCATAAAGGTCCTGGAGGGATTAGTTATCAAGGACACACCTCACTATAATAAAGACAGTTTACATTAATTCCCTAGAAAACATCAACTTAAATGGAAAGAAATTCCACTAAAATCAGAACCAATAAGAGGGTTTTCCACTCTTCCCATACCTATTCTAAGGTATTTGAAGCCTTAGCTAAAGCAAGCAAAGGAGATCAAGGAGATAGAAATTGAAAAGAAAGAAGTCTCTTAATTTTAATTTAATTGGAAAACAAGAAATATATTTACTTTTAGATGATATTATAGTATACATAAGTGACCCTAAAAATTATACTGGCGAACTCCTGCAGCCGATAAATACTTTTAGTAAAGTAGAAAATTAAACCACAAAAACCAATAGTCCTTCTATATAGTAATGACAAGTGAACTGAAAAAAAACTCAAGGGAACAGTATCTTTCACTCTCTCTAACTTAATTTTAATCCTCCTAAAAAGCAGTTATTGGTGAAATTTAAATTCTTATGGTACGTTAGAATATTAATCTTTCTACTCTTTTATAAAAGTAAATAAAAACAAAACTGTTTCCCTTATATATTTAGATCCAATTCATGTTTGCTCCATTGCTTCCAAACTCCTTGAAATTGTTCCAAGGTTGTAAGAGAAGACTTCCTGATGGGTGCACACTCTAATTATACTGTAGCCAATCTTCTACCCTCCCACTGACTGCAAAACAGAGAAACATCAAAGATATGCAGAAGAGACTTCAACTCATTACTCGCATAAATAGAAACATAAAGCACCACATTTAATATAATAGAGATTATGTAAATAAAAAATTCTATCAGCCTTAAGGGAGGAAAGAATTCTTGTCCCTTTCTTGAGCTCTGCTCTCTCAAGATAGGTCCTCTTTTCCCTAATTCCTCTCCCAGTCCCTCAGTACCTACTGCTCATGTTTGGGTCTTGATTTTCTGATTGTATGGATAAATGAAAAAAAAAAGAGGGAAGATTATTACAACAACTCTTGCTTCTTGTTGATAAGGTGTGAGCTAGAGGTACCACCACAGAACAGAAAGAGTATGGGAGGAATTTAAAGTAAACTTGAGTCTGTTAGAAAAAAATAGTCATCAAGACTTAGAGTTAATAATGGAATTAGTGTTGAAGATGAAGTGTACATTGTTATTTATTTAATAAATTTTATTTTATTCCTTCCTGTTTATTTTTCATTATCAGAAATTTCAATGGAAATTTTAAACCAAAATTGGTATTTTTTAAAAAAATTTTGTAATTTCATTTGAGTTTGCCTTTTATGAAATGGAAAGGGCCTAAAAACAATACTCTAAGATAGATAGTTTCATGTTATGTCAGAAAACATATATTATTTTAACAAGACTTTGAATAATTCATAAGGCAATTTCAGACATCATATTTTAGGGAATGGGAGTATTTTGAAAGAGAATTTCACCTTCAAAGTGTATTCCATCTTCAGGATCATAAATGTACTTGAGATTTCTAACCTAGTGATTAAAGAGGAAAGAGTAAAAGAAAATGAACTTTCCTATTTGTTTGTGCCTGTGTCTGGCAGGGTACACACACACACACACACACACACACACACACACACACACACACCAGAGACAGAGATAGAGAGAGAAAGGAGACTAAGGAGGACTAAAGACTACAAGACATCGGAAAAGAAAAACTAGGTCTTTGCAATCAGAAAGTTCCTGAGAATTCTAGTGTCCTCTGGACCAAGCAACTGAGGCCCTGAGCAGAGACCTGTAATATGGGCTGCTTACCAGGGTCTATTGTTCCTCAGCCCTAGGCCTACATGGAGACCATACCACTAAAACGGCATCGCTTTCCAGAGCTTTCATAACTCTTGTAACTGTTCCTTGCTACCGCGATCCCAAAGCAAGGAAAGCTATCAGAGGATACCGGAAGATTTTTTGCCTACTCACAATTCTCATCTATGTAGAGCAAAACCATCATCAGTCATCTAATTGATGATGCAAGTACATGAATTATAAGTCAAAATAAAATCCAAAAACTGAAAATAAGCAACTAACAAGATTGTCTGCTGAATAAAATTACACCCAACATACAATACAAAATTATCAAACTTGCAAAGATGCCTTGTATTTCAAAGAAAGTAAAAGAAAAATAAAGTTATAAGATAGAATTAGTAGAAGGGGGATTTAAGATTTCTATTATTATATTTAATGATAATAGAAAACAAAGAACCTTAAATGAACAGATAGTGGAAATTTAGCCCTGAAATGAGAGAACCGAAATGAGGAATCTGGAAGTGAAAGGCTAAAATCTGGGAACTGACAAAGCAGAGTCTGCCTCTTTCTTGGTCGCTGAGATCTGCGCCCTGCTCCCTCACTTCTGCAGTTTCTATGGAACTCTTGAGCCTCGTCTTTAGCTGTCAGCAACTCTGCTTGACTCCTTCCACATCTTTGTGATTGTTGTGACTACTGAAAGTGCTTGCCTCCACCATGGCTACTGGTTTGCCTGGCAGACCAGACCTGGGACCCTTGGGCCCCTCCCTGATGGCTGCTCAGTCGCTGAGAAACCCCACATACTCAGAAAATAAGCACTGGATACACAGTGCCAACACCAGCGTTACTCAGAAGTGAGTCAACATATCACTGCTGGTTCGGATCTTCAGCTGTCAAGCAGGAGACTCCAAATTCTCTTTTGGGTTTGGCCTGCCGAGTGCTCAGTGGCTGCTACTGTCTGCCTTCTCTGTTACTGGAAACCACACATCCGTTCCAGTTTTCCCACTTCTTTCTCATATTACTGTATTTCCTGGCACTCCCAAAAGTGGGAAAGAAAAGACCAGAATCCTTTTACGGTACATAATGTTTCCATACCAGGGGAGGCAGCACAGAAGACTGCATCACAAGAAACCCTTTGAGTGAGACTTAGAAGCCTGTTTAATAGACCAATGATGTGGTTACCAGGTCATTCGAGTACATTGATACTTGGATAGCAAAAGCATGGTACAGACTATTCTAAACAGCTGAAGCTGAGGCTGCACCTTCAGGAGCAGTCCGCGCAATCTTTGTGACGTTGTCTTAAGGTATCTGTGGAGTCTTTAAGGTGACTGTTGCTAGCATAAAGAAGTCCTGCTGTAGTTAAGACTGATGGACCTTTTTTTGCTTAAGCAACATCAGAGAATAATGCAGCAATCAAATTATTCCCTGGCAATGCCTTTGCGTAGTTACAGGAAAACAAATGTCGAAAGCTAAAAATGCATTTTACCAACACCAATAGCACCGTTACCAGTTAAGGCTGTAAGAATCACTAACACACGCCCAGGAAAAGTTAGTTCCCTTATCCATGGTTTTTAGTTTGTGTTGTGATTATTTAAGGGGACCTACTGTGTGTTTGGTCCTTTTTATAACTTGGTGTGTGTACTGTGTGCATGTGCATGTGTCTTGGGGTACCAATATGCATGAGTATATGCATGTGCCACAGGTGAACAGTACATGCCATAGGGCAACCCCTGATAGCAATCCTTGTCTTTAATGTTGTTGGAAAGGGGACTCTCTAGGTCGTTTCCAGGTTCAGGCTATTACAAATAATGCCACTATGAACATAGTTGAGCATATGTCCTTGTGGTATGATTGAGCTTGCTCTGGGTATATTCCCAAAAGTGGTATTGATGGGTCTTGAAGGAAGAGTGTATCCTAATTTTCTGAGAAATAGTCAAAGTGATATCCAAAGTGGCTGTGAAAGTTTGCACTCCCATCAGCAATGAAGGAATGTTCCCTTTACCCCACAACCTCTCCAGCATAAGCTGTTGTCATCTAGATGCCCCTCAACCAAGAATGAATAAAGAAAATATGGAACATTTACACAATGGAGTACTACTCAGTGGTAAAAAATAATGACATCTTGAAATCTGCAGGCAAATGAATGGATCTAGAAATAACCATACTGAGTGAGTTAACTCTGACCCAAAAAGACAAATATAATATGTACTCACTCATAAGTGGCTTTTAGACATAAAGCAAAGAAAAACCAGCCTACAGACCACAACCCTAGGGAACCTAGACAACAAAGAGGACCCTAAGAGAGACATATATGGATCTAAATAGGAAGGAGGAAACAGACAAGATCTCCTGAGTAAATTTGGAGTGTGGGGGTGCTGAGAGAGAGTAGAAGAAGGGGGTGGGGAGGAAAAGAGGAGAACAGAGAAAAATGTGTAGTGAAATAAAAACAAAAAAAGAAAAGAAAAGGGGTCTCTCACTATTTGCCACTGTTTATCAGATTAGCTATTTAAGATTCTTTTTTTTTTTTTTTTTTTCTGCCTCTCGTCTTGATGCAGACATTCTGGGATTTCATCTCTTGAGCTAGACTGTAGCTGTAATGTGTTCAACATTCCCTTCCTTCTGGTATTTTTAATATAATATCCATTCCTTACCAGCTGTACTTTGCTGGACTTCATGGTGCCTAACACTGTGTTTCCCAAGAAGACATGGTTAAGTGTAAGAACTTTTCACTCATCTGTTTAAATTCTTAGCCATGTAGTTATAACCAACGGATATGTGTTCAAATGAATTAAATAGAATATTCAGGAATACACTGAGATTATATAAAAATACTGTAGGATGTCTAATTTAGTAATTTTAATTATGTTTTGCTAATAGTGTAATGAATTAAATTATATCTAAATAATTTGTAATATTTTATCCTTCAGAGCACTATAACTTGAGAAACAGAGCTGGAAACGTTATATTTAATATTTTAGATTTGTATTTGTTATTTGAGATATATGCAAATTTAGATTGGGGCTTCTGATTTGAAATAGTACTAAGTTCACTCATTACAGTTCAACCCACCAGGAAATACTAAAGAAACAAATTTCTACAAAATTTGCATACTATTGTATATTTGTCAGAGTTTTATCAGAATAGATTTTATATATCATTGGAAACCAGAAAACTATGAATCAGAAAATGTTGTTTCCATTTTTTTTCTCTGACCTTGTATTACCATTGTGTAGGCATTTCATTGGACTGAACCTCAGATTCTGCTGGTAAAATGGGCATTATATTAGTTTCTTAGAGCAGATCACATTAACTACAATAATAAATGGAAACACTGCTTTGTCCATTCTTAGAATGTAGGTAAGTTTGGACTAGAAGTTGAACTCCAGCCAAAAGATTGTCCATGTTGACAGAAATATCAAAAGAATATTAAATTCCACATGCAATTATCAAGAAATTGAAAAGTCTTAATGAACACTTTATTCAAATTAAACTAAAAATTAATATTAACACATTGCAATTTCTGTAGTTCTTATGCTTTTCTATGTTTAATTGCATAAAATCCCTTACTTAAAATTGCTGAGACAATTTTTTTCCAAACCAAACCTGTTCAAGTATTTAGAAATGTTAATTAACATATTGGATAAATGCTTCAAATAATCACATGCGGTATATGTGTACAATTTTAAAAGCTGAGTGTTTATTTCACATAAATGTATATATTTTATAGCAAATTCTTAACTAAAAAATAAAATATAACATCCTTAGTTAATACCCTATGCTCAAGTTGATTGAGAATTGTTCATTTATTTTAAATTTTCTGCTACATTTTGATGCATCAACCATAATGAAAATATAACTAGCGTTTTCTTTTAAATAAAGTTTTTATTCAGCTTATATTCATCTTGATCTTTTCTGTTTTGGATGTTTTGCTTCTCAATACGAAATAATGGTTTCTACTTGTCATAGAAGACTATGCAAATTATTTTTTGGCAGATCTTGATAACACATATGCTTTTGCTAAGAATAACTAAGAAACAATCTGTTGAGGGTTGTGCTTTATATCCTTGAACATGGGGCCTTCAGAAACACCAGATTCTGTGCAAGCCGAAGACAACCATGTCATTCAAAATCTGTAAGGTAGTCATATTTGAAAATAAAATTAAGCAACCATCCTTGTTTCACACTGCACCATTATTTAAGACAGGATTACAAATGTTCTTCATATATTCACAGAGAGATGAACTTAACCTTCCCAAGAATAAAAACATAACATTTTGCTACTTAGATAAATTAAGAAAAGATACACTATTAAAATTTAAAAGTTGTCATAATAATAAAAAACATAAAATTAAGCAAATAACAGGAATCTTTAAAAATTATGGAATAAATAATATCAATCCTTGTTCTTTTAATCAATATAATTTTAGTACACATTTAACCACATGCTTCTTAGTGATGTCTTTAAATTCACAAACCATACCAGTATGTTATTAGGGTAGTGTACCTTATGCTAAAAGTTCATACCATAGCAAATAGTTTTGCACATCTATAAGATGCTACATGTAGAAGTGTTACATCTATAAAATAATTTCTTTCATTTCTAAATATTTTAATAGGCTAGTACTTTGGAGAAGTACTGCTTTCTAGAATTTCAACTGATAAAATTGACTTCTTTTTCCAACTATGACTTTGTATATATGAGCTGATATGCTCATGTTCTTAGTCGATTGTCTAATTCCATACAGGGCACTATCACTAGCTGAATCTTTTAATATCATGGTAGAAGGCCTGAGTCAATGCCTTCTGAGATGCTAATGTGGAACACAATGTGGAGTTCATTACTTTGAGGCTCCATCTGTTCCTTCCACTATCGCTGCCACTATAATGAGATTAAAAATATGCAGCACATAGTGCTGGAATATATCTGGAGCTGCTAAGAATTCTAGCAAAGTAAAGGGAAGAAAATTTCTATTATAACATGATCAGCAAAAAGTATTCCCCAAGTATAATGGTTAGTTTTGACTAGCAACTTCAGAATTATCAATCTAGGAAAAGTTTCAGTTGGTGAATTGCCGAGACCAGTTCGGCTACGGACATGTCTGTGCATGGTTGTCTTGATTATTCATTGATGGAGAAAGATTCAGTCCATTTTGGGTAGCAAAATGGAAAGCTAGCTCGGTAAGAAAGTTGGAAGCATTGTTGTAGTAATTTGTCTTTGCTTTGGAATGTGGATGTGACAAACTCCTTGAGTTTCTGTCTTGACTCGCCTTAAAGATAAGCTGCAAACTTGAGTTGTAAAGGAATAAACTTCTTTTATCTTTAACGTTGCTTTTTATCAGAGTATTTTTTTTTACAGTGACCAAAGTGAAATTAGAATGTCCAGTCAGTGTGAGTGCATTGTTAAAGTCAGAAAGAATCACTGCTACCATGAGAGTTACACAACCTCAGAATTCCAAAACTTTCATTATGAGACACGATGAGCAACCTCACTTCTTTATATTTGTGGCTGAAGTGATATAAATTTAAATTAGGGTCATGCCAGAGCCTGCGTAAAGCAGTGATTTTTGGATGTTAAAACTGATTTGAATTTTCCTTGATTTTCTGTGAAATATCTGGAACAGTCACGGTGAATTCTAAAAGGGAGGCTTCTCTAATTAGTTTTTAGTCCTGCTCTTGAAGAGTTCTTGCACCATGGAGGATAATACATTACAACAAAAGATGAAAGGCATTGAATTGAAAATCCAAGTATTTCATAACTATCCTCTGAAACATAATTTAATTTAAAACTAAAAAACAAACCCTACTTGTTTGAAAACAATAACTCGTAAACTGTAACTGTTTTCAAATTAATATAAATATTTATAATACTTCATCCAAAATATGTGTTAGAAACAATAAAACAAATACATAAAATTAATAATCACAGTCCCAAGAACAACACATTATTATCTTCTTGGAAATGATCCCAAAAGCAATTTGCTCTTACTGTTGACAGTCATTTGGATGGTTGAACTTGCATCTGTAACAATGCCCTTTTAAACATTGCACACAAATCTTCCACAGATTTCTTCTTTGTTTATGTGGATAGATAAGTAAAAGTTAAGATGGATAGTTTTCTTCAACAGATGTAGAAATTTCCAAATGTATGCCCCAATTTATATTCGAAGCACTGCCTGAGAAATCTGTTTGGTCTACTTCCTTACCATCCCATTTTTGTAGATATAAATTTAGCCCTTCTGTGTAAAGAAGTAGTCTCAACTTCACACTGATGATGCGGACAATTTTTCATATACTATGAACTCTTAGTCCATATCATACAACAATATGGAGGTTATGTTTAGATAACTATTTTTTTTTTCATTTCTCGGGACAGGGTTTCTTTGTAGATTTGGAGCCTGTCCTGGAACTAGCTCTTGTAGATCAGGCTGGACTCAAACTCACAAATATCCACCTGCTTTTGCCACCCTAGTCCTGGCATTACAGGTGTGCGCCACCACCATCTGCCTAAATCACCACTCCTTAAGAAGTTATATTTCTAAAAGGTAATACTGCTTACCATCCTCTCACATCAGCCTCTTGAAAATGGGACTACAGTCATGTGACAACATTCCAAGGTAATCGGATTTCCTTGTTTTCTTTTCATATTGAGTGTTGGGTTGGCATTATTATACACAACTATTCTGTTTTCTCCTCTCTTCCGCAAGTATATATTACATGTGTTAAATTCCCTTCCTTTATTTTCAGTACTGGGTACTTTGCTTACAACCTTGTATATGCTAGGCTAGTACTCAACCATTAAGCTGTGCTCCTCTACAGCCAACTTACATATATTTTTAAAAATATTTATTTATGCAGTTAGTTTGCCAGAGGAAGTTTCTTGCTAAACCACTGAGGCTGACATTAAACTTTGTCTATAACCTTACATCTATATAATATTTCTACCTTTGCATCTTGTATATCTGCCATACATTTCCTTAATTTTCATGTTTTGTATCTTTTCTCTTGATTTTTTTTAAAGTATTTTGTTATTTTATCTTGACTTTTCTTTATCTGACTCATTATCTTACCAATTTATCTTGGCAAATACACTTATTGGTTCTTATTTTAGTTCCCAGATTTTTCAAGTGCTCAAGCTTGTGCTGATTGTTTTATAGAGTTTCTCCTTCTAGCACCGTGTATAGATGCAAAAACTAGAAGGGATTCATTTGTTTGCTTGGTCTTTTCTTTTTCAGTGTATCTCAGTATTATTACATGTATAAAATCCTTGGGTGACACACTTTTGATCTTGTAAAAGGACATCAGTGTTCTTTCCTTGATCCAGAGGGATATGTATGATCCAGATATTCCTCCATTTTTCTCTTGCAACCACCACGGTCCTTCTAGGTGCTACTCTTTATTTTATATATGCTGTTATTTTCCTTTTGTCAGAGAATTTCTCTTTTTACAGATTTCTGCATCATTCATGCATTAGATTATTAGAAACTTCTATTTGATCACTCAAAATATATGCTTCTTTTTCTTTCCTAGTTCACTCTTCTCCTACAATACCACCAGATGCATGCAGAAGTGCTCACAGTTTACTTAGCATAAGATAATATTTGCAAGTGAAATTATTAAATGAATAAAAATTGCATTCCTTCCACTTTTAGTCTCACAAATCGAAAAATCTAAATGCCTGTATATATTTATCTAGGAGTATCTTGAGTATATTAGACCTTTATACAATATATTGAACAAGTGGAGTTGATTTATAACTTTCCATGAAAGTACAACTCAGAGTGCAAGTGTATCACATAGATAACATATAATTTGTATTGATATTATTCATTTTATGATAAACTGATTTGATAACACTTATTACTAATGTTATTAAAAACCTACCACCATGATATTATTAAATTAACAAATTTAAAAATTTCACCAAATACTTAAAATATCTTTGAGTGCCTATAGTTACAGAACCAAAATAAAAGTTTGGCCATGACTAATAAACAGTCAAAGAGAATGTATTTGGTTTGCATGAATTGCTTAAAGTTCTAATTATAAAATGGTATTAAAGTAAAGTTGGAAGAATAATTAGTAATTGGCATTAGCTACATGAGAAGAAGCCAATAAGCAGTCCTGACTCCTGCTGTTCCAACAGTTTTTAGGAAGTCACAGAAAAAGGAAAACAAGAAAGATGCCAAAAGCAGAGGATTGAGAAACTTCTCGGTGCTAAGATCTAGTTGGATCATCTATTATAAAAAGTATCAAAAACCTGAAGTTAAATATAATGGAGAATTCCATTTCTGTGCGTTATCTAAGGCATTCAAATTCACAAAAGCAGAGAATTCATTCTTTTTTTTTTCCAGGAGCTTAGGGATAGCACAATAAAGACCTAGTTTTCATTGGCTGTAAGACTTTTATTATGCTTAGTCAAGGAGTTCTAAAGCCATGTTCTACACCATACTATTCATTCTCTCTCTCCCTCTCTCTCTTTTATGGATGAAAAATCTGAATTTTTTTCCCACCAGTTCTCGGTATTCAAGCACATATGAAATCATGAACTTGTCCAAACTGTGCATCAAAACAATAAGAAACCTAGAAGGATGCCCTTTACAGACAGATTAGGTCTATATCTTATATCCAGGAACAAGGAAGATTTCTTCAAACCTTTTCTGCTGGAATCTCATTTCCTTTTTAAGAAAGAATACAAAGGCAGGGTCAGGAGATCATCGGAAAAATGCTAGCTCCACAGGCACAGGTATCTGAATTAGATTCCTGGAACCCAAATAAAAGAAGCCAGTGTGACAGACAGCTTCATAAGCCCACAACTGGGAGAGTAGAAACAGAGGGAGCATTGGGATCACTGGCCAATCAGAGCAACCTTCTTGATGATTTCCAGGTCACTCACTGAGAGATCCTGTCTGAAAAGCCAGGGTGGTTATTGCCTGCGAAACAGAACCAGTAGCTGTCTTCTTGCTTTCACATACATTTACACACGTGTGGAGACACACCCTGCACACTTGTAAATCCACAAACACACAAGTGTAAGCGCCCGCGCGCGCGCACACACACACACACACAGGCAAAGAAATACAACCTTAAAGATGCAATTAACTTAAGTCTGTACCCTTTCCTATTCCAATAACTCACCCCCATTTTCCAATTTCCACCAAATCCCTAAAATGGAATATTTATGATTTGTTTCTGTGGTTACTGGATAGGTTTTCACCATACACTAAAGATGGAAACTGACTTATGTGATTTAAAATTTTACAGAATACATCATGGTTTACTTACCATATATATAAAAAACTGAACAGAAAACTCAAGTTCCATATTTATGGAAATTTAATAGCAGTTGAGATGTAAAAGCTAGATTTATATTTAGTAGCATGAATGAACATAAGTGCTACAAACACAGTATGTGTGCTTGCTTTTTATACGCTAAAATTGGAACAATACAGAGAAGATTAGCATGGCCTCTGTGCCTTAAAGGATGAAACAGAAATTCATGAAGTAGTCCACATTTTTTAAACAAAATCAACCTGTAGCGGATATACATAAATCAAATTTAATAACTCATACAGGTATGTGGAAGAGAGCTATATAAATATGCAGTTTATCATAATCACAAAAGGATATTTAACTTGTTTCGAGCTTTTTCTCATTTCAAGTAAGAATACAGTGAATGTTTTCACACTAATTTCTTTACACTCAGACAAATGGTTTCATGCAAAAGGCTCCTTCAACATTCTTTATTCATAACTGCTTCCACCCAAAAAATGTTCAGATGCCTCCCAGATTATAGATGTATAAAATGGATACACAAACCAGTATTGTATGAAAATAAGTGATGAAGAAATTTATTTAGAATACTTTTTCATTTAGAATGCATTGAATTCTCCACCTAGCAAAAATAACATAAAACTTTCACACTAATGGGTCAATATATTTATTTATTTTATATAAATTTTCATGAGTAAAAAATTTGATATTGTAAGTCCTAGAGAATTTTGAATGGTTTTTGGAGATGGTCAGTATTTTTATTTTATTGCAGTTGATGCTTACAATGTGGCTTCACATTAAATACATAGTACAAACTGAAATGTTTACAGTCCTCTCAAAAGTTATTAGAATCTCTGTCCTGCTCTCAGGCCAAAGCTAATCTAGTGAGTTTTAAAAAATTAAAGTTAAGTTCATCAACAATTTTTTTAAAAAAAAATAACCAATCATTCTAACATGACATACTTTGAAAACATATAATATAATTTTATATTTGTATGTTAAAGAATGGTGATAGAAAATATTGAAAAGCCATTGTTTTCCATGTCTGGAAAGATGACTCAGTTGTTAAAAGCACTTGCTACTCATTTGGAAAACCCAGATTTGATTCCTCGTATCCACATGGCAGATCACAAAACATCCAAAACTACAGTTTCATGGGTACCACCAACTTGAGCACCAGACATGTACATACCTACATGCAGGCAAAACACAAAAAATTAAAATAAATAAATCTACTTTTAAGAGTCCCTATTTTCATCAGTAAATCATTGTGTTTCTACAAGATCAGAAAATATTGAATTCCAAAGCTATTCATTTTGAAACAAGACTACAATGAAGTTACAAGATGCAACAAAGGTGGCATTGAGGATTTGTTATATGTTTGATCTGCAGTAAGATTTTCTATTACTGCACATTTAAAAACCTTGTCAGTTCTGTCATGGTGCCCACATTTAGTTACATGGACCATATATGAACACTCACAGGTTAAGAAGTTGTGTTATAAAGTATACAGCAAACAGAAGAAATATTTGATAATTGTGTAGGAAATGTTTAAACATCTACATTATTTGTTACTCATATGTATAACACTTCATATTTTGTATTTCGGAATATCAAATAAATTTCCTTTACCGTTATTTGACCTCCTTTCAAAGACTTAATTAGCATTAATATTTATTCTTCTGCAATTCCTATACATAAATAAGCTAATACTCCCTCTCTCTATATATAAATAAAAATTTATTATTCTAAATAAAAATATGTGTCTGAGTGTGTGTATATAGGTGTTTGTATTTGTATGTTGGAAATTGATGTTTTTACATTCCAATTTTTCTCTAATTTTATCAATTAAACCATGGTTAATATATTTCTGCTGTTTAGGTTTTAACGTTTCATTTCTACTGGGCCTACTTTATTTACATTTTCCATAATGTTTTTCTTTTTTATCTGATAGTTTGGCTCTATACTCCAAAGTTAAATAACTTTCTATTTTCTTCCAAGTTTGCTTTGTAGATATATATTTAATTAGGAAGACCATATGTTGAATGACATCAGTAAATAATACACAGACACACACACATATTACAGCAAGATGGTGCTGGAGAGGGAGCTGTGATTTCTACATCTTGATTCACAGACAACAGTAAATGAACTGTGTATCACACTGAGCATGGCTTGAGCAAATGAGGCCTCAAAGCCCACCCTCACAGTGGACACATGGTAGTAATATCAGAGTTCCACAATAGCCCAGAATGGAGTATAGCAAAGGTTTATTTATTTGGGGATAAACTCACAGTACGGGTAGCAGTTTGTCATCCTCTGCATGTGCTGGGAACTGGAACTGAATCCAGCAGAAAAAAAAAGGGGACCAGACACACTTTTTGTCTCCACTTACAGTACATGAAACAACACCTAAATTGCACTGGTATCTTAAGGGCTATTGGCTAAAGGAATTCACACAACACAATTTCTCCCACAAGGCCACACTTACTGTGGAAAAACAACAACAACAACAACAACAAAAGAAAACCTTTCCTCTTAACGGTGCCAATCTCTTTGGAAATCACTTTCTTTCAAACCCACAACATTCCACTCACTGGCCCCCAAAGACTTGTAACTATATAATAATGTAAAAATGTATTCAGTCCAAATTCAAAAGTTCCCATAGTCTGGAACAGCCTCAAACTTATTTCAAAGTCTAAAGTTCACTCTATTCTGAGATTTATGTAATCTTGTAACCGCAATCCCCTTTGAAATTGTAATCATATAGCAGATCACATATTTCCAACATACAATGGCAGAGAATATGTATTACCATTCTAAAATGTAGAAAACGGACAATAGTGAGGAAACACTGGACCAAAACAAGACCAAAAATGAGCTGGGCAAACCTCAAACTCTGCATCCCCGTGCTGATATCATTTTTTTTTTAAATCTACAATTCCTTACTGTGTTGTTTATCACAACACACTTCTTTCTCTTTGACTGGTTCCACTCCCTGTTAACATGTCTCCTTGGCAAGTTTCCCAAGACTCTGGCATCTTCAACACGTTGTGGGGGGTCTCCAAAGCTATCCACCTTCAACTTCACAGCTTCACATAGTGGCTTCTCTAGGCCTCCACACAGGGACACCCCTGACACATGCCCAACATCAGCAGTTTTCCTTAGTCTTGGAGGCACATTCCATAACCGCTGTCTTCTATCCTTAACACCAAAGGCAGAGTTACATGGCCAAAGCTGCCAGGTTCTGCTGCTTGCTGTGGCTGGAACACGGCCCCCTCATTCAATTATGACTTCACCAGCTTTCTGTTTTCCATGGTTTCCTTCACTGCATACGCTTGGCTGCCTTTGGACTTGTTCTATGGATCTGACTGGCCTCAGACTCAGAGAACTGCCATCCTTTGCTTTCCAAGTGCTGTAATTAATGGTGTGCACCACCAGACCTGGTTCTAAGCTTTTCTTTGACTCATTTTCACTAGTTGGAAACTAAGCTGGGTGGGATTTGAACCTGAGATCATACTCCCTTTAATCCATTTCTTAATTGGTTTACCTCCTTGAACAGAGGAGTTGGCTCCATTCCACTTCCTCATGCTACTTTTCCTCAATCTGTACACTTTCTATTTTTCCTTGCTCTGCTAGCTCATTTTCATTATAAATCTTTAGAAACATGAACATTAGTAACCACAAGACAAAGCCTACACTGGGTTGTTTGGAGATTTACTCTGTCAAATGGACTTAATCCAAAACTCTTCACTTTAGCCTCAGGCAGACTCTTCAGACATGATGCAAAAGCTCTACATTCTTCACCAAAATACCACAAGAATGATTTCCAGACAATATACTAAAATGCTTTTCCTCTGAAACATCTTGTCCATTTCCCTCCACAGTTCAAATCCCTGTCTGCACCACTGTCTTCAATGCCCCTAGTAGTATGGCTCATGAAGCAGCACTTAAACACTACACTGCTTTCCTAACCCAAAGCACCAAAGTCCCTATTATCTAAAACGAAAGCATGGTCAGACCTATCACAACAATTTCCCAGTCCCTGGTAACAACTTCTGTCTTAATTAGGGTTCTACGGCTGTGAAGAGACACCATGGCCAGGGCAAGTCTTCTAAAAAATATTTTATTTGGGTGGCTTATAATTCAGTGGTTCAGTTTATTTTCATTATGATGGGACACGGCAGTGTGCAGGCAGACACAGTGCTGGACATGTAGCTGAGAGTTGTACATCTTGTTTCTGGCGACAGGAAGTGATCTAATTCAATGAGTGTAGCTTGAGCATAGGAGACATCAAAGCTCAAATCCACAGGGACACACTTCCTCCACCAAGATGACACCTACTCCAAAAAGGCCACACCTCCCATTAGTGCCCTTCCCCTTTCAGGGCCATTTTCTTCCAAACCTCCACCATATATTATAAAAAATCAAGTTTATTTGTTAGCTGTTTTAAACAATTTTAGTGTACACAAATCCTCAAAAAGATGTACACGTGTGTGTTTGTATGTGGTATTTACATAATACTTATTTGTAGTATATAGTAATTTGTAGCAAAATATGACACTCATAATATTGAATAAACCAATACTCTAGACTTCAAATACTGTATTATTATAATTGCTTATCACTATAAAATGAATTTTAAATTTTAAATATTTATCTGAATTATCTACAAATGAAAATAGGTGTTCTCTAAAACTTAAATCTCATTATAAACTTATCTTGAAAAGTTTGATTACATTTGGTCCAAAATTATTTAGACATTCTTAATACAAGTACTTGACAAAATATATACAAAATTAATATAAAGTCAGCTGAGGTTCTGAGGATTTGTGTAAACTGAAACTGTTTCAAACATGCTGACAAGCAATCTTCCTTTTATAAAATTAAGAGAAGCAGAATAAAAGATAATCCAAATCATTAAAATTTAATTTTGAATATCTAAATGATTTATTTATCTGAAGACTATTTGATAGCTCACCTGTGTAGGTACTATGAGCTGCAGAAAATCACTTCTTGGTTTTGTTTGATTAGAAGTTGCATAAATTTTGGGTTGCATATCTTTGAACATTGAGCATAATCTAATAATGTAGTCTTATCCGTAAAATGATTCAGATCTGCTATATTTCTGTTTTTGTTTATTATTATTAATGTCATCTTTATAACATTTTGCTATTTTAAAAGTTTTAATAACCCCTCAACTCCAATTTCTGCTATTTGTATATTTCCAGGTGTGGGACCTTCTATAAGAACTTAACCAGAAGCCTTACTTTTCATGAAAACAGACTCAATAATTATGTAGCTATGGGTGGGTTCTCATGAGCACCTCCATCCATCCCTCCATGCTGGAATGTTGACTGGTTTTTTCTTGTGCATGCAGCAACAGCTGCTTTGATTTCATAAAAGCAGTGGTCCTTTCTTGTGCAGAATAAATTGTTTTGCTCAGGTCTTCTTAGAATTTTTCTACGTGCTCTTCCACAATGATCCAAGAGTTTGGGAGACAAAGTGTGATATAGATGACCCATTGTAACTGAGGACTCTATAATCACTTATTCTCTAATTATGAATAGCTGAGTTTGTGTGCACCTTCACCATGCAGAGAAACTTTTTGATGAAGTCTGAAATCTTTGCTAAACTATGGACAGAGAGATACAAATTTAGAGAGAAATTTGATACTATAGCCAATTAGCAAAATATTGTTAATTGGTTTACAACTTGTGCCTGCAAGTTCCACAACCATGAAATCTCGATCAGATTTACTGTCTGAGGCATGCTCCCCACTCCAACCCTATGCATCATGCCTTAAATCCAATCAGAAACCAGCTCATTATTCCCATAGCACTTGCTATGCACTAATGGGCTTTTTATGTTTATCTCAAATGCCATAGGTTGCCAAATAATAAGTCCAGCGTCAGAAGTCAGATCAGAGGTATCACAGCGATCTTCAAAACAATACAGCATGTTGCCATTGCTATTGGGTGACCCCTAGAACTTGATAGTAAGACCCTACTGCTGAAGACACCTCTTGGATTTGTCACAGAACACGGAGAACTCAATTCTGACTATGCAGCTTACTGTTGTGAGCAGCGAACTTGTTGGCTTGTTCCTGAAAAGGGGAGTGAGGATTGAGGAAAGAAATAGACAAAAGACAAAAATTGCATTAGGAGTGCTTCCAGTGATTACTGTAGCCACCTCAAGTTTACTTATCACAGTCCTTCCATACCCCAGTCAAAATGTGGGGTGGGACTTCCCTTCCATATACAAAGAACACACAAGCATAATTATCTGTTTCATCTCAAAACACCTAGTAACTGCAGCCTAAGTCAAGCATCCTATCGACTGGTCTTTGAGTAGCAAGACATTCAGTAGCCACACCTTTGGACAAACATCCTGTTATTTGTCCTTGAGGAGCAGGAATAGGTTTGAACTCTCTGACTTAGTCAAGATGGAATAGATTCAAAATTGTGGGCTCTGACAGCTTACAGCCTGTTGAATAATTAACACAATACTGAAAGGTTCTATGCAGGTTCCTATGGGGAAAATAATCATCCACAGTCTTACCTGGCTGTGAAAGTTTTGAAGGGAAATTTACTTTAATTAAGCTATAATAGAACGTGTTTGTGGTAGAAAATAGCAGCCCAATACCAGTGGATGAAATACAATTATTAAATCATAGTTATTGGCACTTTGACCTTGCTATTCTCTCTTGCTTGCTTACTTTTTCCGAGAGGTGGGAGAAATCTTTAGACTGGACGGGTGTTGTGGAATATTCAACTATGTGAAGATGTGTCATGACCACCCTCGACCAGCAAGGATGACGCTCGACACGCTCGACACCGGAGCTCTTCTCACTGCAGTTTTATTCAGGACTTTTGACAACTGAAGACATCTCTCTTTCTCCCCGGGCAAGCCTCTCCCAGCCCTTAAGTAGGCATGGGCAACCAACCCTGGATAGCCACGTGGGCACCGTCCATTGGTCCACGCTCACGCAAGCAGCTTGCGATCATCGGGTGATGATCACAAGAGTCCGGCCTCTGCCATATACGGTGTTGTTTTTCACTGGGAGCACTGGCTTTCGGGATCGCCTAGGGCGGAAGCCAGCGCCATCTTTAAGGCGTGGTTCCACGCAGCCCTCTACAAAGAAAGGTGTGCTACATATGTCTATGTTGCATTTGTTTAACAGTGTAATTATATTATCTTTAAGTATATAAGTTAATTTATCTTTAATTATATAAAGAGGTGTTAAATTTGGTTCACCTTGCCTGCCTAAGTCACCTGATTAGTCTAATAAAGAGCTGAATAGTCAATAGCTAGGTAGAGAAAGGATAGGATGGCCTGGCAGGCAGAGAGAATGAGTAGGAGAAGAAGAGAAGAAAGAAGAGAGTAGGAGAAGGAGAGGGACATGTCTAGCGCCAGAAGCCAGGCAGCTGGCAATCATACACAAGCAGTAGTGAAATATACTACAAACACCCCAAGGCAAAAGGCAGATAAACCGATTAATTTAAGTTAAAACAGCTAGCCAGAAATGAACCTAAGCTAGACCAGCATTCAAAACTAATAAAACATCTCCATGTCATGATTTAGGAGCTAGTTGGTGCCCCCCCACCCCAAAATAGCCTGCTACATTCATGTTGCCTTTTATTCTAATACTTCAACCTATCTAGTGCTGGGATCTCAGTTGATCACAGCAAACCTATATTTTTATCATTTCATGTTTGTAGTCCTCAAGTGCTCAACTTCTTCCACACCTTCCTATGTCCTTCTCTAAGTTTTTAACTTCTCTCATTCATGCTTCAAGATGTTTGCGTGTAGATGCCAACTACTGATCTAACAGACATCATCCTATCAGGATTTTTAATTCTTGGGTCAATTTTATTCTATTCATTTGAGTTTTTTTTTCTAAAAATTGTTCTTGATTCTTTTAATTCAAATGAAAATATAAAACTTTAATTGAGTTATAAAATCTTATTCATTTAATGCTACAATATTAACACAATTTTATATGTGAAATGTATTTTCATTGTTAGCATTGCTTATTTGCTCTCTCTGACTTTTAATGTTTCTCATGGTTCATCTGTCTCAATAGTCAATACATGGGTTTTCATTTAGTCTCTCTCTTTTTCTAGAAGTATATTAATTAGAAGTGCTTTGGCTTCTCAAATTTATGCAATTTCTTGATTTTTTTCTTTCTTACTGGTTTAAATGCCATGGGAAAGAATGGAATAGAAGAATAGAAATAAGATATTTAACATAGACTTATTCAACTCAGTCCTTCTGTAAGTCTAAGATTTGTCAAGTTGATCTATGCTAACTGCTGTGTATGGTCTCACTAGACCATATCACACAGCTGTCTGAGACATACCAAAAAATTCCTCTATGGAATGTTATATATAACATTTATATGACTTTCCTATGCACTCAAAGAATTCTTGAAAGATTAGTTTTATCTTGTGTATAACACTACTTGTTTTTGACCATCAGATATCATAGACTATAGTGTGATCCACAGACTATTCTGTTAAATTTTTCCAATAGGATGAGACATTTGTATGCATATTTATTTATTATTTATTTGATTTACTTACTTACTTATTATTCTCCTCATATATTATATCCAGAATACAGTTTCCCCTCCCTCCTCTTCTCCCAATCCCTTTCTTCCAAATCCCATCTCCTTCAGGTTTATTCTTCCTCTATTTCCCTTCAGAAAAGGTCAAACATCCCAAGATTATCAACCAATCGTGCAAATCAAACATGCAATAAAAATAGACACATCTCCTCACATGAAGGCTGATCAAGGTAACAAAGTAGGAGGAAACAGGTCCCAGAAAGAGGTCAAAAGAGTCAGACACAGGCCCTGCTCCCACAGTCAGTAGTCCCATCAGGAACACGGAGCTGCCCAACCACTACATATATGCAGAGGGCCTATGGGAGACATCCACAGGTTCTCAGATTATTGGTTCAGTATCTGTGAGACCCTAGGAATCCATGTTAGTTGATTCTGTGGGCTGTTTTCCTATGGTATCCTTGACTCCTCTGGCTCCTACAGTCTTTCCTCCCCCTCTTGTGCTGAATTCCCTGAGTTACACCTAGTATTTGGCTTCAGGTCTCTGCATTTGTTCCAATAAGTTGCTGGATGAAGCCTCTCTGATGATTATTACTAAACACCAGTCTATAATTACAGCAGAGTGAGTGTCATTAGAAATCATTTCATTAATTTTTTCAGGTCATGTTTGATTCTATGTTGGATCTCTGGGCTATCCAGCTTTGGTTCCTGGCATTTCAGGTAGTATCACTGGTGGGCTTCCTCTAGTGGCATGGCTCTCAAGCCCTCATTTCTAGGAGTCTTCACTCTCACAGATTCCTGGGAGTTTCTACTAAATTAGGTTTCTACCTCACCCAAGAAATGCCATCCTATTTCAATCATCATTCTCAGTACAATCTTCCCCCAACTCCCACCCCAAACCTGATCCCGCCTGCCCACATCCTCACCTACCCCCAGTCCACTAACAAAATTCATTCTATTTCCCCTTCCCAAAAAGATCCATGTGTCCCTCTTCCCTTGAACTTTCCTTGTTACTTAGTCTTTCTGGGTCTGTGGATTACAGCTAATATCTATTGATAAATGAGTACATATCGTGTTTGTCTTTCTGAGCCTAGACTACCTCACTTGGTATGACTTTTTTTTCCAGTTTTTTCCATTTACGTGCAAATTTCATTTTTTTTTGTTACAACTGAGTAGTATTCCACTGTGTAAATATACCACATTTATTTATACTTTTTTTTTTTGGTTGAGGGACATCTAGCTTGTTTTCAGGTTCCAATCATTACAAATTAAGATGCTATGAGCATAGTTGAGCAAATGCTCTTGAGGTAGAGTGGAGCATCCCTTGGGTATATGCCCAGGAGCGGTATACTTAGGTCTTAAGGTAGATAAATCCACCCCCCTTTTTTTTTTGAGAAACCACCACATTGATTTCTAAAGTGTAACACCCGATTATGTGTTACAACCTCGGTACAGTTCGCGCACCACTGTACCTTATGCGAGTCCTGCAAGGGCCTCGAGATTGAAAGAACACACAAAGAGACCAGGATCATTCGAAAGGAGATCAGCCAAATGCCCGATTATTCAGAATTGGGGGAGTCCTTATCTACCTAACTGCTGCACAAGGATCTCTGCCCATTTGAGATTCATCCGTTGAGAATTTTCTGTTTAGATCTGTAGCCCAAATTTTAATTGAATTGTTTTTTTTTTTTATTTTTTATTTCTAGTTTCTAGATTTCTTTACGTATTTTAGATGTTAGCCCTCTGTCAGATGTGGCTTTGGTAAATTTTTTTTTCCATTCTGTAAGCTAACATTTGTACTATTGGTGATGTGCCTTGCTTTATAGAAGCTTCTAAGTTTCATGGGGTCCCATTTATTAAGTGTTGATCTTAATGCCTGCACTATCAGTGTTCTATTCAGGAAGTTGTCTCCTGTGCCAATGCGCTCAAGGTTATTCCGCACTTTTTGTTCTATCAGATTCAGTGTATCTGGTTTTATGGTAAGGTCTTTGATACACTTGGACTTGTGTTTGTTGCAGGGTGATAGATATGGATCTATTTGTATTCTTCTACATGCCTATATCTAGTTAGAACAGCACCAGTTCTTGGAGATTCTTTTTTCAATTGTACATTTCTGGCTTCTTTATAAAAATCACATGTCTGTAGGTGTGTAAATTGACATCTCAGTCTTCAATTAGATTCCGTTGATGAACCTGTCTGTTTTTATGCCAATACCATGTGGATTTTATTATTGCTCTGTAGTACAGCTTGAGTCAGGAATGGTGGTGCCTCCACAAGTTATTTTACTACACAGAATTTGTTTTACTATTCTGGTATTTTTGTTTTCTATATGAAGTGGAGTATTATTCTTTGAATGTCTGTAAAGCATTGTGTTGAAATTTTGATGGGGATTGCATTAGATGTGTATATTGTTCTTATGGTTTATGAGCATGGGAGATCTTTCCATCTTCTGACTTATTTTCCAATTTCTTTCTTCAAAGACTTGAAGTTCTTGGTCATAAATGTCTTTCAACTTGCTTGGTTAGAGTTACCCCCAAGATATTTTATATTATTTGAACCTATTGTAAAGGGTGTGTATTCCCTGATTTCTTTCTCAGTCTGTTTATCTTTTATATATAGGAGGGTTACTATTTTGAGTTATTTTTGTACCCAGCCACTTGACTAAAGATTTTTTTTAAATCAGCTGTAGGAGTTACCCGGTAGAAATACTTGTGTCAGTTACATATACTACCATATCATCTGTGAATAGTGATAATTCGGGGTCTTCTTTTCCTATTTGTATTTCCTTTTTTCCTTTAGTTGTCTTAGTGTTCTAGCTAGAACTCAAGTGCTATAGTGAGTAGGTTTAGAGAGAGAGGACAACCTTGTCTTGTTCCTGATTTTAGTGGAATTGTCTTGAGTTTCTCCCCATTTCATCTGTCGCTGGTAATTAGTTTAGTGTATTATGTTAAGGTATGTCCCTTGGATTTCTTTTCTAACCAAGACTTTTATCATGAAGGGGGGTTGGATTTTCTCAAGAGCATTTCTAGCATCTAATGAGTTGATCGTGTGATATTTTTCTTTCAGTTAGTTTATATGGTGGATTGATTACATTGACAGATTTTTGTATATTGAAACATCTCTGCATCTCTTATATGAAGCCTACTTGATCACGGTGAATTGGCTTTTTGATGTGTTCTTGGATACAGCTTGGGAGTATTAAATTGAGTATATTTACAACAATAGTGGTGAGGGGAATTGGTCTTTCATTTCTTTTTTCTTTGTTGAAACTTTGTGTAGTTTGATTATCAGAGTGACTGTGGCCTCATAAAATGAATTTGGCAATGTACCTTCTGTTTCTGTTTTGTGGAATAATGTGAGGAGTATTGGAATTAACTCTTTGAAATGTGGGCAGAATTTTACACACTGAAACCATTCTACCCTAGGTTTTTTGGGTTGGGAAACTTTTAATTTTTTTGAGGGGAGGGTTGGGAGACTTTTAATGACTGTTTTTATTTCCTTTGGGGCTATAGGTCTTTTTAAATTGTTTATCTGATCTTGATTAAATTTTGCTACATATCTATCAAGAAAATTGTCAATTTCTATTGGATTTTCCAATTTATGACATATAGATTTTTGATGTATGCTGTACTGATTCTTTGGGTTTCCCAGTCTCTGTTGTTATGTCCTCCTTTTCATTTCTGATTTTGTTAATTTGGATGATATTTTTTCTGTCTTTTAGTTAGCTTGATAAGGGTTTGACTATCTTGTTGATGTTCTCAAAGAATCAACTCTTTGGTTTATTGATTCTTTATGTTGTTCTCTTTGTTTTTATTTTATTGACCTCAGCCCTCAATTTGATTACAAGATTCTTTCTACATCTCTTTGATGAGCTTGTTTCTTTTTGTTCTAAAGCTTTTAGGTGTTCAGTTAGGCCATTAGTATGAGGTTTCTCCAAATTCTTTATGCAGGTACTTAATGCTAAGAACTTTTCTCTTACTCAGATTTTATTCAGTCCCATAGTTTAGATATATTGAGCATTAGTTTTCATTGTATACTATGAAGTCTTAAATTTCTTTCTTTATTTCTGTATTGATCCAGTAATCATTCAGTAGAATGTTGTTCAGTTTCCTTGAGTTTGTAGGCTTTCTATTGTTTCAGTTGTTAAAATTCAGCTTTAATGTTTGGTGGTCTGATAGGACAGAGGGGGTTATTTCAATTTTCTTGTATCTCTTGAGACTTGCTTTATAAGTGAGTAAATGGTCAGCTTTGGGGAAACTTCTGTGAGGTTCTAAGAAGGAGGTATATTGTTTTCTGTTTTGGTCAAATATTTGTATATAGTAGGCCCATTTTGCTCATAGCTCTGGATAGCTCCATTATTTCTCTGTTTAGATTTTGTCTGGATTACCTACCTGCTGGTGAGAGTGGGGTGTTGAATTCTTTCACTATTAATATGTTATATTCAGTGTGTAATTTAAGCTTGAGTCAAGTTTCTTTTATAAATGTGGATGTCCTTGCATTTTGGGAATAGATATTAAGAATTGAGACATCATCTTGGTTGGTTTTTCCTCTGGTAAGTATGAAGTGTCCTTCCCCTCTTCTTCTTAATTGTGGTCAGAAGTCTAGTTTGTTAGCTATTAGAATAGAGACAATAGTTTCCTTCATGGATGCTTTTGCTTGGAAAACCCCTTGGACCATTGATGGTACAGGTCAAAACTGTATCCTACTGTGGTATCTACTCTGAGGCTCTCTGTACCATTCTGCATCTTGAGCAGCTGTGAAGACTCTAGGGAAGAATTTAACAAGAAGTTTAGCAATGGTGTGATCCCAGAATTAAACTAGTGGTTTCATACTTACAGAAAGAGAAGGATTGATAGCCAAAAGACAGATCCTCCTAATCTCTAGTGCTGTTGAATGTGTCTGTAGTGCCTCTTGTTATGCCCACTTTCCCTCATCAAAGTTTTTGTGGATTCACTTGTCATTCCCTTTGGTGACTTTTCATTCTACCACATTTTTATTCTACCCTGACGTGTGAGTCACAGCCCAGCTGGCAGCATGCAATTGTTACTCTCTTTTCGACTTCTCCCCAACCTACAATCATTTCTCCTATTTGTTCATGCATGGGCTTAAGAACTGCAGGCCACTCGAGAGCTAGCACTTGATTATCCCTGACACCTATATGGCTCTGAAGAAATATAAGGTACTCTTTCCTAGACAAATATTAGTGGTACCAGCTGTTCTTCATGCTCTTTATGCTTAAATTTCCTTACTTTGCCTCAACAGGCAGCTCTGGTTAGATTATTTCCTTCCCTCTTTACCTGTGGCAGCTACCACACTGAAGGGGCACATATATCCTTCCAATTTCTGTGTTAACATGAATGTTAAAGACTATAATTGTAGAAATCTTGTACAATTGATATTATTAAGTAAGCTAAATAGAAGATTTTTATTTTAAAAAGTTATTTTCTATCTAGCAAAGCTGTTTCCAAGAATTAGTCCTGAGAAGATCAAGCGAGTGCTGACTGTACAAGGATATGTACAATGGTAAGAAAAAAAATAAAATTAGCATCTTCTATATTCCCAATAATAGCATCTTGGCTAAAGAAATTATTATTTATTCAACCATTGGGAATATTATCTTACCATTAAGATTCTTGAATAAAGATATGTTAATTGATATGCAAATTTCAGCCCCTCACCAACAAACAAAATCCATCTATGACTAGATAACAGGTTAACTGTATAAAATATACCTGAATTGCACATAACTTAAAATCTGATAAAATATTTTAATACCACCTTAGAAAATATTTTAGCAAAACCATAGAAATACAGTGCCAAGGGCCTTATCCTTTCTGAGGAGTGGATTGGGTGTGAGGGAAGGGGAAGATGGAGGGAATGGGAGGAGGAGAGGAAGTTGAAACTGGGATTGGTATCTAAAATGAGAAAAGATAGTTTAAAAAAATAAAAAAATCAGCCACTCATGCTTTGTTGACTCCCATAGGAGGCCTGGCCCTTTCTAAATGCATGAGTAGTGAACTGGGGGGAATAGATGGGAGCTGTGGAGGGAACAGAAAGAGAGAAGAGAGGGAAACTGTTGGTGTGCAAGATAAATTTTAAAAAATTAATTAAAAAAATAAAAAAAAATCAGTCACTTCAGTTCCTAGCTCTAGTGAGCATTATCCCTAGCTTTTCCATTTGAGACATGCTGGAACTCTGTGAAGATTATCCTCTGCTTTGCTTGTTAAGTAACCCTTTCTTAGTACATACATCAGGTTTTTCTGGTGCTCTTATGAACAAGAGTCAAGAAAGACTTTGTGATATTCATTTTACTAAATTTAAAAACTAATTTACACAGTGGTGTGTGTGTGTGTGTGTGTGTGTGTGTGTGTGTGTGTGTGTGTGTGTGTCTTAGGGCTTCCATTGTTTCATAGAAAATACCATGACAAAAATGGAAGCTGAGATGAAAGGGGTTATTTGGCCTACATGTACACATTGCTGATCAATATCAAAGGAAGCCAAGAGAGAAATGCAAACAGGGTAGGGACCTGGGGGCTGGAGCTCATGCTAAGGCCTTGGAGGAATGATGCTTACTGACTTGTCGAGCATGGCCTAAACAACCTGCTTTCTTCTAGAACCTTGGCATTGTGATTTCGTTTATTGTTCATTAAAACATAAAATCAAGGTAAATATTAAGGATAAAATCATGAGAAAACTACAAGAGACCACAAGTCACCACCACATACACTTCTAGGCTCACTAAAAAGGGCCATTCAACCACTTCAACCCCTTTTTCTTCCGAGGTCCTCTTTTTCCCTTCTCCAAAGTCTTGCTGGAAAATATAGGATCTATTCTGGCCAGCTGAATGTGAACCCTGCCTCCACAACCAAGGCTCTATTCCATTGGACATCAGACCACAACAGAGACAAAATCTCATAATATCCTATACTACCTGGCCAGGGATGGCACCACACATAATGGTCTGTACCCTTACCCATTGATCATTAATTGAGAAAATGACTTACAGCGAGGTCTTATGGAGGCATTTCCACAACTGAGGCTTCTTCCTCTCTGATGACTCTAGTTTGTGTCAAGTTGACACAAAACCAGCCAATACAATATGGTAGTTCTTTATTTACTTTACTATTTTAAATGTCTGTAAATTACAATTTTATGTACTAGAATCAATCTGTTTCAAAAGAGATTAACTTTAAAATAACTAAATAATAACTAAGGAAGACTGTCCAGGAAAGTAAGCATTCCCCATTTCTTCTGAATTTGTTAACTCCCAATTCTTCCCATTATAGTTCTTATTTTCTCATTCTAAACCTGTCATGCTTTCAGTTTAGAGTCTCAACTTAGTACATAATTCATATTTCCTTCTAAAAATAATTCTGGCACATGCATATGACATATTATATATATGTATATATTCAGTAGCTTATTACTCAGATCCTCTGTCATTATTTCTTTTAATATTCTACATCTGTCAAGAAAGATGTTTTAACTTCTCCCTATTAATCATTTTCCTGTGACTTACTATCATATTTTTTATAAAGAACTTTTGTTAGTTCATCTTAATTATATAAAATAATAGCTTCCTTTGTGACATTTTCAGAGATCTATGTAAGGTATACGATCATGTTCATTCCTTGTTTTATTTTTTTCCTTCCATCTACTGACCCTCTTTCTTTTTCCAAATAGTGTTATTTTTATTTAACTATTAACTATCACCTATGAAAGAAAACATGTTGTCCTAGATACTGTTCTATTGCTATGAAGAGACATCACATACAAGGCAACTTATAAAAAGAAGCATATAACTGGGAGTCTGTCTTCACTTTCAGAGGGTGAGTCTATGGCCATGATGGTGGGTAGAATGGTAGCAGGAAGGCAGGCATGGTACTGGAGCCTTGACTAAGAGCTTACATCAGATCCACAAGAAGGAGGCAGAGGGCCATACTGGGCCTTGCTCAAAGATGTTTCATAACAAGTGAAACATTCCATCCAACAAAGCCATTCCTCCTAAACAGGACCAGCTGGGAATCAAACATTTAAATATATAAATCTATGGGGGGCATTCTCAATCAAACCACCAAAAGTACAATATTTGTTCTTTTGGTTCTGGTTTATTTTGTTTTACATATAACATGCTTTTGTTCTTTTTTATTATTGAGAGTTTCAAACCATATATTTTGATTCCATTCGCCTCCCATTCTTTCTGTTTATCTCTTCCTCATATATCTCTACCACAGTATTTTCCCCAGCTTGTCTTTTCTTTTTAATTCCAGAAACCTTTGACTCTAGTATGTGCTGTCCATATACTTCTAGGTTAGAGAGTCACCCACTGGAGTATGGTTAACCTACCAGTATCTATATCCTTAAATAATATCTCTGCCTTCTGCAGAAGTCATCAACTGTCAAAGCTCCTCAATTACTGGTGGGAGCTAGTAAGCCCCTCTCCCAATTTCATAATAGAATGTCAATTGACTCCATCTTGTATAAATCTTGTGTGGGCAATCACAACTGCTGTGAATTGTGCTGAATCTTTAGATTTGTTTATTTAATTTGGAGTACCTGAAGGAACTAGGAAACTAAATATGAACCATTTGTGAAAGATAAAAGAAAGATGTTAAGAAATGAAACAAA
This sequence comes from Alexandromys fortis, assembly GCF_014885135.2. NCBI lineage: Eukaryota > Metazoa > Chordata > Mammalia > Rodentia > Cricetidae > Alexandromys > Alexandromys fortis. The sequence continues at coordinate 11,251,299 of NW_026067933.1, forward strand.
GGCGACAAGACAGGAAAAAGAGAAACAATGGAGAGGGAGGTTTAAGTAGGGAGAGCTATGATATATTTAGTTTCTTTATATGATAATTGAAATTCAATTGTTTTGTTTTGTTTTTTATTCATTTACCTATTAATGAGAACTTTAGGCTGATGTCACAACTTAGCTACTGTGAAGAATGTAAAATAAACATGGGCATGTGGATGTCTCAGTGGTAAGCTGACTTTGTGTTTTGAGGACATGTACTCTACAGCTGAATAATATGGAATTTCTTTTAATCTTTTGATTTTGATTTCCAAAATGACTGAAATAATTGACAGTCACATCAATAGTCCTTTTAAGAACTGTCCTTTAAGTTCTCTTTCACACTTAATGATCTAATGACTTATTCTCTTGATATTTACTTTAACTCTTTATTCATGCTGAATTTTAAACATTTCAGGTGCACAGATGGTATCAGTTTCCGTCTGTTCTTTCCTGTGCTGATTGTTCACTTTGCTGTGCAACTTTTTACATGGGATAAAACCAGACTCTCTGAACATGGCAGACAATGAGGGCTGATGAGAAGCCAAGGACAATGGCACTGGGTTTTGATCCTACTGCATGTACTGGCTTTGTGGGAGCCTAGCCAGTTTGGATGCTCACCTTCCTAGACATGGATGGAGTGGGGAGGACCTTGGACTTCCCACAGGGCAGGGAATCCTGACTACTCTTCGGACTGAAGAGGGAGGGGGAAAGGAGGGGGAGGAGGGGGAGAGGAGTGGGGTAATGGGGAGGGAAATGGGAGGTGGGGAGGAGGCAGAATTTTTTTCAATAATAATAATAATAATAATAATAGTAAACTTTTCACAGTCCCACTTATCAGTAGCTCAATTTCCTGAGCTATTGGAGTTCTTTTTAGAAACTTGTTGTTTATTGTGAAAGCTTGAAGTGTGTCCTTATGTTTTTCTCTCATACTTTCTCTAGTACTTTGAAAGTCTCAGGACTTTGATCCATTTGGAATTGCAGTCTTTTTTGCCTCTTTGTCTTACAAATTTCATGATCTCTTATCTATTGGACTCATAGAAGTCATATAATGCAAATTCATGCATGATTTCTGTTTATATTTTGTGTTACATCTCTTCCATCTGGACTGAAGATTCAAGAAAAAAGGCTTCATAAGTGCCTTGGTTCTACCTAATTCCCTACTTTTAGTATAATTGCTGGTCTGTGCAAAGTGCTGATTTTATTTATGAAAATAAATAAAATAAATTAGCAGATAATCATGTAGAAATGAAGGAATAAAAGTTAGATACTGCAATTGTAATCTTTTGAAGAAGTCTATGGAGTCGTCTCTCTGACTCTGCTTTCTTTCTTCTTGCATTCAGTTTACTTTTCTGACCTAGGTCTATTTTGCCCTTCCATAGCACAAAGTAGCTTTTTTTTATTAACCAATAACAATAAAACATATTCACAGCATACAGAAGGAATCCTACATCAGGGTATAGCTCAATAAATAGTAAAAAGTAAAACAATTACTTAAAGTAAGATTTCTAAAAAAGTATTCACTATAATTTGACAACTCTTTCCATTTGAAAGTTTTCTAATTTCCCCCATCCCTAAACAATGCTTTCAGTTCCTGATTTGTGTAGAAATTATGCTCACAAACAAGCATTGTTTTTAATGGAGATGCACACTTGGCTAAGTATGTTTTTACACATAGATTTTTCAATTTTCATATCTTCATATTCTCCAGCTTACATTATCTTTAAAGAGCAAGGAAGCATTTTCTTTCTATGAGCTAACTATAAATTCCTACTGTTTTTAAGGTTTCTTCTATTTATAATATTAGAATTTAACAATTTTTACAACTAAATTCAATGGAGCCAAATGTGTTATTAAAATTGGGGAGAGTGAGGAAGGACGGATGGTGGAAGGGACTAGATAATTTGTATACTGCATTAGAAGTAGAAATGATTGAAATACTAAAAGATGAAGTAACTGCTTAGTCCATCAGTTAAGATTTTTCCTTTTCCCCATAAATAAGAACAGAGATATAAATACAACAGGATTGGGGCTACTGAATTTCTTGTGTTATAAATGAAATAAGTTCAAGGTACAATTTCAGAAGTAATTTTCTCTGGCATTTTTCAATAATATAAATACGATTTAAATTTATTTTCATACTTTGACATTATAGTGACCTAAAAGAAAGAAAATTTTAACTGGCAGAAGCATAGTTATTGAACTATGACCTACATGTTAGTAGGAAATGGGTTAAGTTCTTAAGGTAAGTTTTGCTTTGCACTTTTGGTCACCTGGAAAGAGAGGTCATAGTAATTGGACTGATCTAATATTACTAGGGTCACAGGTGAAAATATGACTTGAGAAAATTGGTGACCAATTGTCATCCAATAGTGAGATAGTGTCTATGTGTAGTCTGTATAAAGGGCAAATTGGGCAAAAACGGAATTTGATTGATACAAAATTTTCAGCCTGTCCTGACTTTGATTGCCTTTCCGTTTGATTTGAAGGTGATCTTATGGCATAGGGAAGTAATGAAATATAATGTCTGAAAAAATATACTTGCCTTAATAACATTTCAGCTTAACCTAGTAATTTCTGCATGAATAAGCTCTGTTATTTAGTGACTGAATTATAGATTGTTCACTAAACTTCAAATGGAATAATTTCTATGAGCACACTTTAGGATTTCATATATATAAGAAGGAAAAGATGAAATGTTTTCAGTTCGTGTTTGGCAGAAGAATCGCTTAATGTGGCACCTAAGAATACTTTTAGCAAGTCCAAGTAAATGAATGCTATAAGGTTGTGGGGAGATTAATAAAATTTTTTCTTTAGAATGGTCACCTCAAATGTGTGGAAAACCAAGGAATACTTTTAAATATGAATTCTATATTTAACGTGAGAGAAAAAGAAAAAAAATGACACATAAAATTAATATAAATCTAACAAATACATTATTTTATGGCAAAATACAGAAAAATGCTTTAGGATAAATGATCTTGAAAGTGACTAATTTAGAGATAGTCATTATCTTTGCCCTATGCACACCAAGCCAGTAATGTTTGATTTAAAAACCATAATGCACTCATGGAACTCTAAAAGTCACCAAGTGTGTTATTGATTGTTTTCCACACTAAAATTGGTGTTAATCTGTCCATGATATTTATTGCATTTTCTGACATTCACACAACTGAAATAGTCATATAAACACATATCAATTTAAAATATAATGTTCTCACTGCTCTAAAACATAACCCAAACTCTGAAATGATCACTTTTCAGGAGGAGGATTGCAGGAAGCAATTGAAAATACGAAAGTAATGATAGAGCTGTATTGTTTTGTTTGTGAAACCAGCAAGTATTAGTAGTGCTTCTGGAAACCATAGATATTCCAAAGTTCTAACAATAAATGAGAAGATAGATGATAGATAGATAGATAGATAGATAGATAGATAGATAGATAGATAGATAGATAGATAAAATAAAATGGTGACCTCCATATCTTTCACTCCTAAAGACTTACTTTGCACATATACTATTTGGTTTTATAATGTACATAATTTATATAAATGTTGTTGTTACTATTCCTCACCTGCCTTAGTACATAGTAAAAGATTAATTTAAGTGTTTTCAGCCTGATTTTTGGAACTGTGATACACAGCTACCAGTCAATGTTCTGTGCACTGCTTTCTCTGATCCCTCATGTCTTCAATTCAGCATGAAATCACAACCTGCTTCAAGGTTTGATGGTTTTATTCAGGAGTTGTGGTAATAGGTTCTCTGTCTTATTTTTTTCTAGACCTTCTCAGAACTTAAAATTTTTCAAGTAATCTTCATTATGATAATTTTATATTATATACACAGCTTTGCTTTATATATTGACTTTGAAACAACTTCATATACTACACTACTGTGTACTGGTAATGGTGCTTGATACTCAAATAGAAACTAATTTCAAAAGGACCCATGCAAAATGTTGGACATGGTTGATGCTGGGTGGATTTAGTGACACAATAATCCTAGATTTTGCTGGCCAACATCCTAGCCTTATACTCAGTGAGAGATTATGTATTACTGGCTGATAAGGATTGATCAAGAAACCTTGTGTCCTCTAATCTCTTTGCAAGTACACATGTGTACATATACAAATGCATATATTACATACACTCTCACTTACAGATATATATACACCAATTAATATCATTAAAAGCCAGCACTTTTTATTCCATAATCCCCTGTATACATCTGCTTTCATCTTTTCTGCTACTTAATATAGTCACCAATAGAATTCTGCAACTCTAACCTCCAAAACTCTAGAGATATGATTTTTGTTATTTTATGTCACCCAATTTTTGAAGATTGTCATAGAAGTAGCCCTAGGAGAATTTCATAATGTGAAACACCTCTAATCCGCCTCCTATCCCAAACAAGGCCCTTGATCTCTCCATTTCCTCCCTCCTAACACATTATTAACAGCCACCGAACCATTTCCAACCGAAACCATTTTGATGCTGTTTTTCCACATTACCTGCATCCATACTTTTATTGTTTGACATTTCATACAATTATATATAACATATTTTGTTTAAATCCACCACCCATCCTATCCCCTATCACCACTCCCAAATTACTAAATTCAGTTATAAAAATGTGGAAATCTCAACACAGACAGACTGAGGAAAATAAGAGAGTTACAATAACAAACTAAAGATTAATTTCACTGAACTGGTAAATCTAAAAGAAACAGATCTATTTCTAGATGCACATGGCCTACCAAATTGATAAAGATGAAGTAAATAATCTATGCAGAAACACAACAACCAGTGAGATAGAAATAATAATTAGCCTGTGTCCTGCACACATTGTCAGAGATCTGTGAATCCTCACTCACACAATGTGTATTTATTAACAAACAGAAACCACTAGACAAACACCATTCCAGACCCTTAGAAATATACTGAATTAGCTCTGGTTTTCATGATTTTATTAGTGTGGAAGCAGAGGCAATATCGAAATAACTAGTTATCAGTACTAATAAGTGAGAAATATTAATGTAATAAAATATCATTTTAAGACTGGCAGTGGTGACATATGCCTTTAATCTCAGCATTCAGGAGGCAGAGGCAGGCAGATCTCTGTGAGTTTGAGGTCAGTATGGTCTACAAGAACTAGTTCCAGGACAGCTAGGGTTGTTACACATAGAAATCCTGTCTCAGAAAAAAAAAGAAAGAAACAAAACAAAACAAAATATCAAGTTAGAACACTGTGAAGAAACAGTGGGTGTGAGCAGGAGATAAAAATGAGCCGCAATAGCAAAACAGTGCCACTGTTCTCATTAGAAGCACAGATATGTCAATCTAGAAGATTCATGAAATTGTCAAGAACAGCAAAATGTTGTTGGGACAAGGGCAGAATAAAATAGAATTGTCACGCACTGACAGAGCCTGCACTGTTCAGAGTCAGGTACAGTAGCTTTGATTTCCATAGTAAGGAACATTTCATTTTAAGTCCATTGGGTTATACTTCTCATCTGTGAACTTCATTCCTAACCCTGCTTAATACAAAGAAATATATTTTTCCTTAGCACATCAGCAATAACTACATATCTGGTTTTCACTTCCTCTTTTTTATGCCTTCTAATCCATTCACAGAAAACTATACTAATTGCCTATGTAATTTCTTTGTTATTTATTGTTAGAATAAAATCTTGCACTTTGCTTTGATTGGGCTAATAGTGAAAAGAGCTAGGAGGTACCAAGCACCAAGAGCAAAGAGCAAAGCTTGGAACATGCATAGGAGTGTGAATGATAAACACACACACACACACATATGACATAGCACTACATTTAGATGTAGCACAATCTCTAAAGTAACTCATTCTTATTTATTTAAAGTTCTAATAACTATAAAAAATATCCCTGATGTGGAAACAAATATGACATTGGAGACACAAGTTCATGTGTTCATAGGGCCTGGAATAAAGCCTGAGTTAGCCTGGAAAGTTCAGGGAAATCAAGAATAGTAGGGATAAGAATGGAAGAGGCGTTGTCAAAGGGATACTGCTTGTGCAGTTCCATCCATGTCCTCAAGCAACTGTCATCCTTTAATCATCAGATATTTCCATATTTTTAGAGTCTGGAAATCATAATATTACAAAAATCTCAATTTACAAATGCAGACATTGAATTAATGCTTAAAAAGTCCATGTCACCAAAACAAGTTAATTTGCCAAATTCATTAATTATTTGTTAGTTTGTGAGTTTTTCTGAAAAAGTAAATCTGAAATGAGGCAAGTTGTTTTCAAACTAAATGCTGCTTTTTAGAAAATACATTAGAAAGGAAGAAACCAGCATAGCCTAGTTTTACCAATGGCAGCCAGTAAAAAGTCTCGAATTGGATAACTCTGATGACTGTGTCTCAGGCAAGAACAGTCAGTTTCTCATTACATATACGCAGCAGTAACAACTCCAAAGGTGTCATGAATGTTTACTCCTTAATGCTTAAAATCATACTGAGAGGCCTGATTTTAGCCATTTTTATTATTTATTTTTATAAAATAAGGATAAGCTGATAACAAGGTTGCAGAAGAGGACAAGAGAGAGGGCTTCTCTGGGGCAGATAGACACCAAGGAAAAGAGGAGAGGAGGCCGTTGAGCCACTGTTGGTTTTGCCTAGGGCTCACCATCTGATGATTACCAGGCCCAGTGGATCATTTCTAGGAATTTCAAAAGAGAACAAAATGGGGCCATTGCAGCTTTAATAGTAACCAAGCTTGTTTGTGTGCTTTTCTGCTCCCCTAAGGCTTACACTTGGTCGTCTGTCTTCCCCCATCTCATGCAGCCATGCCAGCCCATCTGCTCTGTCAGCACACAGAGGCATGCTGGAGCAGAAGAACGCAATGACATCATGGTGATTGCTTTTAAAAATCAAATTTACTCCGAAAATGCATTGCCAGCAAGCACGCCGTCAGGTCACAGCTGTTTCACGGTGAGTCATCCATCACTTTGAGGGTTACCCCACTAAGATTGAAGCAACAAAATCCCACACACCAGGAAATAAATAAAAATATGCTAGCTCATAAGAAGTGTTCACAAGGATCTTCCACGCTGGATCTGTTGGAAGCTACAGCAGCCTACTTTGCTTTTTCTTTAAAGAACCTGTAGAATTTGAGGATTTCAAAAAATAATGATCAGCCATGTATAGTATGGCATTCTACCAAGAACATTTGAAATACGTTTTTGTTAGTCAAGCAAGAGGAAAGATCCAATAAGTTAAACTGATATTTAATAGACCCAATGGCAGGAATAGTCAGCTGTCAAAATAGTAGAGTTTACAGTTGGGTTCACCTACAACATTTTCTAATTGTCTGTTTTGGGGGCTAAAATTACTGCCCTGTTGTAATAAAGTATTGATAGCAGAAAATAGGAACAAATAGTCAGATAAAATACTAGCAATGATGATTTGGACTATTTGAAAAATACATAGTCTTTGGTGGGGGTTCCAGATTGAGACCTAGGGCTTTCGGCTTGAGATGCACTGGCGAAAGAGCAAGTTTATCAGCAAGACAGAAAAATGCCAAATAAGACTTCCATAAAGAGAGGAATTTTCTCATGGCTGGTCAGCACACCCTGGGATTTTCATGAATATAAAATAAGAAAAGTGAAAGACAGATGATAGAAAAGACAAACAAAACAATGCAAAACCAAACCAAAAATCTCTAAGGGACCATTGGTCCAAAATGACCAAAATACATTATTTTATTTCAAGTGTGAGCTATTCTACTGATTATTCAGGTACTAGTGTATGGACCTTTTTCCTAACAAAATTCAGCAAACTAGTTTGCGTTAGTCTATATAAAACCCAAGCACGGTACATCTTTGGCTGTTGCATGTGTTACATGGATCACAGCTCTTAGCATTCACTTTAGGGATAGGATGTCCATAAACCTGCCTTCTCCCTGAAAGCAGTCTCTGAAACAGCGCTTTCCAATGTTTCTTCAGTGAGTCATCATCATAGCTCATCCTCAAGCACCGAATATGCAATTTTAGGTGAGAACTGAAATGCCATCTGAAGTATTTGACTTGAAACAATTTAGAGGAAATTATTTTAAGTTAAATTCCTTTTCAGGAAATAAAAGAAAAATGAGATCAACCTTGGGAATTGACTAAATACACTATTTTCTCAAGTAATGAACTCTTTGAAATGAACTAGCAATCAAAAATCATGATCATCTTACTTTCTGTACAGCCGTTGCTAGGTGTCAGCATGTAATGGGTTTTAGAATTTTTTCTCCAAAATAGGACCAACAAAATAAACTGTAATATTGAATAGATAGTAATTATACTCCTAAAATTTCATACCTATATCATCATATGTACATTCCAAGCATGAGTCAGAGTTAAAGCATTAGATTAAAATGAATAGGACATTTATTACTTATAGATTGAATGTGATCTACAAGAATGGACTTATTATTAATATTCATTAATCTAGAAGAATAGTTAATAAAACTTAATGACTAATACATTACATGAAGCTATCCAACCAATTCATTATCTAATGTTGAACAGAAAGGTAATGATTAAAATTTTATTTATGGTATTTCTGTGTATATAAAAATATAAACTCATATACATGGATATTTCTATAAAACACAATTATTATTACTCTTGAGTTACATATTTACCTATAACTGGTGATATAATACTTCAAGAATTTTGTATACTTCAATTTTTTTTTTGTTTTATAATGAACATACCTTACATTTTAACTGGAGAAATATTAGATCTTTTTCAACAAGGGATCATTTGCTTAGAAAGTCATTTCTTTGTTCTGAGAGAAGGTCTGGAAAATGATGATCAGCAGGTCAAACAGCCTGATACCTATTTTGACTTCATAGTCCATTATGAATAAGGCTTAAAAAATTATACTGTAAAGATTAGCAGCAACAAACACATGTTTACATCTCCCTGCCTGTGGAAGAAAGCCAGGGCAGAATGATCAAGACACACTATGAATTATTTAAAGTTCAGGAATTGCCTCGAGGTCATTTTTTAGGTCAAAGATAACCTTTCTGACAGACCTACACATCTTTCAGTTCATGTGGATTTTTGAAATTATGCTCAAATTTTCAAGGTTATGAAATATAATTTTTATTTAATGACTAATGACATTCAAGGGGAAGCACAGAGATGCCACATATTAGGAAATGGTCAGACCCCAATGGTATTCATAAACATATCTCCTTGTCATCTCTATGCTTATAACTGTAATTCTATCAGCTACCATTCAATTGATTAATTTGTCTATCCATCTGCAAGCCATTACAAGAACACAGTACAGGTTTTCCTATTTAAAGGAACTTGAAAATGATACTTATCTTTTGGATGAAAAAAAATGAAAGTTGAATCCAGTCCCTGGAAAGTAGTGTGTAATGCACTCTTCTGCAGACTGGATTTCTATTTAAAACTGGAAATAAAGTATGGCTTTAGTCAGTTCTGTAACTCAGAATTTCTCTCCAATGGTGACTGAATATTCCATGTGTATAGACTTGGTAAACTGCTCCAAGATGATGAAATCTACATAACGATGAGGTATTTTTTTTCACCTTGAAGATTTTAATTTGAGGAGGTTAATAAATTCCACAGAAATGTAAATCAAATCACTAGAAGCCTTCTTTCATTAAGAATTCAAGTCTAATTATTGCTAATAAATAAAATTAATTAGTGTGGTGTTAATGTGGATACTTATGCCCCCCATGAAGCTTTCTTCATCTTTATGAAAATCATACGTGATATTAATATGACTTTAAAAACACTTTGCTTGCTCTCTTGAGGCTGTGTCTCAATGGCAACTTCCTACATGAACAGAGTGAAGCAGAATGAACAAAGTGTTAGGAGTTTATGAACTCTTGGATGTCTGGTACAGAAAATATCAGAAAGAAGTATTTCAATTTGTCCATATAACTTGAATTTTTCTGTTTTTATAACCCATTAATATCAATTATAAAATAAATAAAATTGTTTCTTTTAGTCAGAACAATGTTGTGAATAGCTTTTATGAACTGTTTTCTACTTATATTGATCAATAACTGTTATTTATGTTTTATAGAGCTATATTGATGTCATGGACATAAAATAATATTTATTGCAGAGTTTACAAACTATATTTTTGATCCATACTGGCAGTTAATGCCTATAATCCTAGAACTTGATCAACTGAGTCAGACGGATTGTTATAATTTCAAACAACCTGAGACTATAGAGTTCAGCTTAGTCTCAAGAAACAGAAACAAAAAGTAAAACAAAATGACTCCTCAGGTGTTTCCGTGAATTTAGCATGTGTAAGTATTCTCAAAAGCTTCTGAATAACATGACCAATTTTATGTGCATATATATATATATATGTGTGTGTGTGTGCATATGTTGTATGTATAATGAATGTGTTTGTATTCTTTCCATTGTAATGCACTTCAAGTTGTCCTCTTGTTTTGTTTATTTGCTTAATGATGTTGTTGAGCCTTTTTTGTTTTTATATTTTAAATCTAAAGCTAATAGTACAAAAGACAACCCACCTGAAATTTCTCTGGCCAGTAAATATTTTGCATCAATTAAATATTTTGTATTATGGCTTCTAATATAATTGTAAGCTCTTGCTTCAAGGTTGTATATCCCAATTAAATGTGTGATAAGTTCTGTCATGCAATCTGCAAGTATTTAGGGTCTGCAAGATGACTCAATGAGTAAAATGGCAATTGCTTTACTGGCCTGATGATCTAAGTCCAAGAACCTTCAGTGAAAGGAGAGAAATGACTCTGGAGAGTTGCCCCTTGATCTGCACGGGTGTACCACGATGCAAATGCACGCACACACACACACACGCTTGCCTACACACAAGCACACAGACGTGCACACACACATGCACTACTATTAATAATAATAATAAATAAATAAGCAAAATACAAGTTGTCAGGGCTACAAAATCATTCATATGTCAAAAGGATTTCAAGGGATTCTTATTTCTGCAAATCATCTTTTCATGGTCAACAAGTGATACCACATTCATGGATCCTATCATGTGGGAGTTTACCACTGCTTGCTTTCCTAAGACAGGACATCCATTAATAAAATTTCAAAGTGGTAAAGGAATTATTATAATGGTTATCAATAACTTATCTTTTAATATGTATAAACATGCATAGATATATACATGTATGTATATATGAAAAACAATAATAATTAAAAAGGGATCACAAATTTGGGAGAACAGAAAACACATCAGGAGTTGGAGGAGAGTGAGAGGCACTAAAATAATGTAGATGTAGGTCTCAAAATGTACATGAAGTTCTCTAAATAAATTATTAAAGAAAAAGTACAGTATAATCTCACATATTTGTAAAAACCTAGTAGTCATTAACCAATCGTTTTCATAATAATTTTGACCATTCTTTAAGATACAAGTAAACAGACATTCACATGAATATCAGGGTGGCTATTTTTTTTTAATCATACTCTAAATTCAGACTGTGACAGAATACAAAAGAGTTGCTCAGGTTCAAACCAAACATAAACTTAGCACTGAGAAGGAGAAATGGGCACAAATTATTAACCCTAAGAAGTAATTTGTAATTAATACCTTTTGGGAAAGGGAAAATTACTTTTCTCCAGTGTTGTGTTACTAGATATATCAACCACAGTCATGGACCCCATGCGCGGGCTTCTTTGATCAACATGAAATAGACTCTATTTTTGTTTATTTATTTATTTTGTTTGTGCATGTGCTTTTTTGTTTTGTGTTGGTACTTTTTATATTATTGGGCTTTTGGAAGTGGTGTTGTTTTATTTTTTCCTTAAGGAGAGAGAGAGACAGAGAGAGAGAGAGACAGAGAGATTGGGTAGATAGGGAGCTGGGCCCTTCACAGAGTTGGAGGATAAAGAATATAACCTTATGACCAAAATATATTGTATGAAAAATATTTTAAATAGAAAATTAAAATCATTGTTTTAAAATACAATGTTTGAAATTCTGATAAAATAAAATTAAATTAAGCAAAAACCAATTTCTTAAACTCAAGCAATTAAAAGCTAATTCACAAGAAAAGTAAAGGTTAAAGATATATATCAGTTACCTTAGAAACATTCTTTTCAATTAGAAAACAATAATTATTTTCATTATTAGAATTTGTTCCAGTCCTAAAACATTGCTTTTCTAAAATATGAAATTGACTTTTAAATCTTTGCATGTTTCAGAAGTATCTTTTATAATTAGTGTTGCTGTTTCCAACTTTCCTATGTGATATTTCAGTAATTTTTATATTGAATGTCTCTTTTGCATAAAGTACAGTAGAGATTGTAAAATGAACATGTCTATTCTTAGGAAGGTTAACAAGTGGATTCATAGTAACTAAGATGCAGGAAGGAGTGGTTGGTGATATGCTATAAACCCTGATTTATGCTATAAATCTGAAATATTGTAGATGCCCCAAAAGAAACTCCAAGGAAAAAAAAAAGTAAAAGTTCAGTAAAAATAGTGGGAACTTGTGGTAGCATGGGGAACACTCCTCCAGGCCTTAACAATAACTAGATGGTTATAACAAGTTGCTATGTTTCAGTAAAAAAATATACTTATAGATCTATCTGTGTGTGTAAGAATATATAGAAAATGTACATATGTGACGAACAGAAACTGTTCTCTTTTAAGACTTAACTCATTTTTAAATATTTTTACATTGCCTAAAAATATAAATCCAAGCCAAGAGTGACATATGCTTCTTTTTTAATAGGATGATGACTATTATGAGAAAAAAAAATAACACTCAATGTGACGATTAGTGATAACAATTTTCACCTATGATATTCAACTTGTACTTTTTGGATGTCTTTTGAATAATCCACATAAATGTAAATTATAAATCATTTTCAACAAAAATAGAATGCACAGACTCCACTACTCACCGTAGTATTAAGGAATGTGAATGTTGCTCATACATGAAATTCTGTCTCACTGTGTTAGTCATCTTTGACTTTTTTCATATCTTACTTGAGATTACAAACCTAGAAAGAGGAAACCTTCCTTTTAGCTCACTACCTTGAATGTCCCACTCCATGGTTTTACAGATCAATTGCTTTTGTGCTTGTATAAGGCAGTACATCCTCGCAGAGAACATGAAACAATGAAAGGCAGTCAAGTTACAGCAACTGGACCACAGAGATGGACACAGTTGTACCTGGGGGATGGACACAGCTGGACTACAGAGAAGAGCATGGTGGTGCTCGCCTGTAGTCCCTGATACTCAGGAGGCCAAGATAGAAGGATAACTTAAGTCTAGGAGTTCTCAACTATAATATGCTATGTTGATAAGGAGTCCTCACTAGGTCAGTGTCAATAAGGTTCTGGAAGCAGGGAACCACCAGGTTGACTAAGGAGGGTAAACTGACCTATGTAGAAAAAGGAAGTGGGATCAAAGCATTGGTACTCTTTTCACAGAACCTCTTCCAATGACCTAACTTACTCACATGGGGCTATAACTGGTTATGTTTGTACCACCTCTCAAGGGTGCCACGTTGGATACCAATTGTTTAAACCTGGACTATTGGGGAAATATCAAATTCTAACTATTTCAATCACTTAAAAACACTTGAAAGTCTAACCATCATAGTAACTAATTTACAACTACATACAATTGAATATATTTTCCTCATTTTTACAACTTACATGATTCTAAGTTTTCTCAAATTCTTTAGACAGTAATAAGGGTGGATATGGGAGCAGAGAAATATATCCTAATTAAGGGAGCCATCTTAGTGTTGGCAAGAGACTTGACTCTAGAGGGGCTCGCAGGTGTCCAGGGAGATGTCCCCAGCTAGTACCTTGAGCAACTGAGGAGAGGGAACCTGAAATGACCCTATCCTATAGCCATACTGATGAATATCTTACATATCACCTTAGAACCTTCATCTGGCGATGGATCGAAATAGAGACAGAGACCCAAATAGGAGCACCGGACTGAGCTATTAAGATCCAAATGAGAAACAGAAGGAGAGAGAACATGAGCAAGGAAGTCAGGACCACGAGGGGTGCACCCACCCACTGTGACAGTGGAACTGATCTATTGGGAGCTCACCAAGGCCAGCAGGACTGGGACTGAATAAGCATGGGATGAAACCGGACTTTCTGAACGTGGCGGACAATGAAGGCTGATGAGAAGCCAAGGACAATGGCACTAGGTTTCAATCCTAAAACATGAACTGGCTTTGTGGGAGCCTAGCCAGTTTGGATGCTCACTTCCTGGTCCTGGATAGAAGTGGGAGGACCTTGGACTTCCCGCAGGGCAGGGAATCTGGACTGCTCTTCATTCTTGAGAGGGAGGGGGACTGGAGTGGGGGGAGGGGGAGAGGGGTGGTGGGAGGGAAATGGGAAACGGGGAGGAGGCAGAAATTTTTTCAACAACTAAAAAAAAAATCAACAAAAAAATAGGACAAAACAATTGTCATAGTTCTCAAATATTAAAAATTAAAATTACTGCATCATTAAAATTTCTAAAAGTGTTAATGAAAAATCTTATAAATAAAGTAATTCTGCTAGGAATAAAGTAATAATATTTTTAATTTATTTTTATTTTTATTGTTTTTCTATTCAAAAATTTACACTTCCTCCCCTGCTCCCATTTCCCACCTGCTCCTCCACTCATACTCCTCCCTTCCCTCCCTCCTAAGCTTAATGTTATTTTTAATATATTGATTTTTTAAACAGTTATGTTCTAATATTCTAAATCAATCATCTCTAGGAAAATGCAAAGGAATAATAATTATATCAAAATATTGACTACTTTTATATACTAATTCATTCATCATCAATATAGTCTTTACAGTGCATCCAAAATAGATTTTTTCCCCATTAATATTGTTTCAAGATGAAATCAATCACAATCACCAGGACAAAAGATTCATTTATTATTGAAAAAAAATCTAGCCAAAATTTTAGTTGACTTTTGCATTTTGAGTACTATTTAAAAATTTTAGTAATTTGACAGTTCTTCATTTGAAACACATCTCTTCTAGTAAGTTGCACAACATGTATTCAACACTGAACAGGTTCTCCAAACATTAAATGATTTCCACAAGCAAATCTATGGACTCAATACAATATGAGCAGTTGCCAGTTTTTAAGAGAGAGAAAGATGAAAAGGAGGCCAGGGAAATTTTAGGGAACTCAAATTTCTTTGTGTTGTAGGAACTCGGTGTTTCAATGTTGTTATTTTTAGGTATTTATCCAAATCTGCAGAGCACATAACACCTAGACTGAGGTGTATTGCATGCCATGAGACGTGTTAGTAACTACGTAGCACTAGGAGTTCTTCAGGTGTTACAAGTTACAAATATTTCATACTTAAAGGGAGGTTGGCAATAAGGAAAGATAAATCAGGGTGATTAGAAATATACTTTTTTTTCATGTTTTCTGGTAACCTAAGACTTACCTGTAAATGATCTTAAGAATTTCAACAGACAAAAAACTTACAACAACAACAAGAAAAGAATCCTAAAATTTAGAAAGTAGATTTTCAGTGGACTCTATTACAAATGAATTTGAGAGTATATTTGAACTTTTTTTATTCCTATTAGAGGAATCTACTGACTTGATCTCTGACTTAAAAACAAAATGGGAAGTTGACCGCCGTATTTTAGGAGACTAACCTTAATTCCCATGTTTGTAGCTTGGAAAGATACACATAATGATGCAGAACTTCTTGTAAGCCTTTTGTTTGCTATCAACTCATTCTAGATGCCTTCTCTTGCCTACATAAATCCTCATCTGTGATCCTCTTCTCATATGACTTCTGAAATGATGGTATTCTTCCTTTACAAATTTGGTAGTGCTAGAAATTATGTTTTCTTCGGTCTCTTTCCTTGTATGGGAAAGGGTTGTAATTGGGCAAAAGCAGAGCTTACATGAGCTAGAGAGGCATTTGTGAAACCACAGACTCTAAATTCTGAAAGTTGAGGTTAGTTGTAGAAACAATCATGAAAGGACACCACAGAGTTTCTGGTCCCTTGCTGGCACTGAAATGCCAGGAAATGACTTCCTGATGTTTTACTCTGTTGTCCATCATTGGCTCCAGGCCCTTCTCCATATCTTTAGATGTAGATATACAAAAGCAGTACCTCATGTGCACTTGTCCATTGTCATGTTCCTTCAGGCACCAATTCCCTCCATTGGTTCCTTAGGTGTGTTTGAAAGCAAAATGCCTGAGAGAAACAATTCAAGGGAGGAAAATTTAGACATAGTCATGGTTTCAAAGGTAACTGCTGCCACAGTAAGGAAGACACGATTGAGTAGCTCAGTTTGTAGCCATAGGAACGTGCAGTGACAGCTGCTCATGGGACAGGAGACTAGAATAAGGGTGCTTGAGATAGAAGCAATGTCCAGGAGCTCACTCAGCCTCTCTCAGAAAGACTCCACATTCTTCAAAGTAACATCGCGAACTGACAACTGAGTATTGAAGCATATGTCTGTGAGAGACATTGCAGATTCAGATAATAGTACCTGACTTTTATCATTGAAATTATTACCCTATATCTTTCTCACTGTTGTATCTTGGAAGGAAGACACTTCACTTTCTTTTTGACCTTTACAGTAACCCAGGGCAAGATTTTGTATTAAGACTTGGATACCAATTTGCCCTTTTGCAAATTGGAAGCTCCACTGGACATAAATTAAGAGAACATGAAATCAGTGTGATAAATACACATCTGGAGGATTCTTCACAACAGACAGGAAATGGAAGCAATGTAAGTTTCAATCAACTGATGATGAGTTGATAACAAAAAACGGGCAATGTACACCACAGAGTACTATTCAGTCATTAAAATGAATAAAACCTTATCATTTGTGATAACAGGGATGGAAGTTAAGATAATGCTTAGTTAGCTACAGAAATATAAGTATTGTATGCTCTCACTAATGTTTTAAATTTAAGAGTTGGTGCTTTAAGTTTGAGGGTAGAATGGAGGTTACTAGCAGTTGGAGAGAGTTCAGGTGTGGTGTGTGGGGGAAGACCAATCAAAATAATTAAAGATATAGAGAATTAAGGAATCCTTTAATTCCTTAGGTTATTGAGGCTGTACCCTGGAAGATGCTTCTAATGCACCACTGATCTCATTGCTAGCCAGGTGTAAAAGAAAAGATTGTACTCACATATGCTCATGCTGTAACATGATCAGAAGGAAGTGTGCATCTGTGGAACTTTATTATCTAAAGTGTCTCATTTAAGTGAGACTAGATAACAAACATGGGACTGTAAGGTAAAATGGTGGATTTTTAATGATTGTGTGTTTTCTTCTAGCCAAGTTCCCCAAACACCAAAATATCAATATATTTGCATAAGTATATTACTTTGAAGTATTCTTGGTCTTCTGAGCTACTATAAGTGTATGGAGGCACTGCACATGTTTTAAAAGAGGTGTGGAGTGATTTTATTCCTTGGTTGATAGGGATAATGAGAATTACTTACAAGGACTGAATATCAATAGAAATAACCTGAAAACAATGCATTCTTTTTTTTAATATGTCACAGTCATGGCAACTCATCTCATCAATTGAGATAATGATTTTTGTCTTTATTTCAGTGCTGACAGTTGTAGAGGGTGGGCTGCAGATTTGAAGTCACTGGAAACTCTCACTAGTTTCTCAGAAATTCTTTTGCTGACCTAAAACACCTGAGAGGGAAAATCATCAGAAATTCGCATAACGAAATGGTATTTAAATGCCACCAAAACTCTAGAAGGATTCCTGCACTTTAAGAGAGGAAGAGTTGAGAGGAGTTCATGGCTGAAGGCAGCTTTGACGGGTGGTAGGACTGACAGTCACACCAGCTGAGAATACGAAATTAGCAAAAGCCTGACAGCATAAAATGTAAGGGCAATTTGGTAGGATCAAGGGTTCAGGATGCCATTTCCCATCTGTCCGTCTGTGGCAATGGGCAGTGAGTGGAGCAGAAAAACAAGGGTTTATAGCCAAGTGAAAACTGAAGTAAGCTTTACTAATACAAATTCTCCAGGAAAAATGTGAGCATGTGAGCTTCTAGCAAATGTAGAAAAATGTATGTTTTTTTTTTCTTTTTACTCCCATTCTTTGCTCTCAATTCACTTATCTGGTTTTGGAGGAAAGAAAAATCAAGCAGGTGACTAGTACAAATAACTCTCAATTCAATGAGTTGACTGTGTCCAGCAGTAGCAGGTGCCCTTCTGAATGCTAGGCTGTCTATTGTCTTCTCTTTAGTAGGTAATAAGCTGGTAGGAACATGTCCTGAATCTCTGCTATTTTGACAGACTTAGACCCATGAGGCAAAACAACAGGGTAGGCCATCCCTAGATCCTATATCCCTGTATCAAATTCCATTCACTTTGCAGGGAAAAAAAAGCTTATTTTTAATGCTGACACATGCCTAACCTAATTAGTTTTATTTTCATTTTTATCTATCTCCTGAATAGGATTTGACATGTAATTACTTAAATGAAACACATAAAAGTTGTCCTTTTTTTGTAGTCATTCTCATAGCAGAATTACTATCCTTCCATATGATGACACAACAAGAAGATCGAAAATAATGGCAGACGTTTTAATCCAAAAAATTTAATTCATGTATAAAATGCATTCCTAAAGGATTGGGAAAAATTCTACCTTACTAAAGATGCTTTGGGGATTCATATGAAATAAAAACAACTAACCGTAAAGGTCAGCCCTAGCAGTTCAGAAGAGAAAGTTCTTAGAAGAGAGAAATCAGGACTATTATCAGTCCTTACTGAAAAGAAAAGCTCTGTGAAGAGAGGACATGAACATGAATGAGCACGCATGCACGCGTGCGCATGTATGCACACACACACACACACACACACACACACACACACACACACACACAATTAGGACAAGGACAGTTCTGAAATGAGGGTTTAAGGTGACCTAAATGTTAACACTCAGTTTTGGAGATACAGCTAGAGCTAGTTAACCAAGATCATTGAAGGGCCGCTTTAATAATTTACTACCACACACAGACTAATAAAAATGCCATTGAGAATTTGCTTGACTATGTAGACTTGAAAACCTAAAATCAGCACACAGGATTGAGTATGCCACAAACATTCTTTGTTCTGTTCCCTCCTCGTAATGTTTTCCATCATCTTCTCAGCTTCCTAAGCAGCCTATGGAGAAAAAATGAGATAATCATACTTCATTTTCATTTAAAAGCATCATAGAATTTTAAACAGTGTGAATTCAATTGTTAAAGATGAAAAAGAGACCACTATGGAATAAATAAGCATTTTAACCATATAAATGAGCCACTTATCACTTCTAGTATTAGAACAAAAGGCTCTCCCAAAACTTGTAAGAGCAGGCAGATTAAAGAAATTATCATCAGTTCAAATGTTATTCAAACACAATGCAGACACAGAACCATAAAGGATGTTTTAATAATCCTACCAAGTATGAAATTCCTTGATCCAATAGTTTGGTTAACTATACCTCTCCTTTGGAGCCAAAATGTATTCAACGAAAGAAGGTAATGGAATAGGTATAGGTAAATAGGGACTTTCCATAGCAGAGTAGCCAGGAGAAATTGATATTAAAATTGCACTCTAGGGGAAAGTTCTATGAAAAAAGTGAAGTCATCATCTCTAGTAATCTTAAAAGATTGAAAAGGAGCATCCCCTTTATTACTCAGCTCTATCATTATAAAGATTCCTAAATATGACCCAACAGTATCTTACTGAAATTTTTGTAAGTAATTTAACTACATTGATAAATATTTTCCACTATATAAACACACACCACATTTTTTTTGAGACAGAGTTTCTGTGTATTTATTGCCTGTCCTGGGACTAGCTCTTGCAGACCAGGCTGGCCTCAAATCCACAAAGATCTGCCTGCCTCTGCCTGCTGAGTGCTTGGACTACTAAAGGCATGCATCACCATCGTCCAACTCATAACACATCTTAACAAGCTGACACTGCTCTCCTGAGCTCTCTACCAACCCATTAACAAATTAATGAGAATGGAAGAGACAAAAAAAAGCAAATGTGACTTCAAATTAAATTAAATATCAAGTAGAATAGTTTGTTCAAGGAAGATGTGGGGAAATTGTGCCAGTTTTAAATTACATTTTGATAGTTCAGTCAGAAGTGACATTTGGTCCACAGGTAGGAGAATTTTGACTGAAGACACATGCCATTATGAATTGGACCTGCAAGGCTTAGTATCTGGCATATTCACCACCCAGGGACGTAGACCTCAGTGTTCTCCTTCCCCAGATCCTTCTATTCATGTCTCCCTTTCCTTCTTCTGCATTCTTCCTGTCCTCAGTCTCCTTCTGTTTTTCTGCTTTCAAAACTGGAAGAATTAGTCATCATCCTTTGCATTATCCAGCGCAACAGAAAAGACAAAATGAAGACACTGAATTAGGATTAGTATTAGGATCAGCCGCTAGTCAACTCCAATTCGTTCTCCCATCTCCCAATAATGATGGTACAGTTATTTTAAGGGAAAATTGTCTTCCATTCTGTAAAAGTAACATCTTTGTAGATCAAAACATTAACAACATCGTTAGACCTAAAGCTCTGATAGTGCTAGAGAGAAACTGTAAGGCTTCTATCCATCAAAGAAAGCTGTTAACCTAAGGAAGGGGCAGGCGGCAAAACATACATTTGACAACTTGTGATTATAATATGCAAATAATTAAAAATCTAGAATGTTATGAAAGCAAATAACCCAGGTTAAAAATGAACTATGGGATAAAGGAGATAATTCTCAACGTAAGAAATAGAAATGAACAGTAAACACTAAAAAGGGTTCAACATCCTCACTTATCAGGTAAGTGCACCTCACATAAATCTCAAATGATAAGGAAAATATGGCACACATAAGCAATGGGATTTTATTCAGCTATAAATAAAATTCCAATAACAAATTTTGTAGAAAAATGGGTACAGCTAAGAAATATTGTGATTACTGAGGTAACTCAAACTCACAAAGTCCAATGTTACATGTTCTCCTTCGTGTGTGTAGAGCACATGGCTCTGGACTGTGGGGCACTAGGCAATTGGGTTGGCCATACAAGACTTGTCTTTTAGATATGCTTGGTTAATTTCCACATGCATTCTTTAAAATGTTGTGCTAATATAAAAGTTAAAAACACATCTCCTGAAGTGGTTCTAGTTGATTGACTGGGAAGTGCTTTGATAGGATGTTGGTGGGGAAATACTCTCTAGTGAGTTTGCTTTGGCAGCTTGCACTCTAGACCCATGTCCACCATGAAGTCCTACGACTGTGGAAGATTGGGAGGATGACACTGAAGGAGGTCCTTGAGTACCCTGACCGGGAGGCATGAGTGAGCCCAGCAACAGTGCTGAAAGTTCAACAGTCACTGAAGCCAGGGCGGACACAGTCTCAAATCCTCTACTGGATGATTATCAACATGGACACTAGAGAAGCCCAAACCTTGTCTCCCAGTGTCATTTAGAGACCATTTTCCAGGTTCCAATTTTGTATCATTTCATTCGGCAGTGGCTTTGTGTCATCAGGGATCGTAGTTTGGGACTGTTTCACTAGCATATCAACACTACTTTGGGCTAGTTCATCAGCATATTCAGGTCTGTATTGGGTTTACCTGTATCTGACCTGCTGGGTAGCCTGGTTGTCACAGTTGTTGCTAAAGTCTAGCTTTTCTCTTATTGAAGCTGAATAGTGGCAAACACCTATTTCACATTACATTCTTCTTTCTTTTTGAAACATACATTTTTATTGATTCTTTGGGAATTTCATAACATGTACCCAAGTTCCACTCATTTCTCAGTGTCCTCATATCCATCCTTCACCCCACCCAAGGAAAGTTTTAAAAGGAACAATATAAATGAAATAATAAAATAAATATATTAATTAAAAACAGACAAAACAAAAACAAACAAACACCAAGCAATCAATAAATAACAACAACAACAACAACAGAAAAACCACTTAGCTCCTCATCGTTATTCCTTCTTCGTTCATCTTAGTGGCACTGGGAGCTGTTGTGTCTTATGCAATCTACTCTTTTGCCCATACAGCTTCACTTGCAAATGTTCATTGTGTAATATGTCCTTTGGTCAGGTTTAAAGCCTCTGGCTTCTGGTACACCATCAATACTGGACCCCTACCAAAACTCTCAGATATCCTGTTGTTGCCCTGAATCCTGCGGCTATGGTTCCACAGGACCAGTCCCTTCATTGGCTCCAGCGGGACACAGATGGTGTGATGTTTAGGAGTGCCAGCTTGAAGCAGTGAATGTTTGCCTGGATGGTAGCCAAGCTGGTTAGTCCAGACTTCTGGTGCACATATCCCTAAACCTCCATCCTAAAACCTCTATAGCCCCTTCGGCAGGATGGAGGGAGCAGTGCCAGCTCTCCCACTTCCTGTGGTAAGGGACAGAGCCAGCCTTCTCAAGTGTGTATATGGAGGAGCACCCATTATATTATTCTGACACAACATGGTTTCACTTACGTTCTTCACATGTGTGGCACATAGTTTTGAAGTTTTAAATTTGTGTGTTTAAATTGGAGTGACAGCAGGCAGGGAAGCTTTAAACCATTGGAGAAGAGAGGCATTAAAAAAGGTGTGAGTAGGAGAACTCCAAGTGATATGAAAGCAGACGGGAGGTACACTGAGAGTTCTGTGTGAATAGGAATGGGAGGAAATGGAGAAGTGGAGGAGGGTTAACCAAGTCTGAGGATGTGTGAAGAAGTCAATTAGAAACATTGTAAGCTGTTTAAGAACTATAATAATAATAATAATAATAATAATAATAATAATAATAATCTTTGAATGAGGTACATTTCCTGAGTGAATGATGCTGATACCAGAAGCCATGGGTAATTAAAGATACATTCCACTTCCAGGTATGGGATATATCTCTATGAATTGTTCATCCAGAAGACTCCAGACCTTCCAAAACACTATAGACTACTGTTAATGTGGTTGTTTTTGCCCACCAGAATTAAGTGTAAAACCTTATTTCTGAAGATACCATACAGTCTATGAGTATCCATAGGGGAATCATGCTCGGACTGTCTAAAGTTTCCTGCATAGTGATCAACTTGTTAAAAGTTTGCAATGTGTGTTTTCACCAAGGAAAAGTCAGGGATAAACTTATTGAACTCTGAATCTTATAGACTTTATCCTGAGGCTATTAAGATGTGCCCACTGGTAATGCCTGATACATGCAGTAATCAACTATGTTCTGATTGAATCTGGAGGCCACGATGTTTGGTACTATGGACCTGGTTAAAGGCTCATGATTGGCCATAGACCCTAGGAATGAACCTACATTTTTAAAAATATTTTCTTGCTAAATGAATAATTGAATATATTAAACTGTCTCTTAAGTATTTATGCTTATAACCATGGATTAGTACTGTCCCAAGCTTGTCTTTTTTTTCCTCGAATGATGGCTAATGCAGAGATACATGAGAAGTCATGATTCCAAAAAAAAAAGTGACTTTGAAGTGCCTCGCTTTCAACAGAACACCCATGTTATCACTTCCGTGTCTCCACAAAATGCAGAAGAATGAATGAAAAGAATCTAAGAGTTTGCTTGGCACTGGGAAAGAAGGCATTAAAAGCCCATATTCTGGGCATTAAATGACCTTGTCATTCATGAACTCAAGCAGATGTAGTTACCTGCATAGGGCCTACACAAAAGTGACAGCATCAAAGTCCAGCCATGGATGGAGAAGGGGCCACACTTTTCCCACAGAGCTATTAGTAGTTGATGGCTTCTGGGAGAGAAGGAGTTACTGTCCTTAGCTGCTGGAGTTCTATGCTTCAGTGGATAGATCTGCCCTTTACCCATGTGGGTGGCGCTGGTTAAACTTAGTGGGACACCAAATAAAATAAAAAGATATTAAGAAGGAGGAATTATTGTGAAGAGAAGAACATTATGGAGGCAGAGAAGTGGAATAAATGTATTATATAAACATATAAAATGTCAAAGAATAAATCAAAAATACTAATTTATGCTACTTGGAATTTCTGGTTGTCATGTATAGACGAATAATAAACAAAATATTCTTCAAAAATTTCTTGGTTTGAGACAGAAAAATGTCTTTGAAGTATGAGAAAGTCTTTGATGATGAAGTAACAGAAAACTCATGAATAATTAAAAGTAATTAAGACTCTCCAACCTTAGAAAATGTTAAAATAAATTCTTATTGAATTTATTTCAGCCTCTGAATATACTCTCCCAAGAGTGCCTGTATCAGGTATTCTCCTTGGTAACTTGTGAGAGGAAGAATGGTGTATTTAACTATGCTCAAAACAAAACAAAAAATACAGAAATAACTTGTTTTCAAGAAAAAGAACAAGTCCTGAATATCTGCTTGGAATAAAAACTAACAGTTTGTGAATCTGCGGGGACCACATATATTTCATGTTCAAAACTCACAGAACTTCTGAATGGAACATAGTATAGTCGCCAATCAGAAGTGTCAATAAAATAAAAATAAATATTGTAAAATAAAGCCATTGAATTTTACCCGAAGTTATAGAAATGAGGTATCAGGGTCATGACTTTAGATTCATCCCTTCCCATTGATAGAGTCTGGGCAAATTTACTGCATCTCCTTTCATTATGTTTAAATGGGAATCATCTCTAATGCATGAGACTCTGCAGTCTGTCTCAGCTGTTCTTCAGTCTACATTGGAATCCTGCATAAGTAGGCTACCACCAGCAAATGAATGTCTCAGCAGCAGGACAGAGGATCACACCAATGAGAGTGAGGACAAGCTGGCAAAACACAAAAGCTTCCTTCTTCCATGGCCTTTTATACAAGTTGCCACTAGAAAATATGTCCCAGAGTTGTCTTCTCACCTCAAACAATCCCATCAAGAAAACTCATTTACAGATGTGACCAGCTATTTAGGTTTTTATTGATTGCAAATGTAATCATGTTGTCATCTAAAATTGGCCACCACAATGTGTCATCTGCATTTTAGATGTCAACACTGACCATCCCATCTTTTCTATCTTGCTCATCCCAAACAGGAATTTCTTTTCCTCCCTTCCTTCGTTCCTTTCTTTCTTTCTTTCTTTCTTTCTTTCTTTCTTTCTTTCTTTCTTTCTTTCTTTCTTTCTTTTTTTCAGACAGGGTTTCTCTGTAGCTTTTGGTTCCTGTCCTGGAACTAGCTCTTGTAGACCAGGCTGGCCTCAAACTCACAGAGATCCGCCTGCCTCTGCCTCCCGAGTGCTGGGATTAAAGGCGTGCGCCACCACCGCCCGGCAGGAATTTCTTATATGAAAAAAAAAAAATGAAAGTATTCTCTTTCCTTCTCCTCAAAACTAGGTTATAGAGGTTCTAATTATATGAGAGTTATGAAAAAAAGGTGTCTTAATTCTAGGTAAACCCTGTCTGAATACAAAGTAGAGACAGTGACACGTGATAGTGCACCATATACAGAGCTTGTTCGGGTTCATTGTCTGCTCCAATGAAAGAATTAAGGGGCACACACACACAAACACACATATGCACACATGAGTACACACACTCACACACGGAGCAAGGCACACACACGTGAACACACACAGAGTGAGACATACAAACACATACACACACTCACAACAGAACACATAGAAAGAAAGCCTTCCCATTAAGCTGAAGGGAGCAAGTCTCTTTTACCTTATAGTTCTCGTAGGTGTTTTTTTTTTTTTTCCTTTCTTCTTTTTTTTTTTTTTTTCTTGCGGGGGTGATCTTTAAGGTTCTTGCCTCAGTTTGGATTGAGTCTCTTCAAGAAACAGAGCTGAGAGGCCCAGAACTTGAAGTAAAGAAGCACAACTCTGGCCAAGCATACTTCTGACAAGACAGGACCAGTCAACTAGGAGGCCTTGCACGTGGGCTAGTAAACCTGCCTGTTTTTAATCTCTGGTCAGTGGGAGAAGACGAAAATAGAAGTTTGCCATCAGTATTATTTATCTGTGCTCATTTTCCCTGTCTGTCTGTCTGTAAGGTGTCTGTCTAACTTCCAGCCCCCCACAAACACAGTCAGCTTAACAACTGATCTTTCTGCTTTAGATAAAAGAAAAAAAGAATTCAGTTGTAGGCTGATGCTATTATCCCCTTAAGAAGACCAACACATATTTGTCTGCTTATTTTGCTAATCCAGAAGCATTTCGGTAGCATTCATTCAGGAGACAGTCTAGCAGGACAGGGACTTGACTCATACATAGTATGCCCACCAATCTTCTTGTCTGAGCATGAGATTCCACATCACCTTTAGCAGAAAAAAAGGCAAAATAAGTTGTCAGTTTTAATTTAATTCCTAGTTCCCATGTGAAATAATTGTGAACACACTGGGAATGTTTACATGGGATACTTTTGTTGGGCTCTTCTCTTTTGTGACTGGGAAATAAAAAAGGCATTTGGTACTTACACCAGAATTTAACCTCAGCTCACTTCTCCAAAGTATAAATAATGGTATACATATGTGTGCATAAATACATAAGAAAAGTAACAATAACATTTTTATTTTTTGAGAAAGTAGGAGAAAATATAAAAATATACAATAATTCAAAGATATGTAGAAAAAGAGGCTATAAATAGCATATCAAAGGAAGGGAACAAGAAATGAGTAGGATTTGACACTAATTTTCTCTAATGTTAGTCTTCTTTTGACAACGTGTTGTTTAAAACCTTTTACAAGGAGGCTAGAGAGATCAATCATCACTTACAAGCACTTGATACTTATCCAGAGAAGTGGAGTTTTGCTCCCGGAAGCAGTTTTGGCAGTACACAACTGGCTAGTCCTTATTCTTCAGGTATCTAATACCCTCTTTTGGACTCCATTTGACACCTGAACATAAGACATCCATTCACACAGATAGACACACATACACATAAGAAATATACTAAATCTTTTTAAAAACTGATACATAAACCTTTCTGAAACAAATCTTCAAGTAGTTCTGTGACACCATCAGAATAATCAGTTATAGAAAGCAATGTTTTCCATCTCATATTTTTGCATGCATTAATTTACCTACTTTATAAACATGTATCCAGTTAATGTGCTATGAACTGGTGCTGCAAAGGAAACAGACACACAATGTCTTTTCTAAATCTCTAGGAGAGGAGAAAGTTTATTCAAATAGAAAAACAAAAAGTATGAAAGTACTATGTAGTCAATTCTTTAAACAAAAAATGTATGGTGTGTTTAAATCTTATCAACTGTGCTCAGATTTTGCCATTGTGACACCTTGTTTCTATCTGTAAAACTCAGCCTTCAGACTCTTCCAATTAACTGACAAAAATACCACAAAATGTATGCCTATAAAATTTTTTTAAAAAAATGCATGCCATAATTTTTATGTGAGTTTATGATTTTCTGTTTTGCTTCAGCAACAGCTATTCCTGACCACATAACAGTCTTCAGATCTTCGTTTGGAAATTTGTGGCAGAGTTTCCAGGTAGAAGAACATGATAAGATCCTACAGCAGATAGGAAAGTGACAGATCTGTGGAACTGGCTAGAAAAACTTGAATCTATTGGTGACAGAGGTATAGAAAATATGTAGAAAGTAGCTATAAGAAGAGTAGATAGAGCTTGATTTTCAGACTTCTGTTAGAAGTGCTTTGGTGTATATTTTATTTGAGTGATGGTAAATAATCACATCTTTAGCCATACGAGTCTCTCAATACATCCCGTATCGGAAAAAGACTTGCTAAATAATATCTTACAGGTCAAGTCTGACCTGCTACTTCTTTTGTAATGAAAGATTGATCGAAACTCAGCTGATTCATTCATTTACAGTATCCATGGATGTTTGTTGTCCTACTATGACAGAACATTAAGTGCACCAGAGATCTCCTAGCTCTTGAAAGATGCTGAAAGCACTCTTTGTCTCTTTAGGGAAAACATTTCTGGTCTTGCTCTAAACTTTTACTTCACAGCCCAGCAGGGAATGAACTGAGGAAGCAAGAAAGCAGGGGGATTAATCAACTAAAGAATGTTACTAGAGGTGCAGGCCAGAAAGGCCATCATGAACTAAGTGGTGTTGATACTGGAATACAGTGCCACTGAGGGGTTTGAGCAAGATTTAAGAAGTAAACTAGGTAGAGGATGATGAATTATTGGATATAGTACATGAAGAAGAGGTGTGTTTAAGGATAAATTTTATGTTTGTGCTGAAGAATGGATAGTAGAGTCACTTACTGGAAATGTACCAGACTTTGAAGGAAGATTGCAAGTTTATTTTTAGAAACATTAGGTTTGAGTTGTCTGTGAAAGTTCCCAGGTATTATATAAGGTTCTTAGTTCAAGCTGTAGCTCAGATAAGAAAGCTGAACTAGACAAAAATGTATGCCCATATTTGAATGGGAGCCATGTATGTGTATGGAACTACCTAGAAAAGTATGTGTCGCTGCCTAAAATTTTAGCAATAACATTTAGTGCAAGTTTTAAGAAGTTGCAGATCTTCTAAACTAAACAGAATAAGACATCTTGAAAAGAGTACCAAGAAAGTAACATGCTACAAATATAGGGGAAAATGATGTCAGTAATCTTTCTAGGGGTAAGAGAAATCTTTAAGAAAAGTAGAGCATTCAACTATGAATTCCACTGAGCAAAAGACAGATTTATGATGACAGAATTCTTTGGAGGCCTAAAGGACACAGATTACTACAGCAATAGAGAAAAAAGTCAGACTTAGGGATATGAAAAATATAAATTGCAGATTTGTGCAGGCAGTTCTCTTAAATTCTCAGTGAAAAGCAAAAAAAGATATTACATCATATGTACCCTAAACAAGCTAACTGGGAAGCTTAGGTACTCCTTCTCTGAAGTTAAGGACTTCATTCCTGAGTTCTCACAGTGCTCTTTCTCATCCTACACTCTTATGCCATCGGTATTATCCTTTCTTTAAATAGTAATCATTTTTTTTAACTCTCTGAGCTGTTTTTTGCAGGCTTTACCCTATAAAAGAAAGCATTTAATTTGGAAGCTCATGGTTCCAGCAGGGAGTATTGAAGCAGGCAGGCATGGCGTTTGAGAAGTAGCTGAGAGTTTATGCCTGAAGCACAAACACAAAGCAGATAGAGAGAGCTAACTGGGAATGACTTAGTCATTTGAAACCACAAATGTCATCCTCAGTGACACACTTCCTCCAACAAGGCCACACCTCCAACAAGGCCACACCTCCTAATCCTTTCCAAGCAGGTCTACCAATTAGAGAAGAAGCATTCAGATATATGAACCTAAAGGCGATATTCCCATTCAAACCCCCACAGTATGAGAGAAAGGTGCATAACACGATGGCTGTTTTGACATACATGTACACTGTGAAACGGCTAAATCAAGTTAATGGTTTATCTAATTTTTACATACTTATTTTTGTAGCAACAATATATAAATTCTATCCATTTAGTAATTTTAAGTAGAGCTATAGTTAATTGAAAATAGAATACATAAAATTTAAAATGACATCTTAGTGGGTGATGTCTATTATTACATCTATATGAAGCATTATATATACCAGTGGGACTAATTATGTATAAGCTGGAACATATAGATTTCCCTAAGGTTAAAACTAATTTAGAATCTGAAAATATATTACTCAAAATTTCTCAGAAGTATATAAAAAAGCCTAATAATGAATTTCATAAAACTCAAGTGTGGTAATGTGAAAATCATAGTGTTTGGTGAACAGGCAATATTATAGTCATTAGAAGTCATTTTTTTGCTACAATGTTTTAGCATAGCCATACTCAACCTGTGGATCACAAGCCCTTTGAGGGTCACATATCAGATACCTTGCATATCAAATATTTACACCACAATTCATAACAATAGCAAAATAGCAGTTATGAAGTAGCCATAAAATAATTTCATGGCTGATTGTACCTACAATGTGAATTACTGTATTAAATGGTTGCAGCATTAGGAAAGTTGGGAACTACTGCTTTACAATTACAGAAGTATTTGGTTTTCCCCTAGATCCCTGGACTATCTATTCTCAGGTTCTTGGCCACACAAGCAGCATTGGATATGGGCACCATCTCATGCAGTTTGCTTTAACTCAAGTCAGATATTGGTTGGTTATTTCCATAAGTTTCGGCTATTGCACTGGCATATCTGTAGATGGATTGTGTTCACCTTTTTCCTTGGATAGAATGCAGAGTGCAGAGTATAGTAGAGTACCAAAATACTAGTCCATAGAGGTGAATATTTTAGGTATATAACTTATTCCTCATCCTCACCAGCATGAGATGTCATTTGTTTTATTGATCTTGGCCATTCTGATTGGCATACGAGGAAATGTAAAAGTAGTTTTAAAGAACAATTCCCTCGTGACTGAAGTTGTTGAACACTTTTAAGTGTTTTTTTAAGTGTTTCACAGGTGTTTCAGTGCCCTCTTTTTATAATTCTTTGTTTAGATCTGCAACCCATTTTTTTAAATTAAGTTAGCTGATTTCTTGATGTCCAGTTAATTTACTCTGATATATAATTTGAGTATTAGTCCTCCTTTGGATGTGGATTTGATAAAAATAATTTCACATTCTGTAAGCTGTAGCTTCGTTCATATGATGGAGTCCATGACCATACAGACGTTTTTAAGTTTCATTAGGGCTCACTTACTAATTGTTGTTCTTAGTTCCTGTGCTAATGGTGTTCTGTTTATAAAGTCTTCCCTTGTGCCAATGTGTTCAATACTATTTCCTACATTCTCATGTATCACCTTCACTGGTCAGCCTTTATGTTGAGGTTGTTGATCCACTTTAAGTTGAATTTTGTACAGGATGATAAGTATATATGTGGGATTCTTCTATATCTAACTATTCAATTTTACCAGCACCATTTTTTGAAAATGTTTTCTTTTTTCTGGTGTGTATTCTAATTTTTTTGTTTGTTTGTTTGTTTCAAGACAGGGTTTCTCTGTAGCCTCTGAGTCTGGAGTCTGTCCTGAAACTTGCTCTTGTAGACCAAGCTGGCCTTGAACTCACAGAGATCCACCTTCTTCTTCCTCTCAAGTGCTGGGATTAAAGGCATGTGCCACCACCACCCTGCTTATTTCTGGATTTTGTAATTTAAAAATCCACTATCCATTTTTTGCCGGGCAATCTTAAGGGAGCCATCTTAGGGTTGGCAAGAGACTTGAAACTAGAGGGGCTCCCAGGTGCCCAGGGCGATGTCCGCAGTTATTTCCTTGGGCAGCTGAGGATAGGGAACCTGAAATGGCCCTATCCTATAGCCATACTGATGAATATCTTGCATATCACCATAGAACCTTCATCTGGAGATGGATGGAGATAGAGACAGAGACCCACACTGGAGCACTGGAATGAGCTTCCAATGTCCCAATGAGGAGCAGAAGGAGGGAGAACATGAGCAAAGAAGTCAGGACCTCAAGGGGTGCCCCCACCCACGGAGACAGTGGGGCTGATCTATTGGGAGCTCACCAAGGGCAGCTGGACTGCGACTGAAAAAGCATGGACTCTCTGAATATGGCAGACAATGAGCGCTGCTGAGAAGCCAAGGACAATGGCACGGGGTTTTGATCCGACTTCATGTTCTGGCTTTGTGGAAGCCTAGTCAGTTTGGATGCTCACCTTTCTAGACCTGGATGGAGGGGGGAGGACCTTGAACTTCCCACAGGGCAGGGAACCCTGACTGCTCTTCGGACTGGAGAGGGAGGGGGAGAGGAGTGGGAGGAGGGGGAGGGTAATGGGAGGCTGGGAGGAGGTGGAATTCTTTTTTCAATAAAAAAAAAAGAAAGAAAAAAATTCACTATCTATAGGTGGTTGGACTTTTTCTGCATCCTTATTATTAGGAAGGTTGAGTTATGGATATGGGGGATTACATTTATTAATTTTCTGAACCATACCTACATCTCTGGGATTTAGCCTATTTCCTCATGGTGAATGATCTTTTGGATGTGTTCTTGGATTCAGTTTGCAAGTATTGAGTATTTTAGCATCTATGCTCATAGAAGAAATTGATTGGCAATTCTCTTTCCTTTGGGGGTCTTTACGTGGTTTAGGTACCAGGGTAGCTGTGACATCATAAAGAATTGGGTAGTGTTAATTTTATTTCTATTTTGTGAAATAATTTGAGAATTGGCATTCTTCTTTAAAATCTGGTAGAATTCTGCTCTAAATTTATCTGGCCTGGCCCTGGACTTTTTTCAGTTGGGGGAATTTTAGTAGTGCTTCTGTTTCACTATGGTTGATAACATCTGTTTAAGTTTGTTATCTGGTCTTGATTTAACTTTGATAGGTAACCTATTTCATAAATAATTATCCTTTTCATTTGAATTTTTTAATTAGGTACAATTTAGGTTTTTAAAGTATGTCCTTATGAAATTCTAGATTCCTTAATGTGAGTTTTTACTTCTCCTTTTTTGTCTCTATTTTTTTTTTAAATTCAGATGTTCTCTCTTCACAATGTAGTTAATGTGAGTATAGGATTTATCAGTATTACTGATTTCCTCAAAGAACCAACTTTTCATTTTGATTCTTTGTATTGTTTATTTATTTCTATTTTATTTATTTCAGTCATGAGTTTAATAATTTCTTACCATCTACTCCTTTTGGGTGCAACTACTTTTTTTCTTGAGCTTTCAGATGTGCCACTAAGTTACTAATATGAGATCTGTTCAATATTTCATTCAATTATAAAAAGTCTTTTATTTCAGTCTTGATAATTTTCCCCCCAGTAGGGAATTTCTGTTTCCATGAGTTTGTTAGTTTTCTGTTGTCTTTACTGTTGGTATCCCACTTTAACCTGGGGTGGTCAGATAGAAAATAGGGTGTTATTTCAATTTTTGTATATCTGCTGACTCTTGTTTTGTGTCTGAGTATATTGCCAATTTTGGAGAAAATTCCCGGAGGTGTTGAGAAGAATGCATACTCTTTCATGTCTAGTTGAAATGTTTGTCAATACCTATTTGGTTCATTTGCCTTATGATGCCATTAAGCTCCAACACTTCTCTGTTTAGATTTTCTAGATGTCGAACATTTCTTTTAGTTCTTCTCAGTAAAGTGAGATTCTTCTTTTGCCCCCTTTAATATCTTTTCTTTGTTATGTATATTTAGTGATTTGTTTATTTCAGGAGGACTTCCTTTTCTGAATCTAATTGGTATTCTATCTGCTTCCTATACCGTGATAGGCACCTCTTTCTTTAGGTTAGGGAAATTTTCTTGTATGATTTTGTTGTAAACTTTTCTATGTCTTGGGCCTGGGTTTCTTCTCACACCTTTATTCTTGGGAATTTATAGATTTGTTCTTTTCATGGTGTCTCAGATTTTCTGGATGTTTTGTGTCTGGATATTTTTAGATAAAACATTTTCTTTGACCAAGGTGTCCATTTCTTCTAGCTTGTCTTCAGTGCTTGAGATTTTGTATTTCATCACTTATATTCTGTTAGTGAGGCTTGTCTTTAAGATTGATTTTAAGTCCCTAAACTTTTCGTTTTCAGTTTTACCTCAGATTGTGCTTTCCTTATTGATTCTATTTCTACTTTCATCCTTTATACCGTTTTCTTGATTTCATTCCATCCTTTGTATTTCCACAGATTTAATTAATGATTTACTCCTATCTTTTTAAAGGTCTTTGAGCAAGTTCATATAGTTATTCTTGAAGTCCTTTAATTATGATTCAGATATTTTGCACTTCCCAGGGCTTATATAATAAAGGCTTGCTGGCTCTACTAGAGACATTTACCTGGCTATTATTGGTTGTGTTTATAGGCTGCCAATACATCCTGTTTAGATAAATATAATTCTATGTGTTTTTATCTGGCCTTGCCCTTGTTTTATAGGTTTATGGGTCCCTGATTTTTGTTTCTCTCTCTTTGAAATTTAGGAGTCTGTGGTTGCTGTGGATTGCTTGCCAGAAAGTACTCCTGAGTCCTTGACAGTCATGACCACTAGGGATCCTGGGTAGATCCCATTTTTAGGTATTTGGAAATGATGTACAGGAATGGGGATGAACCAAATGGACAGGAGACTGAGAAGGTCCGTGGAAGAGAGGAAATCTGGGTTTGCCAGGAGGATCTATAGAGTCCAAGAGGAATGTAGGAAGAGAGAGAAGACAGGACCTCATGGGCAGTCTGAAATAAGCCTGGGGAAGAGATGGGAGTTGGAATCGAAGCACAGAAGGAGAATGAAGATCCCCTGCCTGATTCCCTGGCTGCCTTGGCCAGAACGTTTCCAGGTAGAGAGTGAATAAGGTGCTGGTGACTGAATCTAGGGGATGAGGTGAGGAATGAAGGCTGTGGGAAAAGATCTGCTTAGTTCCCTGATAAAAGGACAGGACAAAAGAAAGGTCTGCATCAAAGCTGGGGAAAAGATGGGAGAACTGTAATTGGATATAAGAAGGAGAGTGAAAATCTGCCTTTCTGATTCCCTGGCCATGTGACTGATGGGTTTCCAGAGAAAGACTACCTTGGGTGTTTGTCTGTGAGACAAATAAATAGGGTGAAGAAGGTTGCTGCTTTTTAATTTTAGAATTTTTATTTTATTTTTTTCTGTTACTTTATATTAGAGGTGTTAATACTATATATCCATTAGCTGTTAGCCTGTGCTTCCAGGAAACAACACAATAGTTCCTTCCCGGAAGCATGCAGCCTAATGCTAATGTAAGGAAGTCATGTGGTTGCCAGAACAATTCAGGAACAAGTACTTTCTTTTCTATGACAGAATAGCACTAAAAACCCAAAGAAACAGTTGTCATTTTCAAAAATTCCTCAGCACCAAAGACACTGCTCCTGACTCTTGGTTTTCCATGGCCTTCTTTCAAAGTGCCCAAAGTCTCCCACTAATCTCAGGACACTGAAAAGACTGCCTTAAAGGGAATAGTGCTAAGGTGAATAATAAGACTCTGACTTCTGGAAAAAAAGAATGGACTCATTTCCTCCTTGATAAAGATGTGTATTTGTTAGGACACATTTATGTCTCCAAGTTGGGTAGATCAAGCAGAAAAGGTACATGTAATTTCATTTAATAATTCTTAATTTGTTTGGCAAAATCTTATAAATCATTAAATTAAAATAATAAAATTAAAGTAATAGGACTTGCCATTTGATAAAAAACACACATCAATATGTAGACATTATAGTTGTTTTAGGTTGTACTTTAAGTAAGCAAATTATTTTAGCAAATTTTATCTTTCTTTCCCCGCAATTTGATTTGGCAAAGAGAGTTAGGATATCGCACTGTTGTTTATTCTTATTCTTGATCATTCTAGCACTAAATTATATTAAATATGCAACCTTTTGTGATATTAATTATTTTTGAAATATTTGAATATTATACAATATACTTGACATGGCTGTAAAGTCACAAGAGAGACCAGCCATTTTCCTGAGCAGGAAGTTTTACTAGCTACAAATTAACAACTCACACAAGCATATATGTAAGACAGTTGAACTCTTATGTTTCCTCATTATTAGACAGTGATAGTGCAGTTTACAGGAATACTGCACCTCTGTCTGTGTGTTCCTGTTGAGTGCAATTTTCTGAGAACACAAGATGTTTATTGTTGCACTGTTGCTCATTATTTGATCTGGTGGTGTCTTCTACTTCTATATTCCATGATGAACTTACTATTATCTTATTTTTATTTAATTGCTTACTGATTGGAATTTTTACTGACTTTCTTTTAGTGATTAGTTATACTTTCACACACTATTGGTGTTAATTGATGGCTTTCTAATTCCATCATCCCTTTGATATTCATTATAAACTTTCTACAATTAGCCAGAAGGCCAAGAAATAATACAATTTAAAGAAGTGCTCACTTCTTTATGGTTATTTATATTAACATGTTTACATATTTCTTCTAATTAATATTACCTAATTTGCTGGGAGCCGATTTGAGTGGCTGCCATTACAAGATGGCATTTGGCCCCGGCCTCACTTGATACCATAATAAAGGTTGTAGTTCTTCCACTAGAAAACAGGATGAGTTATCGTGATCTAGCTGCCCACACTTCCCCTGACAGGCAGGGGAACTTCCTTATGGTCTGTAATTGACAGGGATGTTCCCCTGCTTTTTTTTTTTCCCGCAGGTGGGTCTCCAGAAAAGCAGTTAAAGTATCAAAGTATCAAAGGTTGCTAGGCAGACTCCCTATATAAGCAGCTAAAGCTCAGAGCTCTGGGCCCCTTGCTTTCTGCTCTCCCTATAACCAAGAGGCTCCAATAAAGCGTGATTTGGGAAGAATCCTCGTCTGGTGGCTGTTCTTTCCTGCTGGTCAGGGAGTTCGCCGCACTAATTAAATAAAACTTCATTGATATCCCTGTTTAAGTATATACAATCCTAAATTGAAGTGCAACCAAGTAGAAATCTACTCAAGCGTGTTACTCTGTTCTTTCACATAGCACCATTATTTTCTGAAAATTAGTTTGTTTTCTTTTACTATGATAATTTCTAGTTAGTTGATAATTTTCCTTGCATAAATCCTGGAATCAAATTCTTCTCTAAGTAGCTGTTGATTTTTTTTTTTAAAGCGTAAATAGGGGAACACAAATGTCTTCTTCCTAGTTTTTAAACATAGTCGTAAATAATACCTCTGGACACCCTTACTCAGAGAATACAAATACAAGTGTATAAAGTTATTCATACTCACACATACACACATAGTCACTGTCTATCTCCTGTGACTTTCCCCCACTGCATATATAAAGGCATGAGTTTTTTTCGTGTAGAGTTTCATTTGTAGACCTGAGCCATGGCATCTAATCTGGTGTTCCACATTCCTTTATCTTTAACTGGTAGTGACTTTATCAGAACTCAGTTGTTCTTCATCTCTGCCAATGTTCTATGCTGTCTTACTCTCTCCAGTCAGCCTTTTAAATGATTAAATAACATTGTATTATGTGATTTAACTGGTATTTCTCAATGACCACTTAAATGGTCTAGCTTTATGAAATATCTGCCTTTTTTTTTGTTGTCTACTTTGGTGTGAGCCTATTGTGTATTTGGTAAAGAGTTTTTTTTGTTGTGTATTCTACAAACACATCAAGACAATGAAGAGTTAAGAGTTATGGAGTCAAGGTTGTCCAAGTCCTATCTTTTTTTTTGTTTTATATATTTATTTATGAAGGGAAAATATAACAAGTTTTTAAAGGGTAAACCAAATCTGGATAGAAAGCCTTTAAAAAATACTTTAAATATACTTTTATTCCAACTCAAATAGTTTTGAACAGGTGTAGTAAAATAACTTGCATAATTAAAAGACAAGGTCACTTTGAGAAATCTCTGAAGGTTGTGATGGGCAAGGTGCTTACTAATGTTAGCCTCTTGCTTTTCCACAAAATCTGGGGCAGTAAAGGACACTATTGGCCTGATGCTTGTATTTTGTAAACAAACAAACAAATAAACAAAAAACACCTCAGAGCAAAGAAGAATAAATTTTTGTACGAGAAAAGATTGAGTTGGTTTTAAAAGCATATGTAGTATAAAGTAGTGTACAGCGGTGTCTTTCCTAAAGCAAATTGTCAGAAAACGTGGTCGGGTTTAGATGGAAAGAAACTGTATTTTAATCAGGAAGAACTAAGCCTCCTATTTGTAGTATTTGTCTTTACAGCATGTAGGACTGTTATTTTAACCTCAAAATGTGTTTTCTGGAAAACATACAAATAGGATAATTTGGCAAATACATCTAAACTAGAAAATTGTTGGTCATTGAATTATGCTACATATAATCTCTTTATGGCTGCAGAAAGCAAATTTTGCAAATATACTTGAATGTGCTAATTACTTTCCTCTTTGGACCACAGAAAGAATTGATAATCATCTTAATAGAAATGGCCTTCATAGTTTATATCCCTTTTCCTAGCTGCACTCATATTGAAAATAAATCACACTGAGCAGTAATTTTGGTAAAGACGTTCTTTCCCCTCTATTGCTCATTATTCCCATCATCGCTGTACTGGGTTATAACATGCTTCAAGCTTTACAGACTGCACTGTCTTTATTCATAGCCTTCCAAATTAATCCTTTTCAATTTCAACATAGCCCATGCAGGCAACATATTTCACTGATCATAGTGTTTAACTCTGCCAGTGATTCAATTTCAGCAGTCAAATGAAGATTTAATTTTCAGTGAAGATTCCCCATGTAGTTGCTAATACACTAACAGCACATATATCTGCCTCAAATTCTCTGTTTTCTTTTCTTCTTTTTTTTTAAGCTCTTGAAAGTTTCCTGAACCTCACAGCACATTAAGGAGAGTGAATATAATGTAAGGGAAAATTATAACCAGTTTCTACAATCTGCAAACTTTAAAAGCATATTTAATGACAATGCTGATAAGGCAAGTTAAAATATAGTTATAGTTCTTATAGATTGTAATAAATTGCCAGGGACAGAAAATAAATATGTGTGATGTGTTCCTGTGTGTCCCTCCCTGCTTTCATCCCGCCCTCATTCCTCTCTACTTTCTCCCTTTTTCCATCCTTCCTTTTCTTCTGCATGAAAGAGTAAATCATGCAGTAATTATTAATAAGGTAAATTATTAGTAAAGTAAATTAGAGATTTCCTTTAGATCAAACACACATGTATAAAACTGTTTCACTATTTCTTCTAAGTAACATACTTTTTAATAAACTCAAATATAAAGTAATTACAATCAACTGTCACATACTGTACACATCTATTGACTCATTGTGATTTGGTTGACTTTATTTTTGCCCATTTGATGATGTAATATCAAATTACAGATATAACATTTACATGAGAAGCAATATACTTCACATTATACCAAGGAATTGAAAATTCTTTCACAGACCAATCAAGCTTGCCGCCTGTCATTTGATAACCTACAAGTTAACAACAGATTTAGAATTCAAATTTGGAATTTGAAAATATTGCTAGAATAATACTTACATACAAATCATTTTGTGATATTCTAATATAAGTGTAGACAAACAAATTTTAATGGAAAATAAACTACTAATTTACTTACATATTGTCTATGCCTGCTACCATAGTCAATCTAAATCAAAGCTACCTAACCCTTGCAACATAACTTTTTTTTTTGTGACTGTTGTTGTTTTAAAATTTTTATGTGTATGGGCATTTTGTATGCATTTGTTCCTGTTCACTATGTGCCTGCTTGATGCATGCAGAGCCCAGAAGATCTATTGACTTCCCTATAACTCAAGTTATAGACAGAGGTTAGCCACCAGGGTGCTGGGAATCAAACCCAAGTCCTCTGGAAGAGCAACAAGTACTCTCAACTGCCTAGTCTTCTTTCTAGTCGCATGAAGAAGTTTCTTGAATGCGTGTATGTGGTATATGTTTTTGTGAATGGGTTATCTAGCATGTATGTCTGTACATTTTTATGTGTGAACATGCATGTGTGTAGGCATAGTGTGTGTCTGTATGAGGAGGCAGAAGCCTTGTTGAGTTTTTTCCACAATGGTTCTCTACCTATTTTTTATTTCAGTTTATTATGGTAATAGTTTTCTGTGAAAAAACACTTTTAATTTTCATACAGAAACACTATACTAAAAGTATAAGCCTATTTAGTAACACTAATAAACTCTGTTCTCTTTTTAAAATTAACTTATTTCTTCTCTTATATATTTCATCCTGGGTACAGTTTTCTCTCCTTCTATTCCTCCCAGTCCCTCCTTCACAATTTCTCTCTTCCCAAAATCCACTTCTCCTCATTTCCATTATGTACACAATTTTCTTAATGATTTTTCATGCTTGTTCATGTGTAGAGGACACAAACAGGTACTAATACACAATTGAAGTGTCTATCAAACTACCACAGAGAAAATTAAATATTAGTGGGTATTTTGAAGAAATTACAAAGTGAATAAAATGTGGTTCCTAGATATGATTACCTCTTCTTGGAATATTCAAAATGTTTCACAACTTGCCTCATTTTTTTTCTATGAATAGTAACAATTGTCTTTATTTTTAAATTTGCTTGTTTTATTTGAAAATTTATGTAAGTTCACTGTATTTGAATTTTATATCTCTCCTCCTATATTCATGTCTCTCCAACCACCATTCTAAATTTCATGATTTCATCTTTTATATTTATTTGTTTATATATAATTTTACATAAAGTACAACCTTCTAAGTCAAGTTCTCATTTCCTGTCCTTACATATGTTTAGGGATGACCCTGCAGGAAACGGGAAAAGAAAGAGAGAAAACAGAATGAAAACTTGTTCTTTATCTCTCTGCAGCTATTGCTTTTCTATAGCTTGTAATTTAAAGGTTTTTGGCCCCCAGACGGAATGGTAATATTAGGAGGTGTGGCTTTGATAGAATAGATGTGGTCTTGTTGGTGGAAGTGTGTCACTGTGGGTGCAGGCTTGGGGGTCTCTTTTGTTCAAGTTTCCCTTGGTGTGACATTGAGACTACTTCCTGTCGCCTTATGATCAAGATGTCTATGTCTGTCTATGCACCACTGTGCTCCTAGACATAATTACAATGAACCGAACACCTGAAACTATAAGCAGCCACTTCAATGAAATGTTTTCCTTAATAAGGCTTGACATGACCATGATGTCTCTTCACAGCAATAGGAGCTCTAAGATAAGCAGAGTCCTGTGAAATTTTCTCCGTCCATATTAGCATGCTCATTTTCATCTCATTTTTCTGAGATACTCTCTCACTAAGCCTGGAATTCACTGAATCTACTGGGGGGTCTTTTATGTCCATCTCGTCAGTGTTATGTTATAGGCACACTGCTCTAACAGCCTTTCACATCGATGCTGAGGGTCAAATTCAGCTCCCCTCACTTGCCCAGCAAGCAGTTTCCTAAATGAACCATTTCCCTAAACCCTCAAAGCTCAAAATATTTGTTTCCTGGCCTTTTACAGAAACTCTTTGCTAACTCCTCCTCTCTACTAATAACTTCTTTGAACTTTGTATGATTTTTATAAGGTATTTATTAGTTATACACTTTGCTGTGTATAATCTGGTAGGGAAATTCTAGACTTAGAAGAAGGACGAAACTGTCATTTGTCTCAGGATGACCTTATTACGATTTCCCAATATATGGACTGAGTAGAACCGTGCTTACAACATGAATACCTTGGATTTGTTCATTTTCACTCTACACATCCCAGCCATATTATTTTGAATATTTCATTTAACCTTTCATTTGTCCCATACATGAATCAATCTTGATTATATCACCAATTATAACATTCTGGTACTGAAAAATAGAAATCCCTGTAAGTAGAAAGACCTGGATCTATAGACTCAAATTCAAACATACTCTAAATTTTGTGTCTTATTCTATACAAATTTGAATAATACATATAATTATATGACATAAATATTAAAAATTAAATATTAATATAGGCAATGTATTTGTAATCGTGTATAGAGTATGTCTTCTAATGCATTTGGTACAATTTCACATATTTTTATGTAGATAAAAGTCCTTTGTGAGAC
Organism: Alexandromys fortis; assembly: GCF_014885135.2. Taxonomy (NCBI): domain Eukaryota; kingdom Metazoa; phylum Chordata; class Mammalia; order Rodentia; family Cricetidae; genus Alexandromys; species Alexandromys fortis. The sequence goes on from NW_026067933.1 coordinate 11,292,736, forward strand.
TTCTGGTTTAGACCATTGTGGTTGTGGTCATGTGCTCAAGTACAGCCTTCTAAAAAGATCAGTGAAGTCCTAAACTTTTATATGAACACATTAAAACATGGGTTTTTTTCTAGAACGTACCTAAGATGCAACTGGTCAATATGGTGCTATTCTGGAATACGAAGGACTCTTTATCCAGTATGACTGGGGTTCTTATAAAAAAAAAAAAAGGAAAATGTAGTCACAGGAATGACACCATATGATCAAGAAGGAATGTATTTGAGATGTGCATTTGTCACTCATATCTGGAATGCTAGAGGTTGGTCATAAGCCACTAGAAGATAGCACCCAGGTTAAGAAAATTTCCTTACCATTTCTAAAGAATCATAGACTTCTTACCTGTACTTATCTGAGACTTGCATTTTTATAGTTTTAAGGATTACAGTGGATGGTTCTCTTTATGGCAGCTCTGGAAACCCCGGGCACTCTCCACCGTTAGTCTCACTAGACCATGAGAAACTTGATAGACAGGCATTGCCATAGGACTGAAAATATCATATGTAAGTACTGATGATTACAGTGATTGGACACCATTCCCATATAAGAAGAGCTCTTTGTCTAGTTCTTGAGTAGCTTCTGGTATGTAGCCCAATGAACTGTGTGGGGAAGAAGACAACCATGTCAGAGCTATGTTTCAGATGTCTCTATTTTAAGTAGTTTAAACTTAAGGTACCAAATAATATGTCATTTGTATACAACAAAAAACAAGCCACATCATCTTTTAAAACTCTCTCAAAAATTCCACTATAGTGAAATATAAAACTACTATAATAATAGCTTTTAATCACTGAATTAACAAAGAAAATAATTTGCTTTAGCTTGTAAAGCCTTTCAAACTATATAATCTGCAATCAGTTTTGACTGTAATATTTTTTTTAAGCAGACTGGATGTGAGATTTATTACTGAACATGATTTGGTAGGGTACAGGAGAGCACCATGAAAGCCCTCAGGAGTGTAGGGCTCGCCACTTGTCCAGGGGACCACGATTAGTAATATATTTGACCCCACAGCCATCAGGAATGAGTCGCTTCTCAGCAACCATGTCTTCAAATTCATCGGCATTAAACTTAGTAAAGCCCCATTTCTTTGAGATGTGGATCTTCTGGCGGCCAGGGAATTTGAACTTGGCTCTACGAAGAGCCTCAATCACATGTTCCTTATTCTGCAGCTTAGTGCGGATGGACATGATGACCTGGCCAATGTGAACCCTGGCCACTGTGCCCTGGGGTTTCCCAAAGACACCACGCATGCCTGTCTGGAGCCTGTCAGCCCCAGCACAGGACAACATCTTGTTGATTCGGATGACATGAAAGGGGTGAAGCCTCACTCGAATATAAAAGCCATCCTTGCCGCAACTCTTTTCCGTGTATTTGTTGGTACAAATACGGGCAGCCTCCAGAGCTTCGGAAGAGAGTTGTTCATACTCATCTGACACCATGTGGCCACAAAGCGGGAATTCATCAACTTTTGCCTTCTTCCGTCCCAAGTCAAAGATGCGGATTTTAGCATCAGGGACACCTCGGCAGAAGCGAGACTTTGGGTACGGCTTGTTCTTACAATACCGGTAACACCGGGCGGGGCGGTGACCCATGATGACAATAGGACCGTCGGTAGCGCGCCTGAGGAAAAGAGCTTGACTGTAATATTATTAATAAATAATTATTTATAAAGCATCACTGACCACGTATCTTATAGTGTAGAATACTATGCTCACTGACAGTTGAGAAAACTAAAAAAAAAAAAAAATCATTACAAACAATTATCATTACAGCAAAGATAGTGTGGGGTTTGAGACAAAATGATCCCCAAAGGGCACTGCATTATTAAGAGGTATGGCCTTGTTGGAGCAGGGGTGGTCTGGTTGGAGGAAGTGTGTTATTATGGAGGTTGCCTTTGAGGTCTTACAAATGTTCAAGCCACCTTTAGTGGGAGAAAACACATCCTGATGCCTGCAAGTCAAGATGTAGAAATCACTGCGTCCATGACATCATGAAGCAACATGATGATAATAGAATACAACTATGAATTGTAAGCCATAACCAATTACATGTTTTTCCTTTAAAAGAGTTTCTGTGATCATGAAATCTCTTCAGAGCAATAGAAAACCTAAGACAGATAGCATGTTGTATGGTCAAAGCAATTGAACAAACCTTATTGAAAATATATATTATTAATTTCCATATTCATTTGTAGAATATTTTCACCTTTGTCCTAAAAAATATTTTTATTTGACAAAAAAATGGCATCACTCACCCCCCCAAATATTAGTTCCAAATTATCTTGAAAAATATTTTTGTTAACAAATTTGAGATTAGAAAACCTTCATTTCTATTTTCATATTCTGTTAGTAATATAATTTTTCTGTTAATTAATGTAAATCAAAAGCCAATACTTAGGGTAATCTCCATCAAAGTCTTTTACTGCCCAGGTGATAGTGGTGCATGTCTTTAATCCCAGCACTCTGGAGGCAGAGGCAGGCAGATCTCTGAGTTCAAGGCCAGTCTGGTCCACAGAGCAAGTTACAGGACAGCCAGGGATATACACAGAGAGATCCTGTCTCAAAGCAACAGTAGCAACAACAACAAACCAAAAGTCTTTTACCCACCTTAAAATAATGTTATAGTGTATTTTCTAAATGTCTTCAGTATTAGTTGCAAAAAAATTAACCAGGATGCTTTCATTTTAAAAATTAATAATTAGTTTCTTCAGAATAAAAAATAAGCAATTAAACATAACGGCTCTGTTTCTGAACAACTGACAACTAGACTGCATTCCCCCCACCACACACAAGCTGTCACACATTGATACTAATTTTTCTGCAGGAATTAGGATTTTTAGAATACATATTCACTTATTTATTCATCAAACTTAACTACTGCATAAGAAAAATATCAACCAATTAATATTATCATTGGTTTAATCATTCTTTATAAGGAATTTTCCAATATAAGGTTCCATTATTTACCAATGAATTACACAATATTTATTTATTTATTTATTAAAAATTTCAAACTCCTCCCATTTCCCTCCAACCCCCCTTCCTCTCTAGTCCTAAGAACAGTCAGGATTTCCTGCCCTGTGGGAAGTCCATGGTCCTCCCCGCTCCATCCAGATCCAGAAAGGTGAGCATCCAAACAGACTAGGCTTCCACAAGGCCAGTCCATGCAGTAGAATCAAAACTCAGTGCCATTGTCCTTGGCGTCTCAGTCAGCCCTCATTGTGAACCACATTCAGAAAGTCCAGTTTCATCACATGCTCCATCAGTCTCAGTCCAGCTGGCCTTGGTGAGCTCCCATTAGATCAGTCTCATTGTCTCAGTGGGTGACGCACCCCTCGCGGTTCTGACTTCCTTGCTCATGTTCTCCCTCCTTCTGCTCCTCATTTGGACCTTGGGAGCTCAGTCCAGTGATTCAATGTGGGTCTCTGTCTCTATCTCCATCCATCGCTGGATGCAGGTTCTATGGTGATATGCAAGATATTCATCAGTGTGGCTATAGGATAAGGCCAGTTCAGACACCCTCTCCTCTGCTGCCCACAGAACTAATTGGGGAAATCCCCTTGGACACCTGGGAACCCCTCTATAGCCAAGACTCTAGCCAACCCTAAAATGGCTCCCTTGGTTAGGATAACTTCTTCCCTGCTCCCATATCCACCCTTCCTCCATCTCAATTATCCCATTCCTCCAAGCTCTCCCCAATCCTCCCCTCCTCCCTTCTCTCTCCCCATAGGTCCAGCAATTCCACTCTTGGAAATATACCCAAGAGATGCCCAATCATACTACAAAAGCATTTGTTCAACTATGTTCACAGCAGCACTATTTGTAATTGCCAGAACCTGGAAACAACCTAGGTGCCCCTCAATAGATAAGGATAAAGAAAGTGTGGCACATCTACAAATTAGAGTTCTACTCAGCGGTAAAAAAGCAATGACATCTTGAAGTTTGCATGCAAATGGATGGAAATAGAAAACACTTTACTGAGTGAGATAACCCAGACCCAAAAAGAGGAATATGGTATGTACTCACTCATAAGTGGATTCTAGCCATAAACAAAGGACATTGAGCCTATAGTTCATGATCCTAGAGAAGCTAAATAAGGTGAACCCAAAGAAAAACATATTTATCCTTTTGGATGTTGGAAGTTGATAAGATTGTCTGGCAAAAGTTGGGAGCAGGGGTGTGGGGGTGGATTGGGGGGAAGGGGAAATGGGGAAAGACAATGTATGATTTTTAAGAGAGTAAGTGTCTTGATTAATTTATGTCTATATAGATTACAGTTTAGAAAAATTCCAAATTCAACCACATAATATTAAAAATTACTTAGTATGAGTAAATTTTGCAAAATACAGAGTTAATTGTAACCTACCATGGTATTCCATTATATTTTATTGTATAGCCAATGAATAAGTTTTTAAGCAGATGCTGTAAAAGGCTGGGACCATATATCTTATTCCCATTCCCAGTAGTTAGATTTTTAAAGCAGGAATCAAGTATACTGTACAACCTGGTGATTCTGTTTTATAAAATCTTATTTATACCCATATGCATACACCCAGACAAAATGCTCATCAGTCTAATGTCTATATGATACATTTTGAGAAATATCATTTAAATTCCACTTGGTAAATTTGGTTAAAGTAACATTTTCTTGAAAACTTTTAGATATTTTCATAATTCTTCCTTCAAATATCAATTTCTATTTATATTGTTTCCCTTGGAAACCTGTTCAGTTTTAAGAACAAAAGGGTATTGAAGATTCTGTAACTATAACTGAAACATAGATAAGGAAATCAAGTGTGTCCCACACGTTAGACTTTTAGAGACCTCAAAAGCACGAGTTGTTTCTTATAACATGAGGTTGTAGGCAAACGTGACATGAGGAAAAATATTCAAGGATGTTCTATTTCTTACTTTCATTCCATTCCCTGACAAGGAGGCACATAGTTCTTATCAAGAAATATATGTTCACAATGCTTGCCTCCTTGAATTATTTTTTTGAGTAGATTTGCAGTAAAATAACCATCTTACTTTTGGGGGGAAAAGCAGTAACCAAGACTCCTATCTAACTTTGATGTCTACAAACCACATCAATGGCCACCATTCCAATTGGTTTTAAGACTTTCTAAACAGAGGGAAAAAAGGCCGGGTACTTGCATCTAACCTAAACACTTGGCACTAGAGAAGTCAGTTATTGAAGGAGAATCTACAACTACTAATTCAGTAAAGCAATATAAGCCCTAACAGCAATTTATAACATTTGTACTTATACCCACAGATAAGCGGAGTCTCCACTCCTCATCAAGGAAACTTCTCTTTGATTAGGATCCCTACCGAAGACCACAGTCAATGAAACTTCAGAATGTTTTGGATCCCAGACCCACTAGACACATCTATAACACAACTACTGAACCTGAGACTCACATAACAACGCAGAAAAGGGGACAGAAAGATTGTAATATCCAGAAGAACAGGGAGACTGTTGTGAGATGGGGTCTTTCAGCAGTATCAGAAAACATAATCATAAAGTCACACCAATATGAATGCCCAAAGGTGAGCTGAGCAAGAAGGACACCAACAAACATGCAAAGCAGATGGAAATAAACCCAGGAAGCATTATCCCTACACAAAGACATTAGGCAATTGAGTAAAGGAGGGTGCTGAAGATATTGACTTATCTAGGGAAAATCAATTTAATTGATTATCTAGTAACAAATGATCCATCCTGAGAACATACAAAGAAATAACAAGAGTTCCTGGTAAATCAGCTTTTCTATTGTTTTATATGAAATGAATACTCACTCATTCCTCATGAATTTTTATCATACTTATGTTTCAAATCTATTTATTTCAACAAACAAAAATCAAAATCAAGTCTTGATAGAGCTACAGAAAATATTCATATAGATCAAAGTCACTCAAAAGGAAAGAACTCTGTTGCCTATAAAAATGATTATGTTCCTCCAGGCCTTGCATAGTTCTCTGATATACTGTATAAGAAGTATACTTTGTTCTTATAATTTTCATTTGTATTATTTTAGTGTTCTGGGTTACATTAGGGTGTTTTCATGCTAATATATAATCTAATTTGTGCAGAACCCTTCATCTACCCTGCCATCCCCCTTTCTCTCTACATCATTAAAATCCCCTTTGTTTCACTAGACACATTAATTTATGTGTCTCCATAAAATGCAGAACCCATAAATGAGAAAAATTGATTTAATTCTCATAATATGATTTTCTTCAGTTGTTTCCATTGTCCTCCCATTGGCATACATTCATGTGTTTTTAAATGGCAGTTCTTATCTTTCATGCCATGTGTATATAAACCAAATTTTCTTTATCATCCCTTCTGTTGATAGACACCTCAGCTAGTTCCATAACTTGGGTATTGTGAAAAGTGCTGAAATCAACGTTTATATGCAGGTATCTCTGTGATATGTTGCTCTAGAGTCTTTAGGATCATAGGGAAATATTTTTGGAGTAGGAAGGGGAGAGCTGTGTGGCTATTTCCTCATGTACTTAAGTCACGGTTCTACCTGGATACACTAACACTTGTCTTGGAGTTGAATTAAGTCCTTATGAGCTTAAATAATTTTTGGAGTTCTAATGCATCTCTTAACTCAATAATCATATAGCTTTTCATTGCTTTTGTTGGCCTTGCAGGCTGATATTTTCAAAATTTCTTCTTAACTAGAACAAAAGCAGCCAGGCTGAGCATCACAGGCAAATGAATGTCATAAAGGTCACCCGTCCTACAAGCTTTGGAATTGGCTATTTATTTTAGCCTCAGTTAAAAGAGCAATAACCAGAAGAGATGTCCACTGTGTAAGTGATGAAGAATGCGGAACACAGACTCTGCAGCTCCGCCTTTCAAGGCACTCCACATCAGCCGCTCCTGCCTTATCGACCTCCTGTTTGTTATAATCTCATGATTATTTGCTTTTCCTCTCTGGTATGACGTTCAGACTAAACCTTTGAATTATGTTAGAAGCTTTGATCCTGAACTCACTCCCTCTTAAAGGTCACTGGCTTGCATTCCTGTGTAACGTGTCTGGCCTTGTGACCAAATCTATAATGGCAGACACCACGGCAGCTTGTAGTAGGTTCCTGATGAATGTTTGCTGATGATTCTGGATTCAGTACCAGTAATAAGTTACATTTTTTATTACAGAATTTCACTGTTCCGCAGCTGTTTCTCATCCATTCCTGTCACACTAAATCATGGAGCCACATTCCTCAAGGCTTTGGCTGAGCCACATCCTGATTATAAACTAGACATCTTTGGAAAATTGTGTTAAACTTTTTCATGATAATAGTCATCTGGGGGTGGAGAGGAGGAAGGGTTGTGTTGCTGATGTTCTGTGACAGTGAATACAGCTTTGTCAATATAAATCCAAGTTAGGTAACTAGAAATGTCATACTCAGTTGGGAGAAATGGCTGAGCCAGCACTGCACATTGCTCTCGCCCTTCCTAGACCTAGATAAGCACATGGGTGTGCATGTGCGTATGTGTGCGTGCGTGCGTGCATAAACACACAGAATATAATTGAAAGAATTATACAAATATAAATTAAAAGACTTCTATTTCTAGTTGAATATATGAGAAGTAACCCTGTTCATGCTTCCAAAAAATATAAATGACAACCAGTTAAAATGTTGAAAAGTTACTTTGCAAAGAATACTTATATTTTGAAAACTGGTAGCAGAATTAAGCATTAGGAGAGCTCTTGAGAGTATGTATCTATAGTCGCAGGCAGATCTTAATGACTGCTTTTATATTTGCTGTGGTATTAACATTATGCAACTCACAGGAGAGTAAAAGTCACATCCTCTCTTCTTCAGGCTGACCCTGCACATGCTTTGAATGTCTTCTGTTTCTCCCGAGTATAAACTCATATCAATTAATAAGATTAGGCAGTGTCAGGGTGTGAGGCATCACTGTTCCTTTGCAAACCCCTTAGTGGCAAAGGCTTTGATTTCTCTCCTTGGCTCTACTAACTGGGGCATCCAACCAGAGTGGGACTGTTCAGTCACCTGTTCCCAAATAAACATCACTGACTGTACTCCTGAAATAAAACTCTTTATCAGCTGTGATATCTTCCTATTGATGTGCCAAACCTTATAAATCATTGGTTCTTTACCTGAGGTTCAGACAAGAACTCCAGGAAATACATGGTCCCTAACTGGGAATTACTGACATTTTCCATCTTCATAAACCTCTATTGAGATTTAGCATTTTTTTAAAATTTATTTATTTATTATGTATACAACATTCCTTCAATGTGTGCCTGCAGGCCAGAAGAGGGCACCATTATAGATGACTCATTATAGTTGATGAGATGAGTTGATGAGATGAGATTATAGAGATCTCATTATAGATGACTGTGAGCCACCATGTGGTTGCTGGGAATTGAACTCAGGACCTCTGGAAGAGCAGCCAGTGCTCTTAACCGCTGAGCCATCTCTCCAGCCCCCTGAGATTTAGCATTTCATTCAAGTGTTAATGTAAGCACAGTACAAAGCAGTATTAACAGCATCTATGATTTTGTAACTGTATAAATAATGATTTTTCAATCACAGTATAGTTATATTTGTTCTTTAGTTATCCTTTACATCACTAGTGACTTTTAATAATATGAAGATTCTTTCAGTTACCAGAAAACACAAGTTACCACACTTGCCCTACAGAGATGCTAAGTAGCTCAGGTTAAAGGTTCTTGTATTTACAGCCATGATTCAAATATCTATGCTGTTTCCCAGTAATTCTTAACTACAAATATTTGTTGATTAATATGCAAAATGATGGAGGTTGTTATGGCTCCGATTGGTTGTTGACTTGACTATGTCTGTAATGAACTAAAATCCAGAAATGGAGGGCAATTCAAAAACTTGGTTTAAAGGTTGTGAATCCATTTCTAGTAGACCTTTGAAGCAGGAAGACACTAATATTTGACTCAGATCTTAATGCAAGAAGACACACCTTTAATATGGAAAATACCTTCTGCTGGAAGTCTTTATAAGGACATAGAAAATGGAAACTTTTGTTCTTTGCCCACTTACCCTTGCTTTGATAATATATCCATCCTTTCAGTGGTATTGGAGTCAACTTCTTTGGGATTTCAGTATATACAGAAGACTAGCTGAGGCACTCAGCCTTATGGAACTGAGCAATTACTAGATTATTGGACTTTATGTTCACTGGAATGCAACATATAAGTCATTCAAATAAATACCATATATATGGAGATTTATTATATTCATTATATATATGATTTATTTATAGTATCTATACATCTATCTATCTCATATATATATATATATATATAGAGAGAATGACACAAAGACAGAGATAGAGAAACAAAGAAAGTATCTATACTTTTTATATCTATATCTATCTCTCTCTCTATCTGTTTATCTCTATCTATCTATCTAGATACACACAAAGAAAGTAAAGCCCATCCTATAGTCAATGTAATGTTATTACTTTGGATAAGGCAAAACAGAATGTTCAAAGATGTCTTTTATAAAATAAAATATAATTTAATTTTTCAGCTTGTTTGGCAATGCACTATAAGAATGGATGTATTATAGCATAAAACTTTTGAAAATTTTGTTAACTTTGTTGGTAAGATACAAAACTCTCAATGGCTATTTGTTACTGGCACTAAAAAATAATAAATGTGAAAAAGACAAGTTCAGATTTCTCAGAAAGAAATACTCAGAATCAATGTTAAGTAACTTTTCTTTGTATCCATTAGTTAACCTGTTTCTTTAGCTACATGTTAATAATGGGTCAGAGAATTCTATGAAGCTTCTATTAAATGATAGCATTAGAGAATCCCTTTTTTTTCAACCTTAAAAAGAGAGAATTGTCCTTTGCAGTCTTCAAAAACAAGGGAGATTATAAAATGATCAAAATAAATAATTGTCTTTAAGCCCAGTTTGGCTTATAGACAAAAGAGATGTTCTTTGCCTAAATGAGACAAATAAATTCAATTTTGATGTAGAAATGGAATTTTTATGATCATTTCTATTGATTGCACATTTATACTTATACTTGTACTTTTTTGTATATTTGTACTTATACTTGTAGATTTGTTTTCAAGGTGTCTGTACTGCAATTATATCTAGAATTTTCCCTGTAAAAATTATTTATTTAAGCTGAGTTTTTCAACCAACATCTCCATTCTTTGTAAAAGTGTATTGGTAGGCAGTTGACTGAAACTGAAACAGAAACTTTGCTTATGAGGCCATTGAATATTTACTAACAGACTGAATAGCAAAGAATACACTGTAAGTAGATTTGTCACACATGCTGGATATGGTCCTGGAGAGTTGTTACCTTGACAACAAATTTTACCATAAATATACAGAAGGATAATTTATCTCAGACTATAAAATTCATCCTAGAAGAACATTGGAATTATGCATTATTTTGTGACAAAATTGCTTTCAAAAGGTCAAAGATCCATAATTCTCCATTTCCCATGACACGCAGTTTTCTTATAAAGGAAGCCCTTACTTATATATTTCTCATAAAATTATGATGACAGGGTCCAGGTTATGAAGAATTTTATTGTACCTTTCAATATATGCCATAGACAACATATTCAACTCACTGAAAATTTTAAATTTTGGATTTAGTTTCTGCTTTAGCACCTGGCTTTGCTTGTAGACAGAAGTTTCTATACCATTCCATCCCTCAGCCATTCAGTCCCAAAGTAACACACAGAGGCTTATATTAAATATAAACTGTTTGAACTATTAACCCAGGCTTAGTATTAACTAGCTCTTAAAACTTAAAGTAATCCTTAATTCTTTAACTCTTATCTATGTTTAGCCACATAGCTTGTTACCTTCTATCACTGAGGCATTTTCAACTTGCTCCCTTTGAATCTGGCTGGTGACTGCATCTCTGCTCTCTTCTTCCGAGAATTTTTTTTGTCTGGTCACCCAGCCTATACTTCCTGCCTTGCTATTGGCCAATCAACAATTTTTTATACCAATACGAGTGACAAATCTTTACAGTGTACAAGAGCATTATCATACAGCACATGCTCCCAAAGTTTGTTCCATGATTTTCCAAGAGAATGCCATCAAGTGGGAGCCAGGAATTCAAACACAGATCCCATGGGAGGTTGTTTTTTCTTTTCTTTTTCATTTGAATGATATTAACACTGTAGTTTAAGTGGCAGCAATTAGGCTCATTTAACTTGATTTCACAATTACGAGGAAGCATACTTGTAAATTATAATTGCATGTGTCATCAGACTGGTGTTTAAATTTCAAGATAAAATTTTTGTTTGTTAGTATTTTCCCTGAAAGTCTAGACATTAATAAGCTATGGATATAGGATGCATTTTAAAGATAGTGATTACAGAATTACTTAATAGACCAATATTCTCTTCTTGCCTTCACAGACACCAGGTATGCATGTTCTGCCCAAACATAAACACAACCAAGCATGCATATACATAAGAACAAAACAAATAAACAAAAAGACATAGGATAAATTAGAATATGTAGCTGAAGAAAATGGAGGGGGATAATTATTGCATATTAGATCAAGAAAATACTCTTACAATTCAGTATTAAATTTCTAATGTACATTGAATTGATATTATCAAGTTTCATAATGAAAAAGTTGATGAGGAAAAAATTTCAAGGGAATTGTATGTCATCACTAAATTATAAGAAGTGGACATCAAGAATGAAGAAGACCAGAACAAAAAATTATACCGTGACACTCAAGCTAAGCTTTTTACAGAAGTTAAAAGGGACAGATGTATGAGAGCAATAAGATAAGAGACTCTTACACTATCTCTAGTGATTTGCTAGAGTTCCTCAAGAGAAATCTGTTAAAGATGGCTGCTAATCCAATTCTATTTCGTTCCCATTAGAAAAAAAAATGACTCTTATAAAACATGGAATTCTATAAACCAAAAGAATAGCCTGAGAATTAATTTGCCTGTGAATATTGAACTTCTTTTCAAACAGACGTAATCAAAAATGGAGAACATGATGGAATTATGGAGTCACGCTTTAGAAAAAGTTATAGCATGATATGGAGAATGCTCAGTGGAAAATACATGTGGACATGAATCCAAATGCTTAGAACTCATTTAAAAGCCAAATAGTGTCACATGTATTTGCCATCTCAGTGCTCCTGTGGCTCTAATCTCAGTGTGCCAGACATCCTAGGCTACAGAGCAGTCAACAACAAAGTCACTCAGTTTCAAATAAAATGAATAGCAAGAACTGGTACCTGAGGTTGGCCTTATCATGCACTCTGAGACACGCATGCCCACATTCACACTCACAAATCTGCACACACAGATACATGTATGTATACAAATTACATAGATTATATACACACAAAAATAATTTTTTTTCTTTGCTTCCTTCTTGAGATAGTTATGAATTGAATTGGAAAATGTAGGTGGTGATGGTAATTATGGTTAATGTTACTAAACATATGGAAAAATATATTTTCCCTCTAGTTTTGTAGAAATGGACATTTATGGCTGGAGGAATGCCCTTATTACAAATTTTAAAAGTCAAAGGTTACAAGTACGTCATGTATATCTATTAACTCTTCAGATTTCATAGTTTTTTTCAGTGGTGTCTGTGTCTTAGCAGAACTTGATGGAGGACTGTTATTAATATTTCAAAGAGAATTCTCACTTTTTATATAAAAGTGTTTCCCTCTATGAAAAAATAATAGATATTTTAGGAAAGAGGCTTAAAAATCTCTTAGTAAAATTCATGCTATTTCATTAATGTACTGTGAGGTGCAACTGAACACTTAGTGGAGATTGTTAGAAAGAGATGGGTGACCTGAAGGGCAGAGGAAAGGCAAAGTAGAATTCATTAAGTGAGAAAAATTATACGGATAGGTTGCTGAAATTTTTTTACACTTAAATAAAAATAAGCTCATTATTTCAAAACTTAATAGTATATGATATTAAAATAATCTTTCCAAGAAAAATATCTCACAGCTTTTTACGTGATCTACCTTCCTGTGAACTGTATAACAACCTACAAGCTTCAAAACATGCTTAGAGCTATCTACTAATCTGCAGAAAAATGTAACATTGAATAAATCATAAGAGATGAGTTGCAGACTACCAATCAACTGGATTTCTTGTTCCTTAAAAAAACTAAGGCTATTATTCAAGAGGCAGGATTTTTATTGAAATTGCTGTCTTTCTGTCTGCAGGCCTGCTGTGCCCAGAATGCAAGATGCTCAGTAGATAGAAGTGGCCTCTTAGAGAAATAGCATCATCTGTTCTAAGTCTATTAATAGACTATCAAATCTGTCTTATATAGTCCCAACTTCAAATGGAGCCTTGCATGATTGTCTTCTATCATGTATGTCAAAAATATAATTTTTTTTCTAAACAATTTCTTTGAATATAAGTATTTATTTATCAATGGTATTCACTTTGCTTCACAAAGTTTCTTTGTGCTAAGAATATTCCATGAACAGCCCATCTTTGTCACACTTATTCTTTTTAATTTGCTTTAGCCATAGCAAATATGTGTTTTGAAATTATAATTAACATATAAACAACAAATATGAGATAAGGAGTGCCACCAATATTTCTTCAGTTCAGTGAAGACAGAAAATCATCATCATCATCAAATATTCTAATGCGGTATGGAAGCTGCTTCTCTAAAAATTATAAAAGGTTCAGGAAATGTTAGCTCCTTTTTTCTATGACAAAATACTTCATCAAACAACCTAAGGAAGAAAGGGAACATTTTGGCTTGAGTGAGTACAGTCTATCACGACAGGGTAAGCATGGTTGCAATAACAAGGAGTGGTTGCTTACATTGCAACTCACTGTTCAGAGAGAATCTGGAAGTAGAGCTTGGCTCTAAATAAAACCTCAGTCCTTTCTCAGAGACTCACTACTTCCATCAAGACCCCATCTCCTAAAACTTCTCAACTTTCCCAACAGTGCCATCAGCTAGGGACCAAACATTCAAATACACTAACCTATGGGTGACAGACAGCTCACATTCAACCTACAGCAGAGAACTCTTCCTACTGGATTCTATGAGTTCCCACGAAGGCCCAGTAATCAAGACAGTGTACCTGTGCAGTGAAACAAGGAGTTCCGTAAGTATCTCTCAGCAGGAACTGCCTTGGATAGCTCCCTAGGCTTTTCAACAATAAGATAAAAGTCTACTCAAGCATGAGTTGATAAAGGACAACAACAATTCCAATGTAGACAGGGGAAAGACCTCAGTCCTCCACAACCAAGATAATACTGGGAGTAGCAGAGGTGGCCATCCCTAAGGAAGAGCACACCAATTGGTTGTGCATGTCCATATAGTCGGCCCTGAAAGCAAACATACAAGTAACATTCTACTGATTGAGCAGATTATATCTTAAGAAAAAATATATATAGAGAGATAGATGGATATAGATTCACAGATACATATATTTATGCAATAATAGTTAAAGAATAAGGAAGTCCTGAATTTGAAAAAAAAAATGCAGAGGTGAATATGGAAAAACTTGGAGACATGAAAGTGAAGGAAGAAATGTAGTTATATTTTTCTCAAAAAAGAAAAAGAAAGAAAGAAATGAAAACAGGAAAGAAAGAAAGAGAGAGAGAGAGAGAGAGAGAGAGAGAGAGAGAGAGAGAGAGAGAGAGGGAGGGGGGGGGGGGGGGGGGGGGGGGGGGGGGGGGGGGGGGGGGGGGGGGGGGGGGGGGGGGGGGGGGGGGGGGGGGGGGGGGGGGGGGCGGGGGGGGGGGAAAGGAAGGGGGGGGAGGGGGGGAGGGAAAAAGGAAGGAAGGAAGGCACGAAGGAAGGAAGGAAGGAAATGCCAGAACAATTGAAAATATCAATGGGAAAACTAAGCCTCAAGCCTTATCTCTCAGAATGCACAAAATTAATTCAGCATAACTCATATTCCTAAATTTTAGAAATAAATTTAAAATCTATTTAAAAGGAAAATAATAGCATTTTATAGCATGTAAAGATTTTTTAGACAATTGTAGAAAATATTAAAAGTTAGTAAATGGGAATATGTCAGATTAAATCTTTAGTTTATTAAAGGACTACAATCAGAAAATTAAATGACAAATTCTAGCCTGAGAGGCTATATTCTAATATATGTATTTCCTCTATAAAGAACTGAAATAACAAAAAAAAGCCCATTTATAATGTGGGCAGACAAAAAGACATTTTCTAAAATAATCATAACAGATTAGAAAAGGAATCTCTAAATCATAAGCGTAAAGGAAATGCAATGAAATAGAGAGCTCTTCAAGAATTGGAACTGTAAAAATCGACTGATAAGGTCTAGAACTAAATCATTCCAAATTCAGTAAGTAACCCCTTCTTTAATTTGTGAGTTAAATTTAAGGATTTATAAACAATTTATTATTTTTAAAGACACACACCAAAGAAGGTTTCTATAAACACAAACACAGGTGGGGTCTTATATAACTGATTTTTCAGTAATGTTAGTTTCAAGATCCGTATAGTATGGAACAAGAGTAAAATTATTTGGATGACTAGAAAAGCTAAAATATAGCACAAGACTATTAATTCTACGTGGAGAAGTTTTGGCTGTGCACCAGATGCCACAGCAGTTCACACTGAAACCATTGGTTTACAACCAACGCTTGACGGTTGGATTCAGCTGCACCAAGACCTCTTCTTGCTTCTCTCATCCCACAGACCAATCTTCTGCTATCAGACACTGTAACAAGGCGTGGAAGTAGCTCCTCCCCCATCATTTCCGATTTTCAAGTATGTAGTGTGCAGGCGTGTATGCATATGTGCACATGTATTTGTGGATGCACATACATGTGTGTGCATGGCAGTGGAGACCTGGGGTTGATAACTTCCACCTTATCCACTGAGGCCGAGTCTGTCAATCTACGGAGCCTGATGGAATGGCTACTCTTGACAGCCACTTTCATCTGGGGACCCCAGGCTCTGCCTTCAGAGGCATGAGTTCCAGGTGGGCAGCCACCCCTACCTATCATTTATGTGAAATCTAGAGAATCGAATTCTGGTCCTCAGCCTTGCAGGGAAAGCACTTTAACCACCAAGACATCCAGATTTAGTTTTATGTATGATTGTTCTTTATGAGAGTCACCGTGCTTCCTTGTGGCTTTCTGTCTGTGAATGCAAACACAAAATTTTATACAGCTGATTCCTTCCTCAACTTATCACTCACTTTTTCTTTAGCAATTTCCTGTCTTTCTGGTTTCAGACATAAGGAATAAACACACTAGTGAAAACAGAATCCAGGTTTCCGCAAAACAAAAAGTCAGTTCTCATTTTAAACCATGTATTGCGCCATTTATCTAATTTTTTAAATCCCTGACTGAGTTTGGACTCAACAATTTGATTTGCTAGGTATCTGACAAAGGAAATAAAAATATATTACCATCAATTGTGCTATGAAATATATAAATATATGCAATATATAAGATCTACTGATGAACAGAAAACAAGTCAAAGTATTTATACTTTCACAATATGAAGAAATCTCAAAAGTATTTTGCTTACTGAAATAAACCAGAAAAATTAAAGTTCCTATCTCTATGAACTTGTAAGTATTAATTCAATCTGGGCATAGTGCCATATGCCCCCTTTCAGCACTCAGGTGCCTGAGCACTAAGGCCATGATTCCAGTCTGGGATACATAGCAAGACTGCCAAAAATCAACAAAGTATTCCCCACTGATATCAGTAAAAATACAGGGAAAAACTTTCACAAGATAAATTAAAATATATCTTTCCCTACAGGTTCAATTTCCTCTGGAACGGGCCCAAAAAACTTTCTGCACTATTGAAATGTTTTATGCCTTGGTCAGAAGACCAGGTTCACAGCAACATATTTGTCAAAATTCATTAAACATAAATATTTATCTGTTCATTGTACTGGCTGTGAATTCTGCCTCAATAAAATATAGTCTATGAAAAATGTTAAAATAGTGTATGTTTTACAACCTGGGTTTGTTAAAGTGTGAAGAAAATATAACTTCAGAAAATTTGAATTCTGACTTGGTAGATAAGAGGAAACACAGCATGGGAATGACACTGGCCATAGGACTTTGAGAATGAATAAGAACCAAGGCTGAATGAAATGCCAGGTGATCCAGCATAACTGAGAGCAGAGCAGCTTGCATGCTTGCGATAGAGTGGGACATTCTGCAGACACTGGTGACACTGATGATCTCAGCAGAGTTGAAGTGTGTCCCTGGGCTCAAAAGATGAAACTATGACTATGGTTTTGCTAAATGAACAAGGATCAAGCCACTCTCTGAATTCCTGTTTCTATACCCACAGATTAGTGCAGCCATCAGACAGTACGCACCAGAGAAGTTTCTCTGTCTGCTGTACTGCAGTTCATGCAGAAACCCATAACTGGTCAAAGTGCAGAGAAGAGGTGTCTATGGAGTACTTGACTATAGATGGGACATCCATATCACATTCTTTGTGCCCAAACTCATGGTACATCCTAGAAGAGAAGGTGGCAGGGTTGTAACAGACAGAGGTGAGGGAAGACAACTATGAACGGAATCTTCTAACTGGGATGGAACCACTGCATGCATGACCTCACAGCAACTGTGACTGTTAGCACAAGATCAAACCAGTCAACATTCCAGCATGCAGTGGGGATGGGCTTATGCGGATGGGCTCCAGCTTTCTGGAAAACTATTAACAGTTGATAGCTTTGGGGGAGGGGGAGTATGCTTAAAAGTGTGTCGCCTGATAGGGCAACCATACTGTAATGTTTGAATAAGGGGCAGTACAGATTGCACTGAGTGAATTCTAAGAAACCAGAGCACAGAAAGTTGGAAGAAATGGGAAAATAAATGGTGAATGTGTGGAGGGGTTAAGGTTTGAAATGAGATGTGAGTATTATCAAAATACATTTTAATATGCATGGAATTCTTAAAGAATGAATAAAAATATACTAAATTAAAATTTTTAAGTAAAAGTAATTTATAAAGGGAATTGGCATAAGTTAATGGTAGTAATTGTATTTTATCCCTATGACCTATTACTAGTGACTGCTAGGTGGAACAGAATATCATAGAAAATTAATTTCTCTTTTGTATGGAAAACTAGGTAGCATATAGTACAATTATTATTACTAAGTAGACTAGTTGAGAGCATGTGAAAAAAATGGTACTATATAAATTTTAAGTAATTGCAAAATGGAGGGTCATGTATCAAAAATGTTTCAGGACTTAAGAATTAACAAAAATGTCAGTGGTCTGACATGAATTAACTATTCCTGGTTATTAACTACGTTTAGGTGGGAAAAGAGGTAGATTTAGAAAGATAGAAATTGAGTTAGAATTTTGAGAATTATTCTCTATTGCATTTATTTATTTATTCACTTGTTTGTTTCATTGTTTATCTAGGAGTGGATCCATGTACCACAATGCACATGTGGAAATCAGAGAACAACTTGCAGGTCTCAGTTCTCTCCTTTCTACAGGAGTGATCCAGGGATTGAACTCAGATTGTAGACTTAATGTACCTTTACTCACCAAGCTGCTTCCCATTCATGCCTTCCCATCCATGACTTTCCTTTTCATTTCTCATTCTCAGGGATACCTATCTGTTCCTTCTTGTCGATTACTCTATAACCCCTGTAGCTCTATGGATTGTAGCTTGGGTATCATTGACTTAACTGCTAATGTCCACATATAGTGAATACTTACCATATTTGTTTCTCTGGGTCTGGGTCACCTCATCCAGGCTTTTTTTTAATTTTTTGTATTTTAGTCATTTACCTATTATTTCCATGCTTTCATTTTCCTAAGACAGAGTAATACTCCATTGTGTAAATAATCATATTTTTCGTATTGGCTCTTCTTTTGAGGGACATCGGGGTTGTTTCTAACTTTTAGCTATTATGAATAGAACAGCAATGAGCATGTTTGAGCAAGTGTCTCTGTGGTAGGATGAAGTGACCTTTGGTTATATGCCCAAGAGTGGTATAACTGGATCTTGAGGTAGATGGATTCCCACCATTCCGAGAAACAAACCACATAGTAATTTCCATAGTGACTGTATAAGTTTGCACTCCCTCTAAGCAATGGGTTAGTGTTCCCCTTACTCCATATACCCTCTGGCATAGATTTTACTTTTTTGATTCACCTTATCCATTCAGAGGGGAGTCAGAGGTAATTTCAAATTATTTTGATTTGCATATATCCCTGATAACTATGGATGCTGGATAAAGAACACATGATAATTTACACAATGGAATATTACTCGGCTGCTATAGAGATGGCACGAAAATTTCAGGCAAATGAATTCAACTGGAAAAAATCATCTTGAGTGAGCTAACCCAGACACAGAAAGACAAATATGGTTTGTAGTTACTTATGTGGATATTAGCTGTTAAGCAAATGATAATCAGCCTACAATTCACAGTCCAAAGAGGTTAAACAAAGAAGAAGGCTCTAGAGCATGCATGGATCTCCCTGGGAAGGAGAAATAGATTAGATTTGGGGGAGAACTGTGGGGGTGTAGGTTGGGAGCAGGAAGGATAAGGTGCTGGGGTAGATGAAAAGAGTATAGGGAAAGACAACTGGAATTGGGGGTATTTGGAGGTGTGTGTAAACTAACTACAGTGAAAATTTCTGAAATCTATGAGGATGACCCCAGTGAAAAACTCTAGTGATGGAGAATACAGACTCTGAACTGGCCATCTTTTGTAGTCAGGCAAGGCTTCCATTGACAGGGTTGGGTTATATTTGATAGAGTTGTTTGCCTAGAGGTTAGGATCTGTGGAGATCTCTAAGCACCCCAAATTAGTACCAGGACAGATAGCTAATCTCCAAAAACTGACAGTGGGGCTCTATTGCCAAGGACAACATACACAAAGTTCACCGAACATTAGAAAGGTCGAGCTGGTGCCTACATAGAGCCTTCACTCTTGTGTTCTAGTCTCTTTGGTGTAGAAAGGTATTCTGCAAGCTACAGAAAGAGAAATCTGGACACCAACATGGATACAAAACTCTTGACTTACAATCTGCCTTTCCTGCAAGATGTGCCTAGGACAATGGTGGCTGAGACTTGTGGGAATGGCCAACTAACATCTTGTTTAACTTGAGGCCCATGCCTCAAGAAGGAATCCATGCCCTGTACTGACTAGACATCCAGGAACCTGAGTTTGGATGCCCAGAGACATAGGGTAGACCCAAACATGACTAAGAAAGAAAAAGAAAATCAATGAAACAATTCTTAACGATATTCTACTATAGTCTTGGATAGCTGCTTTGTCAGCTCGTCATCAGAGAGGCTTCCTCTGACGGCAGGTGGGAATGGATGCAGAGATTATGCGGAAAGAGAATCTAAAATGGAGGTGTCCTCCAGGTTCCACCCCTCAGAGATTGGAGAACCCCTAGAAAGATTGGAGGGGAATATTATAAGAGTTGGAGGAGATGGGAAATGCCAGGATAACATGGCCAACTGAGTCAGTTAAGCAGAGCTCGTATGAGCTCACAGAGACTGAATTGGCAAGCAAGGTACTGACAAGGGTCTACACTTGGCCCTTTCTATATGTGTTATGGCTGTTTGCTTGGTGTCTTAATGGTATTCCTAACAATGGGAGTAGTTGTATCTCTGACTCATTGCTTGCACTTGGGGATTGTTTCCTCCTATTGGTTTGCCTTGTCTAGTCTCTATATGAGGACTTTTGGTTAGTCTTATTGTATCCTGTTTTGTCCTGTTTGGTTGTTCTTTTATGGAGACCAACCGGCTCTTCTCTGAAGAGGAAATTGAGGGGGGGCTGAATCTGGGGAGAAGGAAGGTAAGGGAACTGAGGGGAGGGGAGAAAAGGAAAGCTGTGAAAGCAGAGGGAAGTGAAACTGTGTTTGTGATGTATTGTATGAGCGAAGAAACTATTTTCAATTTTAAAAAGTATGTTCAGGTTCTGGCTATTCGATGTCCCCAGTTAGTTCCTGGGGCAGCTGAGGACAGAGAACCTGAAATGACCCTATCCTATAGCCATACTGATTAATATCTTGCATATCACCATAGAACCTTCATCTGGAGATGGATGGAGATAGAGACAGAGACCCACACTGGAGCACTGGACTGAGCTCCCAATGTCCCAAGGAGGAGCAGAAGGAGGGAAAATATGAGCAAAGAAGTCAGGACCACGAGGGGTGCACCCACCCACGGAGACAGTGGGGCTGATCTATTGTGAGCTCACCAAGGCCAGCTGGACTACGACTGAAAAACCATGGGATAAAACCGGACTCTCTGAATATGGCGGACAATGAGGGCTGCTGAGAAGCCAAGGACAATGCCACTGGGTTTTGATCCTACTTCATGTTCTGGCTTTGTGGGAGCCTAGCCAGTTTGGATGTCCACCTTCCTAGACCAAGATGGAGCGGGGAGGACTTTGGACTTTCCACANGAGAGGAGTTGGGGGGAGGGGGAGAGGAGAGGGAGGAGGGGGGAAAGGGAGACGGGGAGGGAAATGGGAGGCGGGGAGGAGGCGGAAATCTTTTTTTTCAATAAAAAAATTACATTTAAAAAAAAGTATGTTCAACATTTAAGTGTTTCTTAGCCATTTTCGTTTCTTCTTTTAAGAATTCTGTTTACATATATACCTCGTTTTGTAAATTGGGTTGAGTTTTCTGGATATTTAGGTTGTTTTGAGTTCTTTATATGCTTCGTAAATTAGTCCTCCATTAGATGTGAAGTTTGTGTAAGTCTTTCCTATTTTGTATGTGAGAGTTACCTTAAGATATTTTATATTATTTGAGGTTAATGTGAAAGGTGTTGTTTCCCTGATTTCTCTTTCAGTCTCTTTGTCATTTGTATATAGGTGGACTTCTGTGTTTTGTTTTTGTTTTGTTTTGTTTGTGTGTGAGAGACAGAGAATTAATATTGTGCCACTTTGCTGAAAGTGTTGAAAGTGTTTGTCAGCTGTCAGGGTTTCCAATGCAATATTTGGGGTCACTAAATTATTATATCATATAATCTGTCTGTCTTGCTCCTGATTTTGGTTGAACTGCTTTGAATCTCTGTCCAGTTAAGTTGATATAGGCCATGGGCTTGCTGCAAACTACCTTTCTTATATTGAGGTAGGACCCTTGTTTCTCTAATCTTCCTAGGAATTTTATTATGAAGGAGTGCTGAATTTTGTCAATGGCTCTTTCTGAGTCCAATAAGATGATCATGTGGTTTTGTCTGTCAGTCTGTTTATATGGTTCATTGCATATACTGATTTGTATTTGTTGACCCATCCCTGAATCTTTATGATGAAGTCTACTGGGTAACAGTGGATGATTTTTGGATGTGTTTTTAGATTTCATTTGGAAGTATTTTTTTTGAGAGTTTTTGTACCTATATTTACAAGGGAAATTTGTCTGTGGTTTAGTTCTTCTTTGTTGAATATTTACGTGTTTTGGATATCAGGGTGACTGTGGTCTCATAAAATGATTTCAGCAGTGTTCTCATTGTTTCCATTTTATGGAAAAACTTGATGAGTACTGGCATTAACTCTTCATTGAAAGTCTGGTACTATTCTTTCCTGAAGCCACCACGTGGCCGTGACTTTTGTTTTGATGAGGAGGCTTTTAATAACTACTTCTATTTCACCAGTACTTATAAATCTATTCAAATCGCTTGTCTGATTTTGACTTAACTTTGGTAAGCAATATGCATCAACAAAATTGTCTGGTTTTTTTTTGGATTTTCAAATTTGGTGGAGTACAGACTTTTAATATATTATGATTCTTATAATATATTATAATATTCTTATGATTCCCTGGATTTCCTCAGTGTCTCTTGGTATATACACCTGTACATTTCTAATTTTGCTAATTGGTATATTATTTCTCTACCTTTTAATTAATTTGGATAGCAATTATTAATCTTATTGGTTTTCTAATCAGCTATTTCTTTGGCTCATTGATTCTTTTTATTATTTTTGGTTGTTGTTATTTTTATTGATTTCAGCCCTGAGTTTATTTCTTTCTGTCTACTCCTTTTGGATGTGATTTCTTCTTCTTGTCTAGAGCATTTATGTAGGCTATTAAGTTACTAAAATGTGATATTTCCAAGTTTTTGGTTTGTTTGTTTTAATGTAGGCTTTTAAAAAGTGCTATGAACTTTTCTTTTTAAACTACCTTAATTGTACCCCTGAAGTTGCGTATGGTGTGTATTAACTTCGGTCAAATTATAGAAAGTCATTTCTTCCTTGAGTCTTGACCCATTTTTTTCTTTTTTCTTTTGTCTTTTGTTTATTCAATAGGAAACTGTTCAGTTTCCAAACTTTGTTTTTGTTGTCGTTCATATCCAGATTTAATCAGCAGTGGTCAGATAAAAAGTAGAATAGTATTTTAGTCTTCTTGTATCTGTTAAGACTTGCTTTGTGTCTCATTATTTGTACAGTTTTAGAGAAAGTTCCATGATGTACTAAAAGGACGGTATATTGCTTGAATAAATTTTTTTGTAAATATCTACTAGGTCTCTTTGTTTTATAATATAGTGTCAGCTAGCTCTAGCATTTCTCTGTCTAGCTTCTGTCTAAATGACCTGTCTTTTGTTGAAAGCAGAATATTGAAGGCAACCACTAACAGCATTGCAAGGGTCAATATGTGATTTTAGCTGTAGTAGTATTTCTTTTACGAACTTGGTTTCCTTTTGGTTTGTTGCACAGATGTTAGGTATTCCAATGAATTCTTAGTGGGTTTTTCCTTTGGTGAATATTTAGTTTCCTTTTCTGTTTTTTTTTTTTTCTGATAAGTTTTGGCTTCAAGTCTAATTTGTCAGATATTAGAATGGTTATACCAGTTTGTTTTTTTAGGTTTCTTTGTTTGGAACTCTTTGATATTTAGAGTCTGTTTACAGGCACATGTTTCAAGGCTGTGTTTGACATCATGTTACAGAAAATCCTAGTAGATATTTTCTAAACAAAGGTTTCCTTTAAAATAATGTAGAATTAGGATTACAAGGTAAATAAACAACACTTTTTAAAATTTCTGATTCTTACTTTCCAATTTGTCATCCTATCAAAATAAGAAAATACTGAACAAAAACAGTAGGCTTATGATATTTATACAATAAGCTGAGGTTGAATGGTTAGTCAAGAAGCACAGAATAGGAAAATAACCAAGAGCAGAACTCACATTCAGGTGCTTTAGTTCTCTGCAATCAGACTTGGCTATATGTCAGGCTCCTTTCACCCTATAGCTTTTAGATATGCTCATTACTAAGCTCCCCACAGCCTTCATTTCCTTTTGCTTCCTACAGTGATTTGACAAGCCATCTTCTTTTACATTGACATCTCGAACCCATGTTGTTTGCTTATTATTTAGCTAGTGACCCACTAAAACATTTCTGGCACAGTAAAAAGCAATGTGCCGTATAATGGAGATATTCTGAGGTTGCTCTTAGTAATTTAGAAATTCAGATAGTAACAATTCAAGTACATGTCAAAGACAATAATCAAAGGATGAGTAGTTAAGACAGGACATCAAATTTAATCTGCACAATTAGCTATAAGGAGAATAGACGGTGTCATTAAAAAAAAGAATAGAGTCAGGACAATCATAGATTTGTCAAGAACCCAGACACCAAATCAGCTGGGAGCTTCTGGAATTACACCCACACTCATTATCTATCTACCCATTACTCTTACTTAGAGTTTCAACTAAAGTTTTGATTAATCTTTTTTTACAAAATTCCTGACTGAAGTGGCAGGGAATTTTTAAAGGTATGTGTGCCCAAGGCACAAAGATTTAGATAAAAAGAGAATGTATAAATAGGAATGCTAAAAAGAAAACAGTACAAAGGGGATGCAGCAATAACCAGCAAAAACCTGTAGCTTGAGTATAAAGCAATTTAAATTAAATTAGGTAAGAATCATATGTAGGTTTTATTGAAGCCCATCAATAGAGATTGTCAGCAAAATAAGATGAATGAGTATTTTGAAAACAGCTCACGAAAAATTGCTACTCATAGTGGAACACAGGGAAGAAAAAAGCAATTTTAAAGCTGAGTAACAGGTAAAAGCAATGAAAAGAAATGAGATCTCAAAAGAACAAGAACCAGAAAGTTCAACTGGAGAGAAAATTTTTGGTGCAGTGTTTGCACAAAAGAAGTATTAAAAAGTTTTGACAAGAAATCTTCAATAAAGAAAAGAAATATTTATCCATTCTTCCATTGAGGGACACCTAGGCTTTTTCCATGTTCTGGCTATTACCAATAGTGCTGCTATGAACAGAGTTGAACAAATGCTTTTGAAGTATGATTGAGCATCTCTTGGGTATATGCCCAAGAGTAGAATTGCTGGATCCTAGGGTAGGTTGACTCCCAGTTTCCTGAGAAACCGCCACGCTGATTTCCAAAGTGGTTGCACAAGTGTGCATTCCCACCAGCAATGGATGAGTGTTCCTCTTACTCCACATCCTCTCCTGCATAAGCTTTCATTGGTATTTTTGATTTTAGCCATTCTGACAGATGTAATATAGTATCTCAAAGTTGTTTTGATTTGCATTTCCCTGATTGCTAAGGAAGTTGACCATGACCTTCAGTATCTTTTGGCCATTTGAACTTCTTCTGTTGAGAATTCTCTCTTTAGTTCAGTACCCCATTTTTAATTGGGTTATTAAGAATTTTAATGTCTAGTTTCTTTTTTAATTATTATTATTATTATTACAAATTTCACCTCCTCTCCTCCTCCCATTTCTCACCCCCTCCCCTCAATCCCCCTCCCCCCTCCATCCAGGTCTAGGAAGGTGAGGATCCAAACAGACTAAATACCCACAAAGCCAGTACATAGAGTAGAATCAAAACTCAGTGCCAATGCCCTTGGCTTTTCAGTCAGCCCTCCATGTCAATCACGTTCAGAGAGTCCGGTTTGATCACATGCTCCATCAGTCCCAGTCCAGCTGGCCTTGGTGAGCGCCAATTAGATCAGTCCCACCATCTCAGTGGGTGGATACACCACTCGCAGTCCTGACTTCCTTGCTCATGTTCTCTCTCCTTCTGCTCCTCATTTGGACCTTGGGAGCTCAGTCCAGTGCTCCAATGTGGGTCTCTGTCTCTATCTCCATCCATCGCCAGATGAATGTTTTATGGTGATATGCAAGATATTCATCAGAGTGGCTATAGTATAGGGCCAGTTCAGGCGCCCTCTCCTCAGCTGCTCAAGGAACAAACTGGGGACATCTCCTTGGATACCTGTGAACCCCTCTAGAGTCCAGCGTCTTGCCAACCCTCAAATGGCTCCCTTAATTAAGATATATACTTCCCTGCTCCCATATCACTCCTCTTCCATCCCAACCGTCCCATTCCCCCAATCTCTCCCCATCACCCCCTTCTCACTTCTCTCTCCCCATCTACCCTTACCCCCATCCCACCCCACCCTCAAGATCTCAATTTTTGCCTGGAAATCTTGTCTACTTCCAATATCCAGGAGGATAACTACATTTTTGAGGGGGGGGGTCACCTTCCTATTTAGCTTCTCTAGGATCATGAATTATAAGTTCAATGTCCTTTATTTATGGCTAGAATCCACTAATGAGTAAGTACATACCATATTCATCTTTTTGAGTCTGGGTTACCTCACTCAGGATAGTGTTCTCTATTTTCATCCATTTGCATGCAAAATTCAAGATGTCATTGTTTTTTNTTTTTTTTTTTCTGCTGAGTAGTACTCTAATCCGCATATATTCTGTCCGATGCAGGGTTGGTGAAGATCTCCCATTCAGTAGGTTGCCTTTTTGTCTTAATGACAGTTTCCTTTGCTTTACAGAGCTTCTCAGTTTCAGGAGGTCCCATTTATTCATTGTTGCTCTTATTGCCTGTTTACTGGGTTCTATGTAGGAAATGGACTCCTGTACCCATGTGTTGCAGACTACTTTCCACTTTCTCTTCTATCAAGTTCAGTGTGGTTGGATTTATATTGAGGTCTTTAATCCATTTCTACTTGAGTTTTGTGCATGATGATAGATATGGATCTATTTTCTTTCTTCTACAGGTCAACATCCAGTTATGCCAGCACCATTTGTCAAAGATGCTTTCTTTCTTCCATTGTATAATTTTAGCTCCTTTGTTGAAAATCAATTGTCTATAGGTTTGTGTATTAATATCCAAGTCTTCAATTTGATTGCATTGGTCAACACCTCTGTTTTTATGTCAATACCAACCTGTTGGCACATATACACATTAGAGTTCAACTCAGTGGTATAAAACAATGACATCTTGAATTTTGCATGCAAATGGATGGAAATAGAAAACACTTTACTGAGTGTGATAACCCAGCCCCAAAATGATGAATATAGAATGTACTCACTCATTAGTGGATTCTAGCCATAAACAAAGGATATTGAACCTATAGTTTGTGATCCTAGAGAACCTAAGTAAAAAGGTGAACCTAAATAAAAACATACATTTATCCTCCTGTATATTGGAAGTAGAAATGAGCACTGGGCAAAAGTTGGGAGCACAGAAATGGGGGGTGGGGTGGGGGAAAGTGGAGATGGGGAGAGAGGAAGGGAGAAGGGGAGGATTGGAGAGAGCTTGGGAGAATGGGGGAGTTGAAATGGAGAAAGGGTAGATATGGGAGCAGGGAAGAAGATATTTTAATTAAGGGAGCCATTTTAGAGTTGGCAAGAGACTTGGCTCTAGAGGGGTTCCCAGGTGTCCAAGGGGCTGTCCCCAGCTAGGTCCTTGGGCAGCAGAGGAGAGGGTGCCTGAACTGGCTTTCTCCCATAGCCATACTTATGAATATCTTGCATATCACCATAGAACCTTCATCTGGCGATGCATGGAGATAGCGACAGAGACCAACATTGGAGCACTGGACTGAGCTCCCAAGGTTCAGATAAAGATCAGAAGGAGGGAGAACATGAGGAAAGAAGTCAGGATCGTGAGGGGTGTGTTGACCCACTGAGATGGTGTGACTGATCTAATGGGAACTCACCAAGGCCAGCTGGACTGGGATTGAATGAGCATGTCATCAGACCAGACTCTCTGAATGTGGCTGACAATGAAGGCTGACTGAAAAGGCAATGATAATGGCACTGGGTGTTGATTCTACTGCATGTACTGGCTTTTTGGGAGCCTAATCTGTTTGGCATAGTTCTCTTCAAACTGCTTCCTGCTTTTTTGTTGAGCAAAGTAGTGTTTACAGAGACCTTTCATAGGGTCTTGGTCCATCACACCACATTATTTTGGAAAGATTTCACAGTTTCTCATCCTCTGTGGAAACAAAAGAAGAACCTCTTTTCCAAAGTAACATATCCTTAGAACCAAATTCTGAAGTCATGATACCTTTAAAATATGTAGGTTGGTTTAGCTTAGCAGTTCATACAATGAAATATCTCTCTCCACTTAGCTCTTTCACAGTCAAAAATTCAAATAAACACAATAATATACATAATCCAGATACTCTATGTATATTCCATCTTATGTGGCTTATTTTTTCTACTACTTTTTCTACAAGTTTCTGTTCTTTTTCTTCTCTTTCCCAAGACTAACACCATGACCCATTTAGAGGTCTATTTTCTCTGAATCTGTCCATTTGTGTATCTATAATCCTTTTCTGTCCTGGAGAGCTTTAAAATGGTCACAGTGGCTCTGGGTGCAGCTCCACATCTCTCTGCCTTTTAAAATGGCAGAGGTATCATTACTGCCAAATCTGGGACCACCACACAGAGCCACACTCACCACTTTAGCTCTGAGAAGGAGCATACAGCACATAAACCCTTATTATCTGAGTAATAGCTAAATATACCATGCAGAGCACTGTGTGTCCTGGAAATATCTTTTTGTATAATGGTAGGAACCTCCTGCCTGTGCACTACTAGCAGACCAGGTCCAGTTGCATGCTGAGGCAGGGGGTGCTGAACCATTTTCCTCCTAACCCCAAGTGGGCATTCAAGCACCCAGACCAATGAACCCCATTCAGGTGCTCAAGAGCAGAACTTCCCAAAACAGACACAGCCATTTATGCTGGTGAACCAGGAAGCTGCTGCTTTGAAACTGCATGTTTTTTTTTTCTTTTGTTTCTACCACTGCATCAGGAAAACCTCTCTTAAAGGAGCAACAGCAAACAGAACAAGAAACTGCATTAAACTCTGTTTTTCATTTCTAGAATTCATTTTCAAGCTCTCTCAGGTTTTAAGTAGATTTAGTTGGCCATATTAGTGTGCCAATTTGTTGTAAGTGACTGCTTGTTTGTTCCCACCTTCCCAGACTTAAAATAACCATACAGAAACTTTATGAATTAAATCACTGCTTGGCCAATCACTTAAGCATATTGCTAGCTAGTTCTTACATCTAGAATTAACCCATTTTCATTATTTTATATTTTGCCATGAGGCTCGTGGCCTACCAGCAAGGTTCCAGCTAGAACTTCATGTTTTTTTTTTTCCCCCTCTGGTGGCTACATGGCATCTCCATGGCTCTGCCTTCTTTCTCCCCACATTCTGTTTAGTTTTCTCTACCTATCTCTATTTTGCCATGCACAGGCCCAAGACAGCTTCTTTATTGACTAATTGATAAAAGCAACAAATACAAAGAAGGACTTCCCACACCACACCATGTGTGTGTGTGTCTGTGTGTGAAGGTATCTCTGTGTGTGTGCATTTGCACAAGCTAGCAAGCACAAGAGAGAGAAGGAAAGAGATAAGTTGGAGGGACAAACTAGTGGAGGATATTCTTACATGGCTAAGGATGGCTTAAGGCATTAACTTCATTGCATTAGAACAATACAAAGCATAACAAAAACAAAATACACATTCATGTAGAATGTTTCTAGGTGATTGTTTATTCAAAAGAAAGGTGATGTCACACATATATAGGCATGGGAATCTAAAAAAAATCATCACCAGTAGAATTACAATATAAAAATCATCCTAACAAAAATCATTGAATTCTTCAAGGAACATAATAGCTATAGGTAAAAATACACATTCTTAGAAAAAATGAAGATCATCAAATATGGTGACTACATGGATAAATGTTGGAAAATTGCTTCAAATTATTCAATCTCAGAGAGCATGGGAAAGATCTCAATGGGAAAGTGCTTGCTGCACAACCATGGTGGCCTAAGCTCAGATTCCTAGCACCTATGGAAATGCTGGCTACAGTGATTTACATCTACAATCACAGCACAGGGAGGCTGAAGGAGATGGATCTTTGGGGTTAACTTTCTAATCAGTCTATCCTAAACAACAAGCTCCAAGTTCAATAAGACGTGACCTCAAAATAAAGAAAGAAAGAAAAGTAAAGTGAAAAAAAGAAAGAAAGAAAGAAAAGTAAAGTGAAAAAAAGAAAGAAAGAAAGAAAGAAAGAAAGAAAGAAAGAAAGA
Organism: Alexandromys fortis; assembly: GCF_014885135.2. Taxonomy (NCBI): domain Eukaryota; kingdom Metazoa; phylum Chordata; class Mammalia; order Rodentia; family Cricetidae; genus Alexandromys; species Alexandromys fortis. Next base: position 11,323,107 of record NW_026067933.1, read on the forward strand.
AAGAAAGAAAGAAAGATGGAAGTTCAATTGCGAAAGACATCCATATACTAACCTCTGGACTTCATAGACTCCAACATAGACTCAAACTTACTAGAAAATTAGGTACACAAACACACACACACAGAGAGAACACACTCATGCACATCAAATTGAAAATCTAGGCTAGGTGATACATACATCTAATCATATTATTTCAGACGTGAGGAGAGGAAGAATTCAATGTCAACATCCTCAAATACAAAGTGACTGTTAGGCCAGCCTAGAATACAGAGGATCCATTTCAAACAAACACATCATGACAGAGATGATAATTGCTGACTTTATCAATAAAAATCATGGTATGGCTTCATGACATATACAAAAGGAAAACACATGGATAAAACAATTGGATAGGAATGTAAAAGGAAAAACTGAAATAGTTTTGTCAAGACTTAGACAATATATGAAGTATGCTATTACCATCCAAAGTGGGCTATGGGCTATGATAGGTTTAGTTATTCTCAAAAAGTGGAATAATATGGCAATGTGAAGGTTGAAATAAATCAAAATGTATGGCACACATAAGATTATGAAAAGAGGGGGGGAATGGGCGGCGGCGGTGGGGAAGAGACAGAAATCTTTAATGAATAAATAAATTAATTAAAAAAAGAATATAAAACAAAGATTATGAAACGAGCCACAATCATCATACAGAAAAACTAGCAACCGAGTAACAAAATAATAGGCTTAACAAAATAATGATTAAAAAGTAGATGCTGCCATACTGAGCTTAAAAACAATGCCTAGCTACGTATTTTCAAAAATAAATGTACTTTTAAATATAAAAAAAATTATAAAATTAGGGATGTATATAATTTGCATAAATGCATATTATAATACATATACTCAGAATAAAAACTGTTTCCAAAAATAAACAATGTCAACTCTAATGATAATTGCATCAATTGCTTCATCACTAAAACATAGCAACCTTCAAAACAAATGAAGCAATCATGAAGGGCTCTATAAGAAAATATATATATATGTACAATCAGATTTAAATTCCCATCTTTTAATAATTGAGTGAAGGGGTTTGGGACTTTCTCAGTGGGTAGTGTTTGTTAAGCAAGAATGAAGATCTGATTTCATATGTCTTGTACCCATCTAAAAAATCCACATGAAATGAGGCACACCTGAAACCTTACTGTTGGTGTTGGCAGAGATAAGCCAGGCATCTCTCTTTCATCCAGTATAGATTGAATGGGAAGATCCAGGTTCAGTGAGACACCTGCATTATAAAAAAGTTGGAGACTGATGGATATATATGGCTTCCATACACACATACAGGTGTACTTATCTACTCACACATTCATAAACATATACACCAGATACAAAAATATTCATAAATAATAATAGCAATAAAAAATTATAAAACAAATCATTAGAAAAATTTTACAATAACATATCACAACAACCGACAATGTCATAGAGTCTTGTACCACTGTTGCAGAACGCCACTGAGGGAAGGCACTGTGTGGCATGTTCAGAATTCCTACAAGGAGACCCTGAGAAGCTACACTTTGATCTGTCAAATTGAAGCCTAAGTTACAACAGAGACCCCATGGTGTTGAAAAATCCCAGGATCCTGGTATAGCTGCAGCTTCAAGGAGGGAGGTTGCTGACTGGATTGTTGAGTTACAGATTGTCTTCCTTTGGTATAGCCATCCAATTGTATCAATTTCCCCTTTAGAATTATTTTAGTGGCATTTTACACAATTTGTCACATGTATACTTCTCAACTTTTTACAAATGTTTCCTTGCCAAAATACATACTTAATAAGGTTCTAGTACACATTTTGCTCTCTCTCTCTCTCAATGAGAGAGCAAAGATTCAGAAAAGTAAGCAGTAGCCATGCCATAGCAAGAATGCTACTCAGTCTTGGATTTTCCTCTCCTAAACAAATTACTCCATTACCTTTAAATTTAGGTTCAATCAAGTTCTTAAGACATAGGAGAATGTATCCAGGTTCCTTGTCAGAAGACTATGGAAATGGTTGCTAGCCCAGTTCCAGTCACAGTAAAAGTATGACCTAATTTAATCACATAAAATATGCCCAGAGTCTTGCTTCTTATGTCACGGGAGATCCTATCAAGCTGATGATACAATAACTAACCCAGTGTCCATATAATGACTTTCACATGATATTTTATTTTATATATAATATATACATATATTATACATACACATTTATAAAATAGACCAATTTTATTTACATTTAGTTAGGTGGAAGAAAACTACATATTAGCAATAGAGGAATCAGTGAAGTTTAAAAAAAGAAAAAAGAAAGTAAAAAATAATTTAAATTAGAAACAAACAAATAAATAAATATAGTATCCCGGTCAAATTTCCAACTAACAATTAGTGTTCAGGCTTCCAAAATTCCCTGTAGATAAATAAAATTCAATGGCAACAAAATCGTGGCAGTGGGCACAGTATCCTAAAATGGAGATATCTGCTGAGTAAAAAATATCCAAAGCCTTAAGTGTAACCTCTGTGATAAAATACACTTATTAAAAAGGGATATTCTTCATTGACAATGTCATTTTAATGTGGATTTTTTTTCTGAGCAAGGCTTGCATCAATATTCTTTCAGATTCTTTAGAAGGTGTCTGTATAGATTTAAAATCTTTCATGAAGGCCAATATATTCTGATGTAGAAGTTTTATTTCTCCTGTTTACCACTTTCTAAGAACCTTTAAATTTTCTGTATCACTTGAAAATTGATCACCGAACCAAAGAGAAATTAAATTCCCTGCCATTATTCATGAAACACCTGAGATTATAATATAGTTGATTTGGTTAGCTCTATCCATCCATTCATATACTATCACAGTACTGCTGGGCATTAATGATACACCAAATACTAGAATATATACTGAATATTTGAAATCATAGAAAGTCTAAAATCTATGGAAAAACTTTATTATCTAAAAGGAAGTTAAAAACTAACTGGAAAAAAATCACATGATAAAAGCTATGATAAAATTAATGCAAATGTACTTAGGAAACACATCCAGATATACTACAGTGAGCTAAAAGGTGTGAACAGAGATCAAGAGGTAAGGTGAAAACATATAAGGCAAGGGTAGGATAGAGGATGTAGTACATGCACAGGCTGGGAACTGAGTAAGCACTGTTTATTAGCAAAAATATGCCTGACGCTCTATTAATTTTCCTGCATTGCTTGCTGATACACTATTGAGTTAATCAGGCTGAGTTTCTTTTATTATTGATTTTTTTAATTTTTTTTTAAATACCAATCCAAATTCATACTCCCTCCCCTCCTTCCAGTCCCTCCACACACCCTCCCACCCTACCTCCATATATTCCTAAGTGAGGGCAAGGCACTTTACTTTCTGCAAGGTCCAAGGGCCTCCCTACTATATCTAGGCTGAGCAAGGCATACAGCCAAACAGAATAGCATCCCAAAACACAGTACATACAGTAGAGATAAGTCCCAGTGCCACTGCCAGTGGCCCCTCATTCTTCCCCAGTTATGCAACTGTCCAACTACATTCAGAAGGACTAGTTTGGTCCTATGCTTTTTCCTTCCACATCCATCTGGAGTTGGTAAGATCCCATTAGCTCAGGCAAACTGTTTCAGTGGATGAACCTTTCATGGTCTTGACTTCTTTGCTCATACTCTTATTCCTTCCACTCTTCAACTGACCTTAGGAGATCAGTCCAGTGCTCTGATGTGGGTCTATGCCTCTGTTTCCATCTGTTGTTGGATGAAGGTTCTATGGTAATATTTAAGATAATCATTAGTCTGACTATAGGGCAAGGCCAGTTTGGACACCTCTCCTCTATTGCTTAGGAACTTAGCTAGCATCATCCTTGTGGATTTCTAAGAATTTTTCTAGAGCCAGGTTACTTGCTAACTCCACAATTGCTCCCTCAATCAAGATATTTCTTTTCTTGCTCTCATATATGCCCTTCCCCCATCTGGACTACCCCATTCCCTCAAGTTCTCCTCTACTCTCCCCTTCTTCCCTCCTGTCCTCCTTCTACCCTTCCTTCTAACCCCTCCCCCATATCCTGAATGAGGTAACCCATACCCACAAATATATTCACTCACAAGTGGATACTAGTGTAGGAGGAGGGCCTGCTTGTTCATCCTGGCTGTCCAGAACTGAAATAATTACACAGAAACTATATTCATTAAATCACTGCTTAGGCCATTGGCTCTAGCTTCTTATTGGCTAACTCTTACATATTAATTTAGCCCATTTTTATTAATCTTTATATTGCACTGGCTTACTGGCAAAGATTCAGCATTTCTGACTCTGGCGGCTCCATAGCTTCTTCCACTCTGCCTTCTTCCTCCCAGCATTCCATTTAGTTTTCTCCACCTGGCTCCGTCCCCCTACAACTCTGCTATACGCCAAAAGCTGTTCCTTTATTAACCAATGATAGCAATACATAGACAGAAGGACCTCTACACCATTTCTCCTTTTCTATTTAAACAAAAAGGAAGGTTTTAACTTTAACATAGCAAAACTACATATAACAAAACAGGTACCAAGTAAGAACTACAGCTACAATATTTATATCTACTTTATTTCTTATCATAACTAAGGAAAATGATAATTATAAATTCTTCAACTCCATCAAAGACTCCAGAAGGATATAATATTACCTAAGTAAATAGGAAGTTCATTGTAAGCAACTTTCAAAACTTTAGAAATAACAGAGACATCTTGCTGCCTGGACAGTTACCCAAAGTTCTTCCATACCATTGGGGCATCCATCTTTTAAGTCTACAGGTCCATAATATCCAGCAGACTTTTCTATGAAGCAGGAAATTTCAAAGACAGGTCTGCCTATATTGGCAGTTTGCTAGTCACTTTCTGTATCCTGCACAATGTCTTGTAGACTCTTTCATGAAACAAGAACCCTGAAGTATTACCTTTAGGCAAGTTCAATAGTAATTTCTCTGTGGATCCTGCTTGTCCAGTTCATTTAGCAAACTCCATAAGGAGCCTCTTCAAAGCCCATCTTCCTCTTGAAGTAGATTAGTGCTGCCAGGAGCAGATGTGTCTCACTGTCATGAAAAGTTTTAAGTTCTTAAACATTTTAAATGCCATATTCTGAAGGTTTCTAAAAGATTTAAAGAATACCTATCTAACTGAAATATATATTTATACATCTAGAAAATCTAACTAACATGACTATGAGCTTGACTATTATTGATGATTATCTATTAGCCTATATTTCTTAATTATGCGTTACATTTTAAAATGAACTAAACAACCACAACACCTTAACAAGATTAGAAATATAATATATATTTCATATATATATATATATATAATGATTCATATCCATATCATATTCCCCTTTAAATGTAAACAAACATTTATAGTCAATATTGGGGAATATGAGAATAGATTTGTCCATAATGCTTCTTGCTGTTTTAGGGTGCTATTAATCAGGTATTTCATGGTGTGTCCTGTGTGCTAGGTTCAGCTCAGTCAGCAGTTGGGCAAAGTAATTTTTTAAGGGTGTTCATGGCAACCTTTCAGGGGGCATGGTCTATCAAACCATATTGGTCTAGAAGCAATCCACAGGTTCTTATCTTCTGTGAAAACAAAAGAACCTCTTTTCCAAAGCACCATATTTTTAGACTCAAATTCTGAAATCAAAATACTTTTATAATATACATTCTGGTTTAGCTTAGCAGCCCATACAATGAAATATCTTTACTTAATTCCTTCACAGCAAAAAAATTCAAAGATTACACAATACTACTATATATAATCCAGACACTCTGTAAATTTTCCATCTTTACATGGCTTATTTTTCTTTATTCCTTTTAATCTATGACTATCTGTATGTACTCTGTCTCTTTAAAGACTTTTTAAAATAATGATTCTCTTGTTTTCCAACTCTCTAAACTTTTTTTATCTCTTCCAAGCCTGCCTGCATTTATCCAACACTGTGACCCATTTAATGTTCTTTTATGTCTGAATCTGTCCATATTGCATTATCTGTATTCTTTACTGTACTGGAGTGCTTTTGCTTTGTGCTTTTAAAATGCTAATCAATTAAGAATCTAAGCTGCAACATTACTAGGTCAAATATGGTACCATCTGCTTGCCTGCTACTCCATTCCTATGATATATACGGTACTGCCAGCATGGTGGAGCCTCAGGTGCTTCTGAGAGCCATGCACACTGCCCTATTCTCAGGCATACAGCCAGTCCATGTCACCATTAAGCAAGCTGCAGCAGTCTGCTCACAAACCCCATTAAAATGCTCTGTCTCCCAAAAGAGCCAGAGGTCATGCTGGCAGTGTAGCATAGAAAGCCAGCATTGTAAAACCACCATGGCTTTTTTTCTGCTACATCTGAGTCAGGAAAATCTCTCTCAAAGGAGCTGTGGCAAGCTGCCAGCAAATAGCAAGAAGCTGTGTTAAGCTGCGATATTTTTTGTTGTTGTTTAGAATTCCTTTTCAAACTCTCTCAGGTTTTAAGTGAATTTATCTGGTCATGTAGCTGCCAATTTGTAGGAGGAGGGCCTGCTAGTTCATCCCCACCATGCAGAACACAGAAACTATATTCATTAAATCACTGCTTGGGCCATTAGCTCTAGCTTCTTATTGGCTAACTCTTACATCTTAATTTAACCTATTTCTATTCATCTGTATAACACCACATGGCAGTGGCTTACTGGCAAATATTTAGCATGTCTGACTTGGCAGCTCCATAGCATCTTTCTCATTCTACCTTCTTCCTCTCATCATTCCTTTTAGTTTTCCTCACTTAGCTGTGTTCCCCTATAGCTCTGCTATAGGCCAAAAGCAGTTCCTTTAGTAACCAATGAATACAACACATAGACAGAAGGAACTCCTATACCATACTAGCTATAAACAAAGGACATTGAGCCTATAGTTCATGATCCTAGAGAAGCTAAGTAATAAGGTGAACACAAAGAAAAACATATATAGACCCACCTATATATGGAAATTGGAAACAAACAAGATTGACAAAATCAAGTTGAGTTTCTAATAAAATATAATACTGACTTCCTGATCATTCAGACAAATCTTCCTTGACACATCAATAGACAATATGTCTGAGAAATAGACAGATGACTACATGGTACTGGGTGGTGAAAGAGCTGGGGAAGTAAAAAAAATGAGGAATAACTGTCAATATTTATACAGTTTTTCAGCTGATAAAAATAATATCTAGAATTAGTTATGGTAATGGATGTACATCTATGTGAATAAACTAAAAAATACTGGATTATACATTAATCCCAGGAACTCTATGACATAAAGAGTTGTACCTAAAATGTGTTTTCAAAAATATTCTCTGTTGTGTTTTCATTTAAAGCAATTTGCAGATTCACATTTAGTGTATACATAGATAGGCTCTAAAGTTTAGTGCATATGGCATTCTGGAATCTTGTGTACAGTATTCCATAAAAATGTAATAATAGTTCATTCAAGGAAGTCTTGGATTATGAACTTTAAAGTCATAAAAGCTTGGGTTTTTCCCAATATTCACATTATAAGTAAGTATCTTTATTATCATGTGCATGTGTATAATATGAAAGTATATTACTATGTGAGTAGGATCATATGGGTATAGACAGGAGTGCACACTGTGAAAGACAAAAGTAGATGTTGCCTGTTTTTAACTATTACCCACTCACCTTATTCTTTGAAGAGGAGTCCCTCAGTTAAACCCAGAACATTTGATACTAGCCAGCTTGCTCCTAGGATCGTTTGAATCTGCTTTCCATGTGATAGAAGGATTTACAGGTGGATACCCGTCCCATACAACATCTATGTGGGTTTTGAGGATCCAAACTCTAGTGTTCAAGCTTATTGTTTGTGCATCAATCATCATCCCAGACCAACAATATCAGTTTCTTCGGATTGCACTTCACATTCACTAACCTCAGCATTATCATCTGCATTGCAATATGAGCACAATACCATCTGCTTCTTGCCGATATTAGAGAACCAAACAAGGGGTGCTAGCTAGCTTTATATCAATATCTTACAAGAAAGAGTCATTTGAGGAGAGGACCTCTAAATTTAGAAAATATGTGCATAAGATTTACCTTCAGGCTACTCTATAGTGCATTTTATTAATTAATAATTGATATGAAAGAGCCCAGCCCACTGTGGGCAGTGTTACCCATAGGCTTCTGGTCCAAGTGCTATGAGAAAGTTGACTGAGCAAGCCAGTAGCAGAATTTCTCCATGTCTTCTAGTTCTTGTCTTTAATTTCTTGAATTCCTTCCTTAATTTCTTTCCATGATGGACTGTTACCTAAAATTATAAAAAGAAATAAACCCTTTCCTCCCCAAGTTGATTCTGGTTGGGGTGTTTTGCCACCTAAGAAACCATAAGAAACAAGGTAACATTAGCAGCACTAAGAGTTATTTAGTAAGAACTCAAAAAGCAGTAACCACGTGGAAAGCACTAGTAGGTACACATCTCACCCCAAACCACTTGCTTTGAAGTACTTTAGTATCCAGATAAGATGGTCACAAGCTTAAACATCTCTTCCTGTTCAGGATCCTAAAGAGTTTTCTGCTCTGCAAGGACATACAGAAACCTAGGTAAGGCAAGCAAAGTTCCAATGTCTGAGATGAACGAGAACAAGAGCATGAACAGATTCTACACCTGTTGAAGGACAGTCAGAACCTTCTGGGTATTGGGTTATCTGTGTGATGGCCACTCCACATGGAGTAAGCGCCACAGCAGCACCGTGATGACCAGAGTAGTGATGACAAAAATTCATCCTTCCATGATGGGGAAACCCACAGATACAGCTGAACAGAGCTAGTGGGAGCTCACTGACTCTGGACTGACAGCTGGGGAGCCTGTACAGGATTGAACTAGGCCCTCTCAATGTGGGTGACAGTTATGTGACTTGGGCAGTTTCAGGGGCCACTGGCAATGGAATCAATATTTATTCCTATTGCACTAATAAGCTTTTTGGAGCCCATTTCCTATAGAGAGATACTTGCTCAGCCAAGACACAGTGGGGAGAGCCTTGACCCTGCCTCAAGTGATGTGGCAGACTTTATTGACCCCCATGGGAAGCCTTATGCTCTTTGAGGAGTGGATGGTATGTAAAATTAAAAAAAAGATTGTTTTAAACAAATAAAATAAAAATAAAATTCATCCTTCTAGTCTTTACAATGCATTTTGTTGGGGTATGTCTATGTGCCCCACACCCTAGATTTCTTCATTATAAGCACAAAGGCATCTGTCTTGTAAAACAAAGGACATTTATACAACACGAGTTATTTTTATATAATTTATATTTATGGCAAAATTTTAACTCACATAGCAAACTAGATATTTAAGTAAAATAGATTTCATTCATCAATTTTAGATTTCATGCACAATTTCATAAATGTTTCAACTGACTTCTCAGGAAAGGAATAACCCAAAGACCTAATGGCATTTACATTTATAATAATTTAAATTGCTTCTTAATAAGATAACATCAGATTGCCTATCTTCAGCTCATTTTGTAGGGTAACTCTTATCCTCCATTGCCTTTTGAGAAGAGGTCCAAGGGTAAGAATTGGAGAATGGAGGAATTCATGATTTATTTGTTCACTAAATAAGCTGGGCTCTTCTTGCAATGTTCTTTGGTGTTAATGTAACTCATTGATATTCTCTGAACTCAAAATTTGTACATATATTTTACTAATTTGACCTTTTACTAAGTTATCTAACGGGCATCACAAATTAAATTTTCAAAAACAAAAATCAAGCATTTTCTACCTGTGAAATTTTCACCACCACCCATTTTTTTTCAAACAAAAACTCTATTAGTGATTTCTGTTCCCCCACTTCCCATGTGGAACAACTTAAAACAAAAGCTTATTAATTATTTAATCACCTGCCTGCTCTTTCCTCCTTGCTCTGCTCTTCTTCCTGTAATTCTAGCTATTACTGTCCACATGTGACATTGACTATTTCCTTTCATTTTTCCTCCCTTTGTCCCTCCCACCCTCCTCCTCTTCCTTCCTTTCTTCTCTTTCTTTCTTTCTTTCTTTCTTTCTTTCTTTCTTTCTTTCTTTCTTCTCTTTCTTTCTTTCTTTCTTTCTTTCTTTCTTTCTTCCTTTCATTCTATTTTTGAGACAGTCTCACATTGTTCAAGCAGGGTTCAAACTCACTATGCAGTTGGAGCTGACCTTGAATTCCTGCTCTCTCCTACGTTACCTCTGACATTCTGAGATGGGTACTATAAAGTCCAGCTTGCTATGAAATAAGTTATGAAGATTTTGTAAACTAAGTTATTGTGTCTTTTCAAATTTCATTCATCAGCAAGACTCATCTAAGCATACCATTAGAATATTAACCATATCAGAAACTTCCAGTGACTCCTCTTCCATTTAGAATGAAAACTTCCCCCCAAAATATAAAAGCCAAGGTACCCTTGTCCTAGAGCTCATATAGGAACCAATTTGTAAATATCATCACATACCTCTCTCACTCCGTGATTCCTCTTGTTTGAAACCATTATAACCTCTATTCTGTTTTCTAAGTAAGACTGGCTCTTAGGAGTCTCAGCACTTTTGCAATTCCTGAGCTCACATGTCACTTTCCCCATTTACCAGCTTTCAAGAAGACAAGAAACTTATTTGTTTTGTTCTCATCATATCTTTAGCACTTAGTATTTACTGGATAGAATAGATTGTTGATACTACTATATGATATTTGATATACATTAAATTGTGTTAAGATGTTTTACATATTACATAATTCTTTTAATCAATAGCATGTTGTGGCCTTCATCAATTAAAGCTATTACTGTGGTATAGCCCCTGGATTATTGCTCATGTTCCCATTCATGGCCCTATGCCCACAGGCATATGGATTAGACTGGGCATCATATATATGTGTGTATATATATGTGTGTGTGTGTGATCATATATATATATATGTGTGTGTGTGTGTATGTATATAATTGCTTATTTAAAATTTTATTAGGCTAATAGATATCACAAACAATTCAAAACAGAACTGAAAATGAAGATGTAAACAATTCATGGTGGAAGAGGTAGAATTCTGAAAGGAACTGAAGTGGGTGAGTAGGATATGGATGTGATCAAAATACATCATATATCTGTATGAAATTCTCAAAGAATGACTAAAAGAAGATGAATCCACTACTGATTCTATGTCAACTGTAGATGCCACCATTACTACTTCCCATTCAATATGCTGTAATATATCTCTTCAACAGATGTTTAACCACAAAGATTGCTTTGCTAATTCAACAGAACTAAAAATAATTAGTGGGTTTAAATCTCATCCTCCACTGTCATTAAGACTATGGCAGTAGAATTTTAAAGCCTTTGTGAGCATGATTGCTTATGGGTTCAGAAAGTTGAGATAACCTACATTCACTTTGAAATGTGTAACTTCTATACATAAACCACTACTTTCTATGGAGTATGTATTTTTATGTAAACATACGAATATATGTGTTTCTGCTCAAAGTACTGATAAAACAGAATCTGAATATTCTGTCCATTCTGTGTGGCTGTGGAACAAAGGCTGATTACATGAGTTCCAGGCTATTCAAATTTTTTTACTTATCTTGAGGCCTGGAAAGATCTAGTGGAACTTAATTTGTTTTCTGTGATGACTATTAGCTCAAACATCTTGAATTCATTTCATAAAACTTAAAATTTTTGTTTTAGCATCAAATCCACTCTATTTTGTATCATTGAGACTATTATGAATATCATCACAAATTACTGAAGAATGAATCTGAAGGGTTGAAAATTTACATTAGACTTTCAAATATATGAGTGTTCTCAAATTTATGCACTGAAAGATATTTGAAGAAAGTCTGTCTCCCAGGAAGTTTTCTTGGGAAATAATTTTATGATAAGTGATGAGGGAATGTCTCTTCTTTTACTAAAAATTCTTCAGGATTACTTTTCACAGTCACTTTTTACCCTTATATCTTCTGCAGAAGCTGTATTCATGGATGATAAATGTGTCAAAATTCAAACTAGCTGATAGTTAGTTGACATGATGAAATTGACATGTATAGTCTCCAACTTCTACATTTACAGTCAGTATTCTTTCAGCCAAATTATCTAGCCCTACCGATTCTCTGTTTGCTCCATTTTAAAGCAATGATACTCATAATTATTCAGGCATATAGTTTTATAAGCTTAACGAGATAAATCAAATGAAGACCCTAGCTGGGGGCTTGTTATTATATACCTAAACAAATGATTTCTAGCAATAACTGTGCTGGTGGGCACCTGTTATATTTAGTTGTTTTTTCTATCTAAAGCATGTATGTGGCTATAAGTTAATCCCATATTTCTGTAGAAAGCTGTTTGTTTCAATGCTGAAATTTCATTAATAGCCTTTATAATTACAGTTCTAGTTATTTTTCTTAATTGTTTAATTTTTTTTGGTAGGTAGATATGTTTCCAGATTTTCATTGCTGTGACATATTCCTGAGAGGAAAAACTTAAGAGAAGGGTATTTGTTTTGGCTTATGCTTTTTTCTGAGTTCTTCAGCAGACAGGAGATCATGGTGGTAGATGCATGTGGCTAGAGGCAATTCATCTCACAGCAGCAAATAATAGAATTTTCGGGCAGCATAGGTGTTTTCAGTGTAGTCAACCACAGACAACTGCATCCTCTCAATAAGACTATCTTCTAGTAAACCCACTGTGTTATTAATTTCTTAAAGGATAAATCTAATGCCTAAGTTAAGGCTTTTCTCAGCGATTTGATCCATCAGCTGGAGATGAATATTCAATGGCATAAAACATATGTGAGGACAGTTCATCTCTCAACCATAATATAGGCAAATGATTGCAATCATAAGAACATTATTAAATAAAATATAGCTATATTGACCTTATATACTTGGATTATACTTACTACTCTAGGACTATTCCTTACACAGTTCTGTGGGAAAAATTTTTGCCCCTGTAAGTACAAGCTTTCAGCAGCTTGGAAATTGAAATGAAGTCACAGAGTCAGCAGATTAGTCACACACTTGGCTTTTCTTTCTGAGGGAGTAAAACTAATTTTCTGGGGCAGGTGGGAACACACATACACACACACACACACACACACAACATGCCGGGATCACATCTATGGTACTAATGAATGGGAAGCCTTTAGCATATCAGAGAAACTAAAGAGGAGATACAAAACAGGCAAACTACCGTACAGACAAACAAGCACAAGAGAACTTTTCTGAGGGCCAAAGCTTAGTGCTTCATTTTATCATTCTTTCTGTTACTTGTTATTCTATTCCTTATTGTTCTGTTTATCTACCTTCCTGTTTCCCTTCTTCTGTTTTCCTGATGACTTCTGTATAACTACTTTCTGATATCTTTCTTATCTCTCTTCCTTCTAATGTCTTTATTTTTCTCTTACAGCTTGTCTATCCCAGAAAAATCTTTCCAGAAATATAAAAATTAAAATATGTTTGCATTCTATTTTAAGTGAATGATTACAATAAATACAAATAAAAATCATGGTTCCTATTTCCCTTACATGATTAAATATTTTAAATAATACAAGTGAAAATCATATTATCCTCAAGAACCTACATACAGTTAAATATTGACATAAATCAGGAGCCTTTTAGTCATGGGCAGTAGTTTTATAGCTGCCAGAGGAATAGGTTACTAGTTTTACTTTTCATAGTTTAGAGCCATTTCCAATTATCTTAACTAACCACCCAATTCTTAGTATTTTAGTTATATGAATTATTTAAAGCTTTTGTTTTCTTTTCTCTTTTATTTTGCTTTAAGCGATGATATACTTAGAAACCCAATAACACCTTTCCCAGTATCTAAAAGAACTTGAGCTAACTCCTGGGACTTGATTGTTTTGCTTAATCATGAACCTAAATCACAGTCTGTACAACTCCTCAAGAAAAACTCATAAGTCCTAGTCCACAAGTGTGACACTTCCTTGTTTCTATTTTTTAACCTTCTGCAGTCCTTGCCCCTTATCAGGCACAAGACCAGCTATCTTTTTCTTTATTAATTTTCCCACTAAACTAACCTCTATCATAATCCTTTACTGAATTTGTTTTAAAAATCCTTATCCATCAAAATTCTATTTAAAGTAAAACTATTAATGTATAAAATTATTACTTCAATTAAATAGTATAGCTTAAGAGAAAATCACGTTCATAATAATTCATAGGTAAAATGCCCAGTAGAGTGGAATATTTCCAGGTGATAGTCATACTATATTAAAGGCAGTGGGGAACTCCTCACACCATGCCAGATACCAGAGAAAAATGGCAGCAGTGGTCATGTAAAGGCATTCTGGAGCTGAAGACCATGGGCCTTGCCTATGTAAGATTTACCTATCATTGCTTTACATTCTGATAGACCTAACTCCTAAAACCTAAGTTCCACCTATCTACTCTTCAGACATGGCCACCCACAGAAATATCTCTTACACTTTGTGGTGTGGAAGGTCCTTCTATCTATGTGTTGTTGTTATTGGTTAATGAATAAAGAAACTGGCTTGACCAATAGCAAGGTAGAACTTAGGCAGGAAAAACTAACCTGAATGCTGGGAGAAAGGAGGTGAAGTCAGAGAGAAGCCATATGGCTCCACCGGAGACAGAGACAGGAATTTTACCCAGTAAGTCACAGCCTCATGGCAATACACAAATTAATAGAACTGAATTAAATTTATATGTAAAAGTTGGCCAATAAAAAGGTAGAGATAATGACCAGAGCAGTGATTTAATTAATACAGTTTCTATGTGATTATTTCAGGGCTGAGCAGCCATGGACAAACAAATAGCCTTCCTCTGACAAATTGGTGTCCACATAGCCAACTAAAATCCCCTTAAAACCTGAGAGAGTTCGGGAAGGAATTCTAGGCAAAAAACAAAAACAAAACACTGCTCAAAACACCAGAATTAAGCACAGTTTAACCCCATGGCTTCTTAAAGAGAGGTTTTCCAGATTCAGTGGTAACAGAAAAAAAAAAAGTCACACAGTTTTAAAACTGCAGCTTCCTGGTCTGTGCTGCCCGTATGAACTCCGACAGTTCTGGCTCTGGAGCATGTCAGTGGGGTTTGTGATCAAAGTGCTACAACTTGCTTGATGGAGACATAGACCCACTATGTACCTAAAAATGTTGAAATGTACATGGCTCTCAGAGGCAGGCAACAGCTCTGCCATACTGGACTGGGCAGAGCAAGCAGACTGGGCTATATTTGCTCTAGCAGTACCACAGATTAGGTTTTTAAGAAGCAGTTAGCATTTTAAGAAGCAGTCCGGGTCAGAAAATAATTATAAATACACAATAAAGACACATTCAGATGGAAAAGACCTCTAAATGTGTCACAGTGTTGAACAAATGTACATAGGCTTGGATGAGAAGAAAAAGAATTTAGACAGTTATATAAAGAAGTAAGTGGTTTTAAAAAAATAAAACAAAATCTTTAAAGAGATAGAGTACAGTCATAGATTAAAAGAAGTAAATAAAAATAAGCCATGTAAAGATGGAAAATTTACAGAGAGTCTGGATTATGTATAAAATTGGGTTTTCTTTGAATTTTTTGACTGTGAAGGAGCTACATAAAAAGAAAGATTTCATCATACAGACTGCTAACCTAACCAACATATATATTTTAAAGGATTCTTGACTTTGAAATTTGAGTCTAAAAATATGTAGCTTTGAAAAAGAGAATGAAAACTTATGGAATCCTTCTAGACTAATGTGTTTTGATGAACCAAAATCCCCTGGATACCCCTCAAAAAATTACTTTGCCCAACAAAATGCAGGAAGCAGTTTGGAGAAGAACTGCACCCATATTCCCAAATATTGTTTATAAATGTTACTTTACATTTAAAGGGTAATATGCTATAGAGATTTGCATGGGTATGGATCTTGGTTTACTGATACAAATTTAAGGTCAATTTTGTTATAGTGTGTGTGTGTATGTGTGTGTGGTCTGCTCTTGATTAAGGTATTGTGATTTTGCAGCTCATTTAAAAATGTAATGTACAAGAAATATAGGTAGAGAGTCATCTATAATAGTCAACTTGTAGTCATTTTAGTTAGATTTAGTTAGATTTTCTTGTACAGAGATGTATTTCAGATGGATAGGGATTCTTTAAATCTTTCAAAGACTACAGATTATAGCATTTAAAGTGTTTTAACAATTTAGGTCTTTTCATAACAGTGAGACACACCTGCTTCTGGCAGCACCAATCAACTTTAAGAGGAAGATAGACATCGAAGAGGCTCCTTATGGAGCTGGTTAGCCATTTGGGCAAGAAACTTCTCTTGCCTGATCTGTTTGATGGTATGCTATGTAAATTGGTGATGCAAGACCTACAGTGAAATGACTGCTGAACTTGCCTAAAGTTGAGATCATCCTTTGGGGTTCCTGATTCATGAAAGAATAGAAAGAGTCTGCTAGACATTCTTCAGGACACAGAAGAAAGTGACTGACAAACTGCCAATATAGGTGGAACTGTCTTTGAAATTTCCTGCTTTACGTAAAAGCCTGCTAGATACTATGGGACTTTAGACTGAAGATGCTTGCCTCAATGGTACAGAAGAACTTTGGGTGACCATCCAGGCAGTGAGATGTCTCTGCCAATTCTAGAGCTTTGGAAGTTGCTTAAAATGAACTTATTGTTTACTTAGGTAATATTAAATCCTGCTGGAATCATTAATGGATTTGAAGAATTGATAACTATAATTTTCCTTAGCTATGGTAAAAGATAATGTAACTATAAATATTGTAATTATAATTATTGCTTGATACCTGTTTTGATATATGTAATTTTACTATGTTTAAGTTAAAGCCTTCCTTTTTGTTTAAACAGAAAAGGGGAAATGGTGTGGGAGGTGATTCTGTCTATGTGTTGCTTTTATTGGTTAGTGAATAAAAAAAGAATTGGTTTGGCCTATAGCAAGGTGGTACTTTATTAGGCAGGGAATACTAAGATAAATGCCAGAGAAAGGAGGTGGAGTCAGAGAGAAGCCATGTAGCTCCACCGGAGACAGATTCAGGAACTTTACCTAGTAAGCCACAGACTTGTGGTGATACACAGATGAATAAAAATGGGTTAAGTTTATATGTAAGAGTTAGCCAATAAGAAGGTAGAGCTAATGGGCCAAGAAGTGATTTAATTAATACAGTTTCTGTGTGATTATTTCAAGGCTGAGCAGCTAGGGACAAACAAATGGCCTCCCTATAACAATTGTGTGTATAACTTTGCATCATGAACAGTAAATCTCTTTCTACCTATAAGGAACATGGACATTTAATACCTTTTCCCACATCAAGGAGCATTAGAAAGACATCTTTGAATCCTATAGCCCTTTCCTCAGTACCTTCCCCACATGGAGGGCTGGTGAATTAGTTGGTTAAGCCTTGAAGAGTTGTTTGTAAGTGAACAATGCTACTAGGCACAATAGACTCACATGGAAACCTTCCCCTTCCTCACCTTGTCTGAACAGAAGACCTGAGTCTTCTTTTGTGTAAAAACTTACTTGCTTTTGGAAACATCCATTTCTGGAAATGGTCGTGGAAGTAGTCCTTGCTAAGAGAAACAGGTGGCACATGCTTCCCTGATTTAGTGTTTCACCCTGTGCTTAGAGATTAGTTTGTCCCAATCCGCAGCACTGATAAGAAATATCCACGTCCAGATATTCTATAGGCATGGTTAGTAAGAAACTTCTGGCTGTAGCTCCAGTTAAGAAATTATTTTATGGTATTTGTTCACTAATTAATATTCTTCCACGGATACATCTGAGAGAGCAGAGGTGAGCCAAAGTTTGAAATCATCACAGCCTATAACTTTCTCCTCTATTTCTTGTATCAATTTCAGTAAGACTTTGGTATATTCAACAGAGTTTTAAAAAGAGAAGCTAAAGAAGGTGAATGACTCAGCGGGGAAAGCACCAAGGCTAATGATTTGAGTTATCGCCAAAGCAGGACAGCCTCCCACAAGCTCTTCTCTGACTGCCACACGCATGCCATGACATCTGTGTACACTCCTCTCCACAAGCAAAAATAAATCAGATAAATGTAAAAGTTAAATAATTAAAGGCAGGATAGATCTTTTTTTTTTTTTTTTTAATCCCAGAAAGCATTTCTTAAAGAGTTTGCTTGGTCACTGTGCATTACTGCTCCTGAATTTTATCTAGAAAAGGTTTTCATGGCACAAAATCTTTCTGACAAGAGACTTTAGACAGGAGGGAAAGGGTAGTTCTAAATATAACCGTCATGCTCGGTAGACAGGCAGTCATATACTCTCTTCAAGAGCCCAAACATGTAATGTGACCACTGCTTAATGTCACAGGGACTTGCAGGCTCTATTTATATAAATTGGCAGACACTGATATAGTTTCAAATAAATTTCTAAAACCCCATTCCCTTCCTGTGTGCCATAACTTCTCATTGTTATGAAGAAAAAGAAAAATCTATGCTAATTTTGAAATTAAGCTTGAGGAAACAACAAGCCCAATAATAACAACCAAAGTGTTTGACCTGCTGTTTGCTCACAGAATTGCAGGAGAGAAACCATGAAAAAGCTATTTTTCAATAGGAACTACTGGAGAAAAAAATTACCATTTCAATGAAATCTGATGGTGAAGGGTTTAAGAGGCGAGCCCTTGGTTCTAGAGTAAAACAGAACTGACTTTGAGTTTTAGCTGGATGAACTCTGACTGCTTACACAACGGCTAAGATTTCTTCTGCATCAATAAGATGAAAATCCCTTCCTTTTATTGTATCAGCAATAAAGTTTTTAAGCTTATAGGACAGTGCCTAGGATACAATAAGGGCTGAGAAATGCCAGCAATCCATTCCATTTAGTGCTTGGTTAGTCAGTACTAATCAATAAAATCCCAATAAGTTAAGGACAGTGATGGGCATTCCTATTTTCATTTTAACACACTTTTCAATGACAGCTGAAAGAGCTGTGAAAAGCATTTTCAATTTTTATAAAATAATACGGTGATAATGTGTTTAGGTATCTTTTGGATATGTTGCAAATAGAAATGGAATTAAGGTGCTGATTTATTTTGCAGCTTCAGTGTCTTTGCCTTCTTTGTTTCAAAGCCCTGCCTAATCCATCTTCCTAAAGAGCAATTACCATCTGCTTACTCTGTTGTTCGAAATTGTTCCAATTTCCCTTTGCCCACTGAATGGAGCCCAACTTTTATCTTGATTTCCAATTCTCTCCATAAATCTTACCCTAATCTGTCCTTTGAACATTATCACTTACTCTTTTCATGTATCAGACTTATGCCACAGTCAAAGAAAATTAGTTCTCAAATTCTTCACAGTCAGGGCTCTTCATTTATTTCACTTTGTAACTCTCCTATCTTCTATACACTACTGTGAAACATGTGCTCCTCCAGCAAGCCCATAACTGGTGGACTCAGGGTTGGCCCATTTTGTTTTCTCATCCTTGAGCATCTATATTTTTCATCATCATTTTGAAAACAGGCTTTGATCTCTTAAAGGTTAGTGATTCACAGATGACTGGACTACACACCATTGCAGCCTCATAACCAAAAAATTATAAAATGAGAACTATTTTAGAGAAAATATCCTGATATCATCTCCAATGTATTAATATTGATGCCCTCATAAGCATCCTAGATAATTCGAACTTAACCTATGCCATTTTAACCTGAGTATGTAGCTATTAAAGTCCCTAAAACTATGGCTCAGCCCATATTGAAAGTGACTATTTTTTGAGAACTTTATATATGAGAACTATATTGTACTATTTCTCTTTTGACCTCTAACTCCTTTCATGACCTCAAGACTCCAATTGTAATATATGGCTTTATTTACGACACAGAAGAGGGAGTTGAAAGACCATAAGAGTCAAAGAACCAACATGTCTATTGTGATAAAATGTCTTCTATATAAGACACGAAAGCTCAAACTGTGAAAGCTCAAACAAGGCCTGAATGATAAAAGGCACCAGTTGATATGACAGTACGTATGTGTTAATCTTGTAAGGCATGACTAGTATGAATAAAGAGCTATAGGAAATTATTGATCATTAATAAAAAGAGAGTCCTTTTGTACAATGGATGAGTCTCTTCCATTGTACCAGATGGGCAGCCCTAAATTTTCAGTTCATTTGTCTATTTTTAAATAGAATCACTAGACATTAAATGCTGAGTAATTTTTTGGTCTCTATATATTTTAAATATTAATCCTTGGTTAGTTGAATAGTTTGCTAACACTTTCTTCATTCTTCAGTCCTTCCCTTTAGTCTCTGCTATGAAGAAGATTCTTGCTTTAACATATTATCAATTGTCTACTTTTACTTTTGTTTTCTGTGTCTAGGTATCATACTGATATATGAAATAATGAGTTTAAGTGACCTTAGTATCTGTTCTTCTTCTTTACTTGATAATGGACTCATATATTTTTATCCCTGTGTATGGGTAGATAGATGAAGACATGATTCAGCCCTCTTGGTTGCTGTATAGGCTAATGGGATTTAAAAATTACTAATATCTATAGCATGGGTTGTTCCTATAAAGAGAAAAAAGAAGAGGCGCTTTTCATTCCACTTCTCTACTACCTGGAAAAAAAGATCACGTCTTCCACAAACAGAAGATTCATGTCAAAAATATCATAACAAGAAGTGACAATTGTTTGGTTCTTACCAGCACTCAAGATGCTGCTCTAAGAGCTTTGATCTGCTCCTGCTCACATAGACACATGAGGGAAGACTCAGTTTACATGCTGTCCATCATTCCCAATAGGTATAGGAGTCATAGTCTCATCCTGACATACATAAAGCATTAGAATATTTCTACCCTGTAAGAGCTACACATGCTTTTATATACGTATATAGTTTTAGGAAGCACAGAAGTCATTTTTAACTATTGTTTTGAAAATTTTTAGCCATCTTCCTATATTATGTATTCATAAGATTAGAATGGATTTTACAGCACTGGAGAGGAAGCTGAGATACCATTTAGGAGGATATTATATAAGTGGTTCAATGAGAAAACACCCACATTGGAAAGGAATCTGTCACTACTGCAATAACAGTGTTGAAGAAGAGAAAGAGATTTGAGCATGTTCTGAGCTTATCCTATTAAGACTCACTGAGTACAGAAAATGAGAGAAGGAAACACAGGGACAACTTCAGTGATGACATTGTATAATAATAAGAAGTGATTTTTACTGAGCAGGAGGAGGAGAAGATACCTTGAGTATAAGGTGTGTAGAAAAGTGTGTGGCAACTGTGAAGTACCTGATGGCATGAGGAAGACTTTCAACAGCATGGTTGGTTCTAAGGCTCAACTGTAAAAGATAAAGAAAAAAATGTCAAAAGAGTGGGGGCAGCAATTACAGACACATTTTTTTTGAAGAACTGCTATCAAACGATTTGTCCTCTTACTGAACAAATTGCTCTGCATATACAAATCACAATAATATTTGTTAGCTGCAATTTGCATTGTAAGTGCTTAAAATACAGAAAATAATGATAGCTGTCAATAGACAAAAGAACAATCCTAGTCAATTTTTTTCCCTTTTAGGATAGGGCAAATTAATGAGGTTACTCCCAATCACATTTGAACTATGTCAATAGCTTTCGAACTTACCTTCCTGCGTGGAGTCTTGGTATTCTCCTTTAGTCCTGTTGAGTGGCCTGTAAGAAAAGACAAATCGCTACCTGTTTACACTTTCAATAAGGAAAACTCTACACTTCTACATAGAACCCGAGACCTTACAGAACATACCCTTTATAGGACTAGTCTAAGCCATCTTCAGCAAAGGCCTAAAGGTCCCTTAGCACATCTCCATGTTTCACTGTGCTGATGCTTCTTCCTCAGTGCAGAAGGCTTTTCATGGTCTCATTTGCTAATGCCTATGTGTCTTTGGATTTAGCTCAAATTTAACTTTTGCAAATTATCTCCTGGTCTCCTTTTCGGACACAAATGAAAGCATCGCTTGATTATGCTCATTTTATATCCTACATACTTTTATTAACATGTAAATTTTGTTTAGATTCAATTTTGACTGTTTTGTTTACCGTATCCATTTTTAAAAAAATAAGACTTTTGGAAACATGGGGCTGCATCACAACTTCCCATAGCAATTTTAGGTGCCACAGCATTTTCCTGTGCAGACCCATTGGCTAATGTTATTGGGGAGGCACCAGGACCCAACTAACACTTTTGTTTCTAAATTGTGGGTTAGAATTAAAACAACAGCCCCTACTTAGAGTATACATAGTACAACTCTACTCCAAATAAGATGTTCTCATCCTTTGATACTTGAGCATTGTCCTGATCTAGTCTTTCAAAGAAGCAAAAATGCACACTTTTTCTCTTTTCAAATATTAAGCAGCCCACTATTTATAATGTCTTTTAGTCAGTGGCAAAGTTTCAACTTTGCTCTAATATCTCACCACACGGATAGGAGATGAATTGAGAAAATCTCAGGGTCTTATGTTCCAGGAGTCTACTCTTCATCTGACTGCAAATTCCTTAAAGGTTATGGAGAGAGCCTATAATGTTTCAGGTTATGTGTCAATCACTTTGAAAATTTATCTTAACAATGTGTTGCTATTTTTTGTTATCTCTTTGAGTGAAGGAACATGGGAAGTTTAAAAAGTGACTGCATAAAAACATTCCAAACCTAAAGAAAAAATTTCATGTAAATAAAAACCGGCAGAGCCACCGTCCCTGCAGTGAGTGTCTCCCAGGATGGACCAGTGGAATTTGAGGCCAGGAAATCCGAAACCCTCTCAGGACTGTTGAACCCCCTTGCATTCACCCTAGATTTACTTGTTTAACCAGACTCTTAGTGATTAGTATGAACCCACTATCTGTCTAGACTTCCTGGTTCCTGTGACTTGTTAATGCTGCAATTGATTGTTGAAAGGCATACAAACATGAGTGACGAAGGACCATTTATGGAGCCTCCAAACAAATCCAGACAAAAAAAAGCAACTTCAAGCCAATTCAAATAGAGGAATTATTTTACACTCTATAAATACTTTGTTAACCCATTATTTTTTCTTAATATAATATTTTATTCCTTAATGGAATTATCAGTTTTTACTAAATTAAGGTAAATGGATATGTCTTTCTATGCATTTTGCCATTGACAGGTTCTCTATCATGACATATGTAACAAAAAATTACAAACTAGCAAGGTACCCCAGAGGTAAATAATCTGACCCTTTTAAGTATTCATCCTTGTTTGCTAGGATCAAGGCTGTTTTAAGAGACGGATGGAGACCATCCCTGTGATTTTTTTTTCTCTTTGCTTATTTTTTCCTTGCATTTCTGAACTGGCTTTGTCAGAGAAGCTACATGAAGCCAATCTAGATCCCCCGGAGGGCAGACCCTTTACTCTTTGGAGTGTACTGACCAAAAACTGGGAACAAAGAAGAGGCAACAGGAAGAAAGAGGGGGAAGAAAACAAGACTGAGACACAGGTACTAATATGAAAGTTCTTCAGAACTTATTCCCCAGGGCTGGAAACAATATCATCGCTGTTTTTTTTTTTTTCTTCACAATTTTCTTTTATGGAGCAGCATTTCTCCTCTTCACCTGTAGTTAGAGTTTCATTTCTAACTTTCCTCAGTAAAGGAAGTCCTAGGAAATGAATGCTATTTTATCTTTGGCAACAATAAAATTTAATTTTGCCTTTTCAAATAGAGTTTGTGACTATGCAATATAGTAATTCAGAAATGAAAGACGAGTCACAGTCTTTTGAAGTCATAATATGCCACCCAGCAGCCTGAATACTGATGATGAGAATTATTAGGAAAGAAATGAGTGCATGACTAACCTCGTCACATAATCTTCAAGGCTGATATAGAAGTTAGCATTCACTGTTTTCTTATAAGAGTGTAAACCTTATGAAAGGTCTAACCTCAGCTATTCTGCTTTTTTACATAAGCTGGAAACACTGCTTCACTTGCATCTCTAGAGCTGCAAGGGGTTGCTCATACCTGTGCCTAATTAGTGCACTGCTCTCCTGGCCTTCTATCCAGTCCTTGACAATGCCAACAGTGATAAGGGACTCTTGTATTCTAATGAGCTGGGAAATGCGGGAACAATATTCTCCAGCAGGAATGTTCAAGTTAACTTGTGTGTGTTGGGGAAGTAAAGGTCCTGAGTCATTCATTCTGTTAATTAAAAATGTCTTTCTGTATTACTAAGAAAATGTTATCTGTTGGTAGCTCTGTTGCATAAATGTATTTTTTTTTCATTTTTAAAATTGCAAGTTGTGTTGATAAACTACAGGAAGGAGGAACAAAAACATTTAAATCTTTTCATTACAAAGAAAAACTGCATGGTCCTGAATCAAGCATTTCTCTCCATTTTGATGAAATAAAACTGATATAAAAATAGTACATATTTAAGGGGCACAATGTTATGTTTTGATATATGTTTCCATTGTAAAATAATTGCCACAATCAAACTAATGAACATTTCCATCACTTCATATAATCAAATATTGTCATTCTGCTTCTTAAATGGCTTCTTACAAAAGCTTTTGTATAGATTTTTGGCAGTCAGTCAGTTAGAGTACTACTGTGAATCACACTTGAATGTAGGCCTTCATAAATAGATCAAAATATGTTTATTATGCTTTAGTCCATGGCAAAATGAATGCTGTTATAGTAAGATGGTAAATCACAACTACTAAAAAAAAAAGAAGCATTGCTAAAACTCACATCAAGAAGGGCATTGTCAATTCACCTCTGGTTTTACATTATCTTGTGACTCTTTTATCTCAAGAAATTGACATGCAGATTGCCAGGGTCCACAATTTGTTCCCAGGACATACAAGGGACAATGGCTATACAAATTAACAATTTTGTTCATCAGTGAAAATCAATAGGAGCACCCTGCCAGGATGCTTATGTAAAAAGTTATCAGGCTTTCTGCTTCTGCACCATTTCCCCTGAGACAGTGTGTACTGACAGAGACTGTCTCCTCGTATTAGTGACAGGAAGAAATAATTAACTGCAAGTTGTCACTTGTGATCGGATGATCCATGAAGTAACAGCACACTAAGTGGGGCAGATGAAATGCATGCTCTTCTTCCTACATACGCTGGAATAGCATTAGGAATGATCTACTGAACATTTCCACTTCTCATTCTCCAAGTTAAAGTGGATGAAAAATGATAATAACCCCATTTTTGAAAGATCCTTCAGAGATATTCTTTATTCTTAATAATATCCCCTGAGAAATATGCTACTATATTATCTAAGTGCACTGAAATTATGGTAAATCTGTGCAATTATAGTATAGTTGAAATATTAATTGTTGCTAAATGTTAGAGTGCCTAATTGTTAAGTATAAATTGTGAGTGCATATAAAAGTGTTAGGTATTTGCCTTCTTGTTCATTAAGCAAGCACTTCAATAGCGCCCTCCTTATGCCAAAAATGTTTCAAATAGTTGAGAAAGTAAAGATGAAGGCATAATTCTTCTGCTCAAAGTCGTAGTTTAAAGGAAAAATAATGCATTGGATTAGAAAATTGATGCATAGGACAGTATAATCAGAGTTATGGGTAATATAAAAACAATGGTAAAAAGGTTAGCCAACATGAATCAAGATCTGTGTGTGTGTGTGTCCTCTCTTTCTCTCTCTGTCTCTCTCTCAAATATACACAATCACACGCACATACAGACACTTGAGTACACATATAGATACACACACACATAGATGTACTCAGACACGTAGACACACACAGAGGTGCACACATATGCTCATACACATACATACATGCAGACACACACATAGATAGACACATAGACTAACACACGCACACACACACACACATACACACACACACGACTGTGCTTCTAGGAAGATGCTTGTGTTTTGCTACCTTAAAGGAGAATGTGGCTGTGGTACTATTTTGCCATCTGAAGGTGTAGTAATATGTGGGAACAGGTAGAAAGTGACAGCTGCTGTGGACATAACTGCAGGAAAGGACCACTGTCTCAGCTATTTAGGCTGCTATAAAAAGTACTATGCACTGGACATGGAAGGAACGTTTATTTCTGACAGGTCTGCACGCAAGGCATCCAAGAGGAAGACACCATCAGATTTGCTGTCTGGAGAGGACCTTTTTTTTTTTTTTTCTAGCACCTCTTTGATATTTTCCCCCAAGCAGGAAGAGACAAGGGAATTTTCTGGGATCTCTTTTATAAAGAAACTAATCTCATGAATAAGAACTTTGAGCATTGTTTTTACAATTCTATCAAAGACTTTTCAGTGACACAACCCTAAGGACGAGAATTCAAAAATATGAATCTGAGAATTAGGCACAAACATCTTGACAATGGTCAACAGCTGCAAAGAAAATGACATCTGAGTTTGTGTCACCTTTATGAAGTAGTAGACAATTTTGGGAAAAAGAAAAGTACTGATGTAATCAGGAGAGACCATTAGGAAAAGGACCAGGGACAGATAATTTTTTACAGCCTCACCAATATTGGAGTTAGAAAGCCATGTGGAAAAGTTTAAGGGGGAACTGAGCAACTGTGCCCCCCACTTTCTAAACCACAATGATGCATGGGCAAATGCTCGATATAGACATACTTCTAGCTCCAGATGGAAACAATAAGAAGGCAGCCTCTACTTTAAAATCTTAAGGAAGACCAGAAAGGCCAAATGTATGATGGACCTTCCAGTTTAAAAGCAAGTACATATACATTGGGAGGTGAAGTAGAAATGAGACAGGCGCTTAGAGCAAAATGTGAGTAACAAGATCATGAGAGTTTGGTCCCACTGATTGCGTTGACCTCTGCTACCAGAAGATATTGAGCTCTGTTTTGCTTTTGAAAATGATAACATAATTGACAGCTATGGTTGCCAACACAAAACTCTGCAGTCAGCACTCCAGTGTGGGTGTGAGAAAGGACTTACAAGGCTTCATTCCTAATCAAGGAGTGGCAGGCAGTAGAAGGTGGCTGAGGGAGGAAGAGTCTATTTCTTTAGGGACTAGGCCCCTGTTACGTTGCCCAGGTGCCAGTGGACAACCCGATACTCATGTGCACATGGGAAACACCAAGTGGACTCAGTAGACAAAAGGATGTGAATTTGAGAGGAAGACAGATGGGGCACACAGAAGAAATTAGAGAGCAAGGGAGGAGAATAGGGTCAAAATGCACTGTGCTCATGTACAAAAATTCTCGAGATAAGTAAATAAATGTAAAGAATATGATACCTTCAGACAATTCAAATCTGAACATGTTTCAGAGGTCTTCTTGACTAGTAGCAATGTTTGTTAAGTACCTACCACCATGTGTTAATGCTAAGCTTAATACACATGAAATCACTGTGCCTCATAGCAAATAACAATTTACACTTTATCAGTAGCAATTAGGCATGGGAAGCTTTATGTTCATGCTCTTACTCAAGGTCTTAAAGCTAATAAATACAAATAATAACTCCTATTGATCATAGTGTTATGTTCTGCCCATTGAAATCTATCTTGTTTCATTCTGTATTAGAGAATGGCTAGTGCGACCCATAATAAGTATATTTTTCTCTTAGTAAAGAACACTTTATGTTGTAGAAAAGGTAGGAAATATCAGTATATATTTTTGTGCCTTTGACCACTGCATCACCAGTTAGACCACCATTTAGGGCTGAAGGTCCCTAACTCACCTCTCTTCCCTCACATCAGTTTATAATGCGTGTGACAGTGCTAAGAAGCAGCAGTGTTCTGGAGAACATTGCTTCAAATCTTTAAACAGTTTTCCTACTATTTTTATCTTTTCCTTCTCATCTCTTTTTTTCTTCTCTCTCTTGCCTGAAGCTAGAAGACAAAACTCACTGAATTCTGGCCAAGTTAGAGCCAAAGATGACAGAGCAAAATCAGGTGATAAGAGGATGGGTTACTAAAAGATGAACAGAAAGAAAAACAAAATGAGTGTTATCCAAATTTAGAATGATAATATAATAAATTGAAGGTTTTATTTTTTCAAAGTCACTATAAAATAAAGATGGAAAATACTTTGTTAGGCTATACTTAAATGTCAACTAATTTTGCTTACATTTATTATTTGATCAGCAAGTAAAACACAGTTTTCACTCTAGGTAACCTGTCAACTATTAGACTTCTTTGAATATTAAAAGTCAGCATATTTTCATCTGACATAACATACCCTATGTTTCTTTTAAATTTGTTGTTGAATTTATATATTTATTATTTTTATTTCTGGTTCATTCATATAGAAATCAAATGACAAGTTAAAGCAATTGGTTATTTTCCTTTTACAATGGGGTATCAGCATTCAGATTCATTTTTGGTCCTAAATACCATTACTCATAATATGTCTAGGCAGCATTGAGAGTTCTTGTGTTGCCAAAAATTGTACTAGTGGGGCCATTTCTTACTTTGCTTACTATACTTCCTGTCATTTACAACATGGAAAACTTTTCTGTGTATGACCATCAATCAACCAATTCTATGAAAAGCCTATGGGTTACAGCCAAAAACATGCATGGAGTGGAAGGTTAAATAGAGCAATAATACTATCTGATAGACATCAGGAGGTCTGAAAATACATGGAAAGATGAAGGACATTGTAGAAACAGCTGCTAAGCAATATAATGTCTACATAGAAACATAGCATCAGGGTTTATCAAAAATAGAAAAAAAATTATGGCTCAAGTCTTTAATCCCAGCACTCTGGAAGCAGACAGAGACAGACAAATCTTTGAGTTTCAGGCCACCAGGGTCAACATAGTGAGTTTCAGGAAAGCCAAGGCCTCACAGAAAGACTCTGTCTCATAAAGCAAATACAAATGGCCAATGTCAAAAGCCAGACAAGAGTTCTGTGGATGCTACAGAGTGGTGAAAGTGTGTAACGCTTGGAGGTACAAGAAAGTAAAATCACAATCAATCAATCAATCAAAGAGACATGTTAAAAAAGTCAAAAAAGCCCCAAGTGGAACACTTTTCTTAATTCTGGGACAATCATAACTTCAACATAACAATAATAAACAACTATCCAATAAAGAGAAACAAACATACTAATATCTGTTTGTTTGAAAAAAATGTTTTCTTACAGAAAGTGTAAGCATTGGAAATAGAAAGAATGACAAAATTAAACCAAAGACAACTTTCAAAATGATACTTCAGAAGGTGGCTCAATGAATAAAGTACTTGCTAAGCTACTATAAGAACCTGAGTTCAGTTACCATTCACTTGCATAAAAGTCAAGTGATGCCATGCTTCTCTGTAACTCCAGCACTAGAGAAAAGGGTCAAGGGAATCCCAGTATCTCCCTGGACAGCCAGTCTGGTCAAGCAGCAGAACAGAGACTCGATGAAGAGAAGTTGTCTGAAAATAAACCAATAGATGGACAGACAGACAGATAGTTAGTTAGGTAGATAGACAAATGGATGGACGGATGGACAGGCAGGCAGACAGACAGATAGATAGGTAGATAGACTGGTGGAAATCTATAGAAGAATACACTCATGTATCAAACCCTGACCTTTACCCATACATGCATATAGGCATGTATACCACTTTACCTTACAAAAAGTCTAAAAATAGTGGAACCACAGGCAAAAAACACCCATTGTCTTAGTCTGTTAAGACTGCTTTAACACAGTATCAGGAAAGTTAAAATAACAAATTTTTGTTTCTCGTATTTCTGCTGGCTAAGTCCAATGTCAATGTATCAGCAGAATCTGTGTCTAGGGGTGACCTGATTTCTATTGCACAAATAGCTACTTTCACTTTGACATTTCAGATAGAAGAAGGACCAGGGAATTCTGTGGACATTTATTCATAGCCCTGTGGGTACCATTCATGAGGGCTACATCCTTACAGTCAATCGCCTACCACGGCCCCACCCTAAATCCATTAATACTGGGATTTAGGATTTAAGCATGGCTGCTATAGGAATGCAGATATTCAGTCTACTACTGGGCATTAGAACTAGTTGGGGAAGTTCATTTAGTTAGTGATAAGACTTTGGCCAACTTCATGTTGGTTACCACAGGTTGTTCATTAATTACAAAGTAAAAATAAAGAACTTGATAGATGATATACCTTTCATATGCCATTTCATCAAGTGATCTGAATCATTGACAATAAAACAAAACAATATAGATAGCTCCTTTATGGCCATACTTGAAACAAGCAAAATGATACTTTTTTTGGTATTAGTTTTTGAAAAACTGCAATCTGAAATGTTGCCTATAAAACAACAGTTAAATACCAATAACCATATATTGAAAAATATAATTGTGAACTCTCAAGAGTCAAGATGTCATGAAAGAAAAGACTAGAGCTATTCTAGACTAAAACAGACTAATAATCAGAAATTTTGAATGCAAAAGAACTGCCATTTTCTGGTTTTTCTTTTATTGAAAATAGATTTTTTTCCTACACACACACACACACACACACACACACACACACACATTATGGTTTCCTCACCCTCTACTGCTCCTGACCTTCCATGCAATTTGGATCCACACCTTTCTATATCTCTTTAGAAAACAAACATGCTTCTATAGGATAATAATAAAATAAAAAGAGATGTAATAATATATGAGACAAAGCATTGGAATTGGACAGAAAGAAAAGAGTTCAAGAAAAAGGAAATAAAATGCAGGTTCACTCATTCTCATACTCAGGAATCCCTAAAAATACTGATGAGTGTTTGAGAAAGGCTGTCCCTTTGTATTCTTGACTATCCTGGACCATGTTGTGCAGACCATGCTGGCCTCTAACTCAAAGACTTTTCTCTTTCTGCATCCCAAGTGCTAGGATGAAAGGCATGTACCTCCCTTTCCTGCTGGCTCTTGACAATGGTTATTTTTTACACCTTCTGTCTCATATCTGATCCATTGAACAATATGTCTGTTTTGGGACTAATAATACCATGCTGTTTTTATTACCATAGCTCTATAGTACAACATGTAATCAAGAATGTTGATACCTTCAGCAGTTCTTTTACTATTTAGGATTGTTTTGACTATCCTGAGTTTTGAGTTTCCATATTAACCTGAACATTGTGAATAACTGTGTTAGGATTTGGTGGGGATTGCTTTGAATCTGTAGATTGTTATTTTGTAGAAAGACTCTTTTCACTATAATAGCCCTACTGATCCTTGACCATGGGAGATCTTTCCAACTTCTGATATCTTCTTCAATGTTTTAAATAGTTATCATACAAGTATGCACATTTAATGTTTGATTATTATGTGGCCAGAGGAGTTTCTTTTCTGGTTCAGTCTATTTGGTGCTCTGTATGATTCTTATATTTTGATAGGCATCTCCTTCTTTAAGTTAGGGAAGTTTTTTCTATGATTTTGTTGAAAATATTTTCTGACCAGAATTTCTATTATTATTACTGGAATTTCTATTATTATATTTATTTTTCATATTCCAGATTTCATGGATTTTTTGTGCCAGAAGGTTTTTTTTTTTTTAGATTTAACATTTTCTTTGACTGGGGTATCCATTTCTTCTCTCACGTCACCAATGCCTACTGCCTACTATTTTTCTTTCCATCTCTTGTATCTGTTGGTGAGGCTTGGCTCTTATTTTTTGTTCTTCAATTCCTTTCGAGGATTTATTCTTTTCCTCTTTACAGAACTGTATCGTATCGATAAAGTCTATTTTATGGTCTTTGTCTTGTTCTTCAGCTGTGTTGTAATATCCTGGGCCTGCTGTGGTAGAGTTGCTGGGCTCTGCTGGAGACAGTTTTGTCCTGGATGTTATTAATTGCATTTATCACTTGTTTCTAGGAATCTGGTTTGGGGGAAGATTTTAATACTAGGATCTTATATCTCGTGTGTGTGTGTGTGTGTGTGTGTGTGTGTGTGTGTGTGTGTGTGTTGTGGGTATTTTGTTCCTTGATTTTTTTTTTTTGGTAGTCTCTGGTTCATAGGGAACTGTGGTAACTGTGTTTTGCCTGGCAGGAAATTCTGGAATCCTGATAGGTCTGGCCACTGGAGGTTTGGGTTTGGGGTAAATGCGTTTCTAAGTATTGGTAGATTACATTTATGAAAAACAATGGGTTAAGGAATGGTTGAGAGGATTCATAGGAAGGATAAAATCGAGGTGCTCCCCCAGGATTTGCTTTGTTCCCTGGAATGGGGGCAGAAAATGGGGAGGGGCCTAAACAGGTAGCCTACTCAGGAGCTGGGAATGAGGTTGGGGCATTGGGTCTGGAGAAGAGCAGAGAAAGTGAAGATCTGAGCCTAGTCTTTCTGCTTTGCTGACAGGATGGGCTGTAGGGTTTCCAGCCCGACAGTGTGTGCTGAAGATCACAGTTGGCAGAAAGTGATAAATGGGTGAAAGAAAGGTTAGAGGAGAAGATCTGTGCGATCCACAGGAGATGGGGGCAGAGAGGAGGTGAAGGTCACAGCAGGTGTTCTGCTACAGAGCTGAGGGTGCAAAGGGGAGAGTAGATTTGAAAGAAAAGAGGGAGGAGTGAAGATCTGC
The DNA here is from genome assembly GCF_014885135.2 of Alexandromys fortis. Classification (NCBI taxonomy): domain Eukaryota; kingdom Metazoa; phylum Chordata; class Mammalia; order Rodentia; family Cricetidae; genus Alexandromys; species Alexandromys fortis. Next base: position 11,355,602 of record NW_026067933.1, read on the forward strand.
AGTTAGCATACCTGTTTCCCAGGCCTGCAAAGCTGGGCTGTTCCCGATGAATTCCTACTCACTTTGGAGGCTGGGGTAATGAAATGAGTGAGGGATGGAAGACTGGAGGTCTGCATGATCCACTGGAGATGGTGGTCAGAGAGGAAAGGGAGATCACAGTAGGTTTTCTGTACAGAACTGGCGATGAGACTGGGGATTGGAGTTGAAGGAATGGAGGAAGAGGTGAAGATCTGTAGTCTACCTGCTTCCCTTTCTGAGTGGCCTTTAAATTCCCATGGAATGCTTGATAGAGTCGGGGGCTTGTAAAAGCAATGAGTGGCGAAGGGGAAGGAAGTTTGGAGGGGAAGACCTGTGTAATCCACTAGAGACTACAGTGGCAAGGTTATAGTAGTTGGTCTGTTACAAGCTTGGAAAGAGTTTGGGGTGTTGGATTAGGAGGATTGGAGGGAAATATGAAAAGTTTCTAACACTAAACATATAATAGGATCATATACTGATAACTTCTTGGATTTAACTCCTGAACTGTAGTTATCCTTTAATCATATAAGAATTAATAACTTAATTTAAAGAAATATATTATGGAGTCATTGAACATTAGTGGTAATGGGGAATTATTTCTGAAATTTACTCTCAAATCTCAAAAATTTACAGAAATACTGTACAGAGAACAAAACATAATTAAGCATCATTTAAAATGTCTGCATGACTAATACATGAGAGTGTTTTATGCCATTCTTGCAACTTTTTATAAATGAATGCCAAAATGAAAAATTATAAAATAGAAATTTAAATGATCAAATTACATATATTTTATTTTCTTATTACTATGTAAGCACAAAAACCCGAGCAATGAAAGCTAGCAAGCGTTTTCTCCTTCTTCCATGATTTCACTCTGGCCATAGGATAGGACTCGGCTGTTGATTCTTCAAGTCTCTGAAACTTTACTGAGTTTGCTTGGTGTTACATTTAGGTGGCACATAGCTTTCTCTGGAGATAGGTTCCAACTGGCTTCCTTCACGTGTCACCTGTCTAGGTTGGATTAACTGACGGGTGAAAATCAGTTGGAACAGCCAACTGAAACACTCACCTAGAAATCACATGACTTAGATATGTGATAAATGAGGGACTTTTATTTTTAGAAGTAAGGATTATAGGTTTTTCCATAAATGAAATTTTACATTTTTTATTTATTGCATTCATTTATTTATTTATTTTGCGTGCGTGCATGTGTGTGTGTGTGTATTTTCCCACTAAAGAGCCTTGGTGAATGTGTGAACAACATCTACTGCATTGATAGGCAAATAATAGTTTTGTTTGTTTGCTTTATGACTGTTTTCTAGCATGGGTGTATTTACTCATCTGTAGTAGGACTGTCTATCTGATATCCTTGCTTCCTTTTGTTGTTCCTCCAAGCATCATTAAGGGTATAATACAATTGCTGCTATTCAGGCCTTCTTACTCCTGATGAATGCATTTTCAAGTAATCACTGGTTTGACTGTAGTCACAAGTTTCAGTATAATGTAACAAACATAATGTAATATAATATAGATGTCATCAATTAACTGAAAATGGTTCTGAATTCCACTGTAATTTCTGCTCTGAGCCCTTGATTTTAAATATCCAATTTCTATGCAATTGAAAATGGCCAATTTAATTTTACTTGTGATTTTTAATTTTATTCAAATTTGAAAAAAACCTGAGAATCAACTAAAGAATTTTAAATTTGTTAATATTTGTTGTGTGACCTAGAATCTTACAAGTATTTGAATATGCTTTATCTACATTTGAAAAAATGAAAATTATATAATTTATTATGAGGTAAAATATTCTTCATGTTTATTCAATCAAGTTTGTAATGATGTTTCTGTAAATATGTTTCTTTATCCTTTGAGATATTCTTAAATTTTGAATAATTTTTCAATATGTATTAGTCTTTTACTATAAAAATAATTTTTTTAAATATAATTTTTTTATTG
>NW_026067933.1:11363543-11394328 GCF_014885135.2 Alexandromys fortis
CAGTGATCCAGGGACAGAAGGAAGGATGGGGCAGGCAGTGCAGGATCCAGGAGAACACAGGAGCCCCTGGAGCCCAGGCTGAGGGTGCTGGGCTCTCTTACTGGGGACCTTGAGGCTCACTGCTCTGGGTGGGTAGCCTTAGAGTAGGAGCTTAAAGTAGGAGCTTAAAACTGTTGTTGAGCACTGGTCCTAGCATACAGCAGGGCAGGGTTGGGGGTCTAAAAATAATTTTATTAAAAGTATTTTTCTTTATTTTAGTTTCTAAGCATATCAATTTTAACACCATCCATTTCTTAAGTATGTTGTTAGTGGATAAACATTTGAAGTACATCTTAATAGACTTCATATCTTAATAAGAATATTTGTCATTTTGAAATGTTTTTCCAGAAGTTAGTGATAAAGATTTCCACACAGTTTATTTTTATTGTATCAGTATAGCTATCTAGATTGCTTTTGGTTAGCAGTACATCAATAATTTGTGCACCCATTGGTGTTTAGAGTTTTCCACTTAAAGTGTATCCTTTAATTTTCATTATTATATTTATTTATTTTTACATGGAGAAAGTTGAGACAAACACGGCTAGTACACACACACACACACACACACACACACACACACACACAAACAGGATTCAAATCTAGTCTTACAAGTTATATGACCTTGGAAAAGTTATTTAATATCTCCACCCTTCAGTTTTTCAAACTAATAAGAAGCAAATATGATACAATAAATATAATAAAAGCATTTGCCTCATCTACTCATTGTGAGAATAAAATTAAATATTAAATGTGCAATTATCAGAATAGTACTCTCTTATAACAGTCATTCAGAAATGTTGGTTATTATAATACCATTAATTAAATATTAGTATATTCTAGGCTTATGCGACTATTCTATAGAAAAAATAATTGGTTTGAGACTGAACTGAAAATTAGTTTTTGCAGTTGATTTTCCCAATATCAATTTATTTTCTTGCACTATACATCTGATTTTTTAAAGTATAATGTGAGGGAAAACAATCCAGGTAATTGGCTGCTCTAATCAATTGTGTTTTTATTGATCATGATTTTTATGACCTCACTGGAGCTATGCTCAGTAAATCATAGAACTGGTCCAGCATTTATTCAATAGCTAGGGTACATTCTCCTTCAGAGCATGTGTAAGGATGCATGGGAAATACAAAAGATATAAATCATGCAAATTGAACCTGACTGTTGCAGAGCTAGTGATGCTCAAGCAAATGAAAGAAAATGATCCCGAAAGTTGATGAAAAGACATCCAACCACAGGGTATCTCAAATGATTCTGCCATTGCAGTTGCCTTAGCATGTCTCATTCACAGTATTCAGCATAACTGCAGGTAGTTTTCAGTAGACAGAGTGAGGCCCCAACTCAATTAAATTCTAAGGAACATATTCTATAAAAGACCAGTGAGTTTGACAAAAAAAAATTTTTTTTAGTCAAATGATCTCCAAGCTGGAGAAACATGAACTACATTAAGCTGATACATCTTTGCCACACAAACATTGTGAGAACATTCTTTGCCACTTGCCAAGGAAAAATGTGAGTTTCCAGAATGTGTGCATATCCTGTTTTCTAAATTCCTTGACTGTGAAGTCGAACTCTCCTTGCAGTTCCTTATGTAAAACCTGTGATCCCTGAAGATGCAGTTGGTGAGAACCAAGGATTCAAGTGCCCAGAAAGACTGATCAGGGCAACCCCCTCAATACAAACAAACAAACAAACAAAACAACAACAATAACAAAAACAAGATGTCTTTTATATCAGAGGGGGTGAAGAATCATTTCCCCGAATGAATGAAGGAAAATCCAAGCAAGAAATTGCAAGTACTACAGAAAGAATGCCTTTAGCAATCTTCTCTAAAGCCATGCCTAAAGAATTTATCCCATTTTTTAAGATTTATTTATTATGTGTACAGTATTTTCAGTATTCTGTCTGCATGTATGCCTGCAGGCCCTGGGGCAGCTGAGGACAGAGAACCTGAAATGACCCTATCCTATAGCCATACTGATGAATATCTTGCATATCACCATAGAACCTTCATCTGGAGATGGATGGAGATAGAGACAGAGACCCACACTGGAGCACTGGACTGAGCTCCCAATGTCCCAAGGAGGAGCAGAAGGAGGGAAAATATGAGCAAAGAAGTCAGGACCACGAGGGGTGCACCCACCCACGGAGACAGTGGGGCTGATCTATTGTGAGCTCACCAAGGCCAGCTGGACTACGCCTGAAAAACCATGGGATAAAACCGGACTCTCTGAATATGGCGGACAATGAGGGCTGTTGAGAAGCCAAGGACAATGGCACTGGGTTTTGATCCTACTTCATGTTCTGGCTTTGTGGGAGCCTAGCCAGTTTGGATGTTCACCTTCCTAGACCAGGATGGAGCGGGGAGGACTTTGGACTTTCCACAGGGCAGGGAACCCTGACTGCCCCTCAGACTGGAGAGGGAGGGGGAGAGGAGGGGGGGGAGGGGGAGAGGAGAGGGAGGAGAGGGGAAAAAGGAGACGGGGAGGGAAATGGGAGGCGGGGAGGAGGCGGAAATCTTTTTTTTCAATAAAAAATATATTTAAAAAAAAAAGAATTTATCCCACTGGGCACTCCCATTACAAAGAAGCAATGCGCCTTGCAGAATTGACTAACACTTGACCAGTCAAGTCCTACAAGATAATCTAGAACCAAAGATAGTTCTGAACATGGCCAATGTCACTGTTTTCCAAGGTCCCACGATGTTATAGAGCAATCTCAAATTGGAAAGAGGGATGCGGTAGGTGGCTGGGGTAAAACTTTCCTAGGGACAGCTGAAGAAAGTGAAGCCAGAACTCAGAAGCAGACATCTTCATCTTCACAAACACTGAAAAGAATGTAAAACTTTCCCTGAGAGGAAGAAGGGAAGCAGAATAGGAGATAATCAGTAACTGATAATGGGCCAGTTTAATGGCCAACAGTACTTTAAAGTTATCAAGAACCGACATCTGACATTTATTGCAGACACATTTGTAATTTTTATTAACAATTCCAGTAAGGCTAAGATTTCTGGGTAATGTGAATCACTGGGAAGAAATCTGCCATTTTAGGGCCAAAATGTGATCTTTTAGTGATGTAATAAGGTCAACAGATCATTAAGCCTCAATTATTCTACCATACTTTAGGAATGAGTAGAATGTATGAATTAGGCAGTCTAGATCATGGCAGACCACTCTGTTTTTCTTCATTTGTGACAACAAGAAATCTGTGCAAAAAAAAAAAAAAATGTTTAAAGCCCCCTTTCAGCAATGTAAAAATAAATACTAGTGTTTATAATTGACAAACTTAACTAGACTAGGGGTACTTTCAAGACAATGATTTATTAAATGTATTCATTTTAGTTTAGGTATATCAGTGTTATATCTGCATGTATGTATGTGCACCATGTATATGCCTGGTTCCCACAAAGCTAAAAGAAGGCACCAGATCCTATGGAATTGGAATCACAGGTGGTTGGAAGTTGCCATACGGGTGCAGGAAACTAAACCCTGAGTCCTCTGAAAGACCAACAACTTTCCTAACTACTGAACTTTCTTTCCAGACCCCTGGACTGAGGTTCAACAATCCTTGATGAACCCCACTTCATATTCTCTACAAAAATACCTGTAGAACAAATCGATTTAAGGAAAAAAATTTAAAATAATTATCTTGATGATTCCCAAGGTACTATAAAATTTAGAAGATTTGAGGAAGTCTCAGGAAAAACTAAGTTATACATGTGTTTTCCATGTTTCATGGAAAATCATCCATGTTTCAGCTAAGGACTCACTCTCTGACAAAATTTTCTACATAATTGTAGAAAAATTCACTAGAGGACTTTCTTTTTTAGAATTTGTCTTGTTTGTGAACACATACCTGGTGTGTGTGTGTGTGTATGAGTTTACCTTAGTGTTTTATTCAACTCTTTGAATTTTCTAATCTTGAAGGACAATGTTTGTCTTCTGCCACTGCTAATGATTCAAAGATGCTCTGTTAGTTTCACCTGTGTTCTTTCGCCTCATTGCAAACATATTTTACTTAAGCAGAAATATTCTGCTTTCTTATGTTGTCTGAACCAATATTTACCTTTTATGCAAGCAATCAAATAGCTTTTATAAATTCACATTGTTCTGTATCTGTTTTTACAAAGAAAACATTGTGTTGCTCTAATAGTCAAATAATAATCCATTATAGAGTCGTAAACCACACTGCAACATGATATATCCTACTAGATTTATAAAACTATTTATTTCCACCATTTAAAAATCTTTAAGTCACCTTCAGGTATTTTGATTTAATTGATATGTTCAGTCCACAAACATTAGTAGTATTTTAAAACAAATTTGATATTATTTTACTTTTAATATAACAAATAATTTGTAATGTGTTTGTCAAATTATAACCATGATGGAAAATAAATTCTTATGTCACCACTGACTAGCATTGAATACAAACTTTATAACTCTGTCTGTGAGAAGTATAAAGGTACAGGTAGGACCATGGACCATGTACTAAATGAATATAGAGTATTCTGAAGGATCATATGCTTCATATGATGTTTAAAGCTGAAAGAGTGGATATTTAACTAATATCTGGTACCTATTGGGCACCTTATTATTTGGATATGCCACATTTAACCAAACATATTTCATAGAGTTTACAATTTTGGAGAACAACACAATGTCCAAACAGACTTAAATCAATAACTATAAAACATAAGTACTGAATATCATGACATATTTCTGTGAAAATATCTCTTGACTCCACAGTTACTGAACTTCTGTTGACAGAGGTTTCTGTCCCACCAGATTCCAAAGCTCTTTAGTCCCAAATAAACACACAGACATATATGTTAACCATAAACTGGTTGGCCTATTAGCTCAGGCTCCTTATTAATTAATTGTTATATCTTAACCCATAGTTCTTGTCTGTGTTAGCCTCGTAGCTTGGTACCTTTCGTCAGCAAGGCATTCTCATCTATGTCCACTACATGTGGGTGACGACTGCAGACTGAGCTTTCCTCTTTACAGAATTCTCCTGTTCTCATTGCCACACCTCTACTTCCTACCTGGCTACTGGCCAATCAGCATTTTATTAAAAATAAGACAAGTGACAGTATAAAAGACAATTGTCTCACAGCAAACTTCTTCTGGACCTTGTGCTCAAATTAATAAAACACCTTGAGTTCATTGAAGCCTTAGCCTGTTACTCTTCTGTGTATTCAGCCTGCTTAAGTCTAACCTGCCTTTAAGAGATCAATGTAGCCAATATTAGTGTTTCCCATGTAATCTTGGATTTCCCATGTAATCAGCTTTTACAAACTACGAGAAATACATAGATTTAATATTAAATTGTGTAAATCTTCCCCGTAAATAATTTAGAATAGTGTGTGTGTCATAGAAATTAGTTGCTAAAAATGCAGATTGACACTAACATTAAAACAATTATCACCACAAATACTTCTAATAACATGTGGATACATATCAATATCTGTTTTTAGTATTGAGTGGTATTATGAGTCAGCTGATAACTTCTTTCTTTGGAAGCTCTGATAAATACTTTGAAGAATCTATTTGTCTTTTCCATATCATATTTTCTTCTTTGTTCAAGAAATGCAAATAAAAGCCTTTTTGGGTACTATGAATGACAAACACACACACACACATACACATCGCATACACACACATTTATCAGACAAAAATATGAATAGAGAACAGGTACAGATGCAGAACAGATACACATACAGAATATATATATGGATACAGACATGAATATGGATATGGATACAAATACAGATACAGACGCAAATGCACAGAAGCAGATGGGGATACAGAACAGACATTAGATACACATGCAGATGCAGATAGACATACAGCACAGATACAGATTCAGGACAAATACAGACTCAGAACAGAGACAGACATAGATATAGAAATATAGATACCAAATAGATATAGAACAGATACAATCACAGTTCACAGACTTCTAGCACAGATAAAGACAACAGAAAAATAGCTCAGTGATCCCAAAATACAGACAGATAAAAAAGTAGAAAATTAGTATTTGGTTTGCTCTTGGTCAAATTAATCCCAGAAGAAATTGCTTTGTCTCTTTTCTTAATGCTATATCTTTACATTATTTTAGTGGCCACTGTGAAGATATGTGTTAATTAACACAAATAAACAAAATAACTATATGATTAGGAAAATATGGGACCTAAGGCAAGCAGCCAGGAAGTATTTCTATAAAAGGAAAAACTCTAAGGTGAGACTCTAAAAGAAGTTAAAAAAGATGAGTTATTGCCACTAACTCTTGGCAGGGGTCATAGGCCAAGACCCCTGGCTATGATCGCCTCTGTAAAGTGATAGAATGGGAAGAATATCACAATTGTGAACAAGTGATAGAACAAAATGCCATCAGAAGGTGTCAGAAGGCATGGCCCTTTAGATGTCACAGAAAGAGTAGATCTCTCATTCTAATGGGGAAATGTTAAGAGCAATGATGTAATCTGATCATGGTTTTAATAAAGAAACTTTGGCTTCTACATACAGAACAGATACAAGAGAGCCTAAAGTCCATGGTAGAGGTCAGTATGGAAGAAGTTAGAAAGATCACCATTAAAATATCAGAGAGAGAGAGAGAGAGAGAGAGAGAGAGAGAGAGAGAGAGAGAGAGAGAGAGAGAGAAATGAGAGCGAGAAATGAGCCTGGGCGTCTGCTTTAGTTACAAGGTGGATGTTGGTGCCATTTACTGAGCTTGGAAAGACTGAGCGATGGCAGCTTTCCTGGCAGAGAACTAAAATAAATTCATTTCAAATGTTAAGTTTGCACATCTGACACATCCAAGTGCAGGTGTCATGTGAGAAACTACACTTGCAACTCCAGCTCTTAGACTGCATGTCCAGAGTCGAAGATTCTTATCTGGCATTTTAAGTCATGAAACTGGATGATATTACCTAAAGAGAGACTAAAATAAGAAACGAAATTGGGCCAAGAATTCAGCCTTGAGAAAATCCAGCAAGGAGAGTTAGGTAGAAGAGAGCTAGCTAATCAGAACAGCGAGTTAAGAGGAGAAACAAAGAGAGAAGAAAAGAACAAAGTATAGTTTTGCAGAAAGTGAGAAGGGTAAGTGCTTGAAAAAGGAATGGCATATTTTCTTAAATATTTATGATTAGTCATTAAGACATCATAAAAATGTTTATATAATTTCTATCACAAATTAGAAACATCTGAAAATGAGTGTGAATAGTTTAGGTGAACAGAAGTGCAAGGGATCATTCCAACCAAAATAAACAGCATTATCGGAAGCCCTAGATGAGAGAGGAAAAGGATGAGACATAAGACAGACCTGTGCTGATGAAAGATGCTCATGAGAGAGAGGAGCAGAAGCTAGAAGGGTGGAAAGGCAGCTCTCTAAGGAGACTATGGCTGTCAATAGACTATGAGTACTAAGAAATTTTAAAATTCACATCAATAGTTTGTCAAAAGAAGACATACCAAGTACTGAAGCATAGAGTTAAGTAGTAGGAAGCCCTTGGAAGAGCCAAGCACTTTGCCAGGCTAGGCTCCCATGTACTGTGCAGGCAACAGGAGAATATTCTGCCGAAGACTTATTATCAGTCTGTCAGTAGAGGCTACATATGTCATGCTTAACCTTGAGCATCATTCTGTTGGTACTGGTAAGACTAAAGAACTATAAGCCACAGAATGTAGCATGTTGCTTACAATAATTAATGTTTTGAAATTATCACTGTAGTATCACTGTGGGGAAACAACTAAAGGAGACAAATGAATGACCTAACATAAGCACTTCGTGCCTATTGGTTCTGAACATAAATCAAGATGGATGACAATGTTGGCTTGATGCTTTCTATAGGATAAAGTCAAAAACACATCCAATGTATTGTTTTATGGTCTCTAAGATACAAACCGTGGAGTTTTTCATGAGAAACCAAATCTTCCAATATTGTACAACACAAAATATTTTCTCATTCTCAAAAGGCAGCACTGGATTGGAAAAGGGTGGTATGGAAACCTAGTACAGTGGAAACTTCCAAAAATATATGAAGTAATCCTAATAAAATCTCCCAATAATAGGGGCGACCGAGTCCCAGTTGACTGTCTCTTGTCACCAAACTGCCAAATGAACTTTCCAGCAGTAGAACTGGTTTACATCCAGTTGCATAGTTAGCCAAAGGGGTCCCAAGAAAATCCCCAAATAACTCAGGCTGTTACCAAGGCAAGAGGTTGATCACCATAAACCAGTACCATCACTTGATGACAAGACTCACACCACTCATTGAGTGTAAAGAGATAGAGTTGATGCCTATGTAGAACTTTCACTCCTGTCTTCTAGTATCTTTGGTATGGTTAGGTACTCTACAGGCTACCAAAAGAAAAATGTAAACACCAACCTAGACAAAAACCTTTGATCTACAATCTGTCCCGTATTGGTGGAGGCCGCTGCCTTCAAAATATGACACAAAGCTTATGAGAGTAATCAATCAAGGTCTGTTTTGATTTTAGAATACTGTTTGGGTAACCAAGAATCAGATTCTTGGCAGACAAGAATATCTAACTCTCTAATGTGATGTACTTATCAGGATTTCTTTTAAAATAACATTTTAAAGGGCTCTGAAATATGTACATTGCAATCCATAGTTAAAATAAAACTATTATTAGATCAAGTCAGGGCAAAGAAAATTTCTGTAATTTTCATTTAATGAGTTGTTTTCATTTACATCAAACTAACAATCACTCTTGAAAGAATAAATATAGACATGCAGAAAAATTCAGCTGCTGTTAACTTTTTTATCTATTCAATCTTTTAATGAATAGAAAAATACAGAAAGCACTAAGTATCTATAACTTTAAAAATGATGGTATGTTTTAGTATATATTGATTTTAGGATATAATTTTAACTGAAGAAAGTCAGAGTCATTTATTTATTTATTTATTTATTTATTTATTTATTTATTTATTTTGAGACAGGGTTTCTCTTTAGCTTTGGAGCCTGTTCTGGAACTAGCTCTTTTAAACCAGGCTGGCCTCCAACTCACAGAGATCCACCTGCCTTTGCCTCCCGAGTGCTGGGATCAAAGGCGTGGACCATCACCTCTCTGCTCAGAGTAATTTTATTTTATAATATTAGTAAAAAGCTGGGTTTAGTGGCACACACTTCTAATCCCAGCAACTAGGAGGCAAAGGCAGCCAGATCTCTGAGTTCAAACGCAGTCTTGTCTTCATAGTGAGTTCCAGGTCAGCCATCGCTGCATAGTGAAACTCTGGCTCAAACAAACAAATAAACAAACAAAAATCCATTATTAAAAGACAATCCTTTTGGGGATTGTTTCTGTAGTTTATCCTATCACTCTAAAGAGCTTATTTATCTGCCATAGTGAACAAATTTTAGGTAGAAAATTAAGTTAGTAGAACCTAGCAAATAAAGTTTATGTTCCCAGAAAGACCACACTAATTCTTCTAGGAGGTGAGGCAAACAGAAAACTCATTATACTGTAAATAACAGTATGGGTAGCCATGATTAGAGCAAAGATATCCACTGAAGATATATTTGCATCATTTCCAATATAAAAGCATATGGATACTCATGATACCAGAGGATATTGTGATGATTATTGTTAATTCTCTACTTGACAGAGTCTAGACTCCCATGGGAGAAGGGCCATCTGATATGCCTGAAGAGGAGAATATTTGGGTTAATTGGTGTGGGGCAATCTAACTTGATTGAGGGCAAGCCTACTCCCTGGCAGGGAATTCTGAACAGTGTATAGTGGAGAACTGCAGCCGCGTACCAGCAAAGCTTGTATCCTTCCCAAACCACCCACGTGTTTTGAGAACCAATGCAATATTAGAAGGTACCCCGAGATACTGAAGCTGTAATTCCACTGCCAAATTGTATTGTAACCTGGAACTGTAACCCAAATAAATTCTTTCTCTTTTAAGTTCTCTTATTCATGGCAATAGGAAAAGAAATTGTTTCAGTTAAGTGCTACTAAACATTTACTACAAAGAAAAACTACAATAATTTTAAACTTATTTACATTTAAATAACTTCTCAGTGATCTAACATAAACTGGTTGACAATATATTGAGTAAAAAGGCTGGAATTTTTGTTTCAATTAATTGGATAAATTTTCTAAATACCATTCCTTAGAACATACCTAAGATATCCAGAGAATCTCCCAGGAGACTGTGTACCTCAGATCCCCTAAATGATTCCTAAACACCCACATTCAGGGAGTGTTGTTCGAGAGAAGCTAGATGAAGGCCAGATGCTTATTACCCAAACCATTACCCTATTCTTACAATTGTTGAGATTTAGCTATTCTGTCTGACAGTAATTATAGCACTCCTAAAATCAGCCCAGTGTGGGATAGTGAAGTATGAGTCCCAGTGCACACGGTGAGGATTGCTGTTCTGTTTCTGTAGCTGGAGAAGCAGCAGGAGTCTGTATGAAACCCACTGACAAGAATCATGTGTTCATCACAGGGTTCACTGCACAGGAGGCAAACTAATACACATTTCAGTTTTATGTACTGAGTTGTCTTAGCAGCAGGCTGCTTCTCAGTGAAGCAAATATCATTAACCATTGATATTTGTGTGAACTGTTTTGGTTATACCTGTAATCCTATCATGGAATTAGTTCTTAAAAACCACTAAAGGATCAATAAAAGCTATATACATCTGCCCTCTGCCTCTGACAAATTTCTTCTTCAGATGGTTAAAAACAGTAGCAATGCCCAAATCATTATCTGTTCTTCTAATAAAATCTGACTTATGTAGTTTCAAGTTAACATTTTATTAAGAAGAAATGCTTCATTAAAAACTTAAACTTTATAAACAAAAACATAGCACACCATTTTATTAGCTTTATTACAGAATGATATGCTAGGGGGAAACCCATAGAAAAGCCAATGGTGTTCACAACACTAACAAAGGTTTTGAAAATCTTTCTAGAGTAGAACACCAATGCTTTCAGTCATAAAACTGCAGAGATAGAGGAAAAACTGATGGAAAATGAGAAGGAAGAGAGAAGGGAGTTAGAGAGAGCAGGGCAAAATTTTAAAATCTCATCAGGTATTTTAGTGAGATAGTATCTTAGTTAGGGTTTCTAATGCTGTGAAGAGCGACCATGACCACAACAACTCTTATGAAGGAAAACACTTAGTTGTGGTGGTTTGCTTACAGTTCAGAGGTTTAGTCATTATTGTTATGTCAAGAAACAGGCAGCATGCAGACAGACATAGTGCTAGAGAAGGAACCGAGAGTTGTTACATTTTGAGTCACAGGCAACAGGAAGTGGTCCGAGAAACTGGGCATGGCTTGAGCACATATGAGACCTTAAAGCCCCTCCCTCCAGAAGGACACACTTCCTCCAACAAAGCAAAACATAGTCTAACAAAGTCATGCCTTCTCACAGTGCCACCTCCTTTGGGGGGCATTTTCTTTCAAACCACCACAGGTCGGGTGTTGTAACTAGAGTCTTGCTCAAGTTTGATGAGTTGAGGAAATGGAGTTTAAAAACTGCAATGTGAACTAATGAATGAATGAGCTTATGAAGACGAAGAATAATTCACAGGGAATCTTCAATATCTATTGTTTAGAGGGTTGATAATTAAAGCTTAAACTGATAAGGCAGTTGATAAAATATGTAAATGTACTGTTTATGGGTTTAGAAATGACTCAAATCAAAATTATGATTGTGATATGTGTCTTCTCTGGGAATCGGGATCAAAAGCAATGTGTGTTTGTAGACAGAGAAGTATTGTGGTGAACTTTTTATTATAAACTCTTTTTTACTGCTTTATCTATTTTAACTTTGCAGGCACAGTTTTAAGAGAAAAAACTTAAATAGAAGGAAAAGGAATAGACTAAAACACTATAAAACTTAAAGAGAATCTGAAAATCAAGACTGATAAAAATCACCTCAAACTCAGTGTGTGTGTGTGTGTGTGTGTGTGTGTGTGTGTGTATTTAGATTCAGTCAACTCTTCTGCAAAACCTAAGAAACTAATTCCTGAATCCTACAATTATTTAACATGGTGCCCTGGTACTTGTTTTCCTTTTAATGAGGTTTTATACAGAAAGGTGATAAAGTTATACTTTCTGGGTTTTATAAAATCCCTGTATTTCCTTATATTTCTCCAAATATCCTTAATTGTCCTATGACATACCCTATGAATTCTCTTAAAATCTTGAATGCAAATATTAAGCTTCAGAAACATGTGACTATTTGATAGCTATGCTTAACTGTAGCACAGTCCTCACACTTAGTCAATGCTGACATTTTAGTTCAAGGTCAGAACAAAAAGAAATCTTATTACCAAAGTCATAGTATCAAAAAGGTGTGGAGAAAAAAAAAAACAAGTTGTAGTAAAAGAGACCCTAATCACTTTAAAAATTAGTTCAAGGGGAACAGTTGCATGCAGGCCATGCAAGAATCTGAGAATTCCTGAGGGAAGTATGTAAAAACAAAGAGCTTTTATTCTGCAGAAACAACTACAATGTGGTTCAACACTTTGTCCAAAATGGTAACAGCAAGAGGAGAATGCAGGCTCCTTTTAAGCATAGCTAGGGGAATTCCAGGACCAGCTGGGTTATCTCAAACATGATTGGTCAACCCAGAAGCAGTTACACTTGCATGTTTTTGATTGGCTAGGGTTTTAATTTTTCTATCATTTGACATGCCTGGGCAAGTCTAGGCAAGTCCAGGCATGTTTTCGCAAGCACTGCCAGATCTGTCCTTATTTGGTCATTGCTCTGAGATATTATAGGGGCTGACTTAAGTCTTGTACAGCTGTGTTCACTCCCTTGTCCCTGCTCTCAGCGTGTTGTTGATTAATAGCCCTCTGTTTAAGAAACTGAAACTTAGACCAGGTTTGTAAGATGGAGGAAGTTTAGACCTCTCAGACACCACTTTTTTTTTTATTTCTTTTTTTTTTCTTTTACTATTTATTTGAATGTCCCACAACCTTTTCTCTGAATATTTGGCCAGTTGCCACTAATTTGGTCTTAAGTCATTAATTGTCTTAAGGGATATATTATGGTTGTTATGTTTAGTGTACCCTTGGCATTTCTTTCTACGTGGTGTAACACTGCAAGTGTCAAATGCAAGTAGGCAATGCAGATAAATGAGAGTTTCTCAGATGTTAAAATACAAGGAATCTGTATTCTTTCTGATTTAGCCATTAGAAATGTGACCTCTGTTGATAAACAAACAAGATTTCAGTTTCTCTCTTATTGAGGAAGGTGGGAATACACTATTTATATTAGTTTATCTTTAGAGTAATATTGAGTCACAGAAAATTGAGAGAGGTGATAATATTCCCTATGTCCTCCCAGCCTACCTGGGTCACGTTTCTGTCATTCTTTGCTTTAAGGTACATTTGTTCTAAATGATAGAGATATGTGAGCCATTAGACTCACTCAAATTCCAAAGTTCCTGCTGTGGGGTGTACGTTCTATAAACTGAACAAATGTATAACTAAATGGTCACCTCACTGCAGTGCCACGCAGAGGGCTTTCTTTGCCCTACAAGCATCTCTGCGGTCCACCTCATCCTCCCTTTCTTCTCCCAACTCCCCATCAGTCACTAGTCTTTTTACTATACCCCTCATTTTCCTTTTCCAAGAATATCATCTAGTTTGAACTGCACTGCTTGTAACCTTTCAGTGTGACCGTTTGTTTTTTACTGAACAATCTGGATTCAAGCATTCTCTCTGGTGGGACATCATAGAAAAATTGCATAGTCGCAAATAAGGATAAACTTCATTAATGCAATTCATCTGAAAAAAAAAATCTCTATTTTTCCATAACTTGGTAACATACATTTCTCTTAGTGCTGCATAAAATTCATTGTGCGAATGTTTATATAAATATATAGTCATATAAATATGGCATATATGTATAAATGACACACCCATACTACACACATTTGTATGTGAGTGATTAACTCAGCAAATGACATCTTGGTTGTTTCTACATTTGGACAACTATAGAAAAGCTGCTGCAAACATCTGTGTTCAGATTTTTGTATAGACATAGGCTTTCAACTTATTTGTAAGGATCCCAAGGAGTACAGCTGTTGAATTATTTATTAAGAATATATTTTCCTTCTTAAAAGAAACCTCCAGCTTTCCAAATATCAGTATGTTTACATTATTAGCAATCCTGACTGAATGGTCCTTTTGTTTCTTCTTTGCCTCTAGTGTCAGAGATGACATTTTACTCCTGTAGGAGATGTACAGTGGTAACTGAGTGTTTTGCATTTCCTGATGAAAGAGTATTGAATTAGATTGTTTTCTTATTGTTGAATTATGATAGTTCCTTTTATATTTTACAAAGCAATAATTTATTGAAATTTGTTTTACAAATACTCCTTCTAGCCTGTGACTTTCTTTTGTCTTTTCATGGCATAAGCTTAAATTTATTTATTTATTATTATCTATTATTTATTTCATGGATTGTGCCTTCGGTGTTGAAGATTTTTAAAATGCACCAAATTTACCTGAGTTTTCTTCTATATTATCTTTTAAGAGTATTATAGCTATGTATTTTACACTTTGTTATATGATATAATTTGAAATAATCTTTGTGTGGTATGTAAAAAATCTACATCTGTGTTTTTTTTTCTTTTTCTGGTGCTTAGATATTTATTTTTTCTTTATTTTTAAGAACTCCACACATTTACACAATGAAATATGATTATATCTACTCATTACTTCATCTTTATAACTTCCCCACATCCCCTATATTATGATCTACATCTCCCAAATTTATGTCTGTTTTTGGGACATCTCAAAAATTCCAGTTAGTACAGCCCATTTGTACATTGGAGTGTGACCATCCATTTGTCAATGGAAATATACCACTGGCCACACCCACAAAAAAGACTGGTTCTTACATCTTTCCTTCTCCAGTAGCTAACCTCTGCCAATAGTTTCTCAGTAAACCATGTACCCGAGAAACCATCACACTTTTTGTGGTAGTATTTGGGCTGACTTGGTCTTGTGTAGGTCTTGTGCAGATATTAGTTTATGAGGTACATGTCAATGTCATGTTCAGAAAAGAGTATGTCAGAGCACTTTGCCCCATTCTCCAGATCTCATATTTTTTCTGTCTCATACTTCACAGTGTTTTCTTATCATTTGTGGAAAGGGCACTTAATATAGATGCCCTGTTTAAGCATTTGGTTACTTATTCTCAACACTGCCCAGAAGAAGAAGGAGGAGGAGGAGGAGGAGGAGGAGGAGGAGGAGGAGGAGGAGGAGGAGGAGGAGGAGGAGANGGAGGAGGAGGAGGAGGAGGAGGAAGAGAAGAAGAAGAAAAGAAGAGAAAAGAAGAAGAAGAAGAAGAAGAAGAAGAAGAAGAAGAAGAAGAAGAAGAAGAAGAAGAAGAAGAAGAAGAAGAAGAAGAAGAAGAAGAAGCAGCTTATCTGCCCAGGCTGAGAGTATCCCAGGTCTAGCTATATAAGGATAAATGTTTAGAAGCAAGTTAACAGAAAAAAAACTTTTAGCAAAATAACTCTAACAAGTTTTACACTGGAGCCTATGATCTCCCCAGCACAGGCGTTTGGTCAGGCATACACTACCAGATATGAAATTCCCTCCTGTGAAGAAAGCCTGGAATCTAGTTAAAAAACAATTAGTTACCTAATAACAGCTGTGCCACTATTTCACTAGTGGTCATTTCCTGCCCGCCAGGTCAGTTTTGCAAGATATGGGTCCAGTACTAGGAAACACTGTCTGTGTCTTTTCTTTCCCATAGCCCGCATAATACCATATGGTACTATGAAAGCAAGAAAGCAGGGAAAGGAGATACCCCAAGTACTGCAATTTTTATTTCATGTTTTCTAGGAATGACATTGTCTAACCAACTACATAGGGCAATTCCTTTTGAACTCTTTTTTTTTTCTCAGTTGTATTTAGAAATTAGCTTATTCACTGCTGGGTTTCCATTAGGCTTTTCATGCATTTTTTTATTTTGATTAATTCACCCAGTAAATCTTCCATCCCCCTTCTTCATCCCTACTTAATTCTTTAACGCTCCATGTATTACATCTTCTTTTTAATGTTTCATTTTCCCAGTATCCCCACAACTATTTTTTTAATTATGTCATTGAATAGTCAGTGTCCATATGACTTTTATACCTCCATCACTTGAGCTATCATTAGCTTTATCATCTGATTTACCCTATACCCCCTTACTCCTCCATGATTTAGGCACTCTGGGCCTAGGATTCAACATATCTTTCCTTTTTAAAAATTATTTATTTCTACTTTTTGTTCATTGGTGTTTTTCCTATATGTATGTGTTTTTCCTACATGTGTATGTATGTGTCTGATCTCCTGGAACTTGAGCTACAGACAGTTGTGAGCTGCCATATCCGTGCTGGATATTGAACCTAGATCCTCTGGAAGAAAAGCCAGTGCTCTTAACTTGTGGGGCTATCTCTGCAGACCCCCGCATCTCTACTTGCATTTTTAGCTATAATCTATTAACAACCTTTCCCCCTTTCTACTCAGATGGCTTTCTGCTTGTGCTTTAAGTTAAGCATTCAAAATGAAGGATTTATACATCGCCAGATGAAGGTTCTATGGTGATATGCAAGATATTCATCAGTGTGGCTATAGGATAGGGCCAGTTCAGGCGATCTCTCCTCAGCTGCTCAAGGAACAAGCTGGGGACATCTCCTTGGATACTTGGAACCCCTCTAGAGTCAAGTCTCTTGCCAACCCTAAAATGGCTTCCTAAATTAAGATACATACTTCCCTACTCCCATATCGACTCTTCCTCCATCCCAACCATCCCATTCCCCCAAACTCTCCCCTTTCTCCCCTTCTCACGTCTCTCTCCCTATCTCCCCTTATCCCCCCCCCCCTCACGCAAGCTCTCAATTTTTGCCTGGCAATCTTGTCTACTCCAATATCCAGGAGGATAACTACATGTTTTTCTTTGGGTTCATCATCCTATTTAGCTTCTCTACGATCATGAATAATAGGCTCAGAGACCCACATTGGAGCACTGGACTGACCTCCCAAGGTCCAAATGAGGAGCAGAAGAAAGGTGAACATTAGCAAGGAAGTCAGGACCGCGAGGGGTGCGCCCACCCATTATGACGGTGGGGCTGATCTAATGGGAGCTCACCAAGACCAGCTGGACTGGGACTTGATGGAGCATGTGATCAAACAGTACTCTCTGAATGTGGCTGACAAGGAGGGCTGACGGAGAAGCCAAGCACAATGGCACTGGGTTTTGATCTTACTGCATGTACAGGCTTTGTGGGAACCTAGTCTGTTTGGATGTTCACCTTCCTAGACCTGGATGGAGGCGGGAGGACCTTGGACTTCCCACAAGGCAGGGAATCCTGACTGTTCTTTGGACTGGAGAAGGAGGGGAAGGAGAAATGGGTGGAAGGGGAGGGAAATGGGAGGAAGGGAGGAAGTGAAAATTTGTAATAATAATAATACTAATACTACTAATAATAATAATAAAACTAAATGAAGGATTTAGGTTGGTTATCTATCGAGTCTGAATAGAGTAGCAATGAACATGGTTGAACGAATTTATCTAGAGTAAGATAGAAAGAGTGATGGCTTTATATGCCCAGAAGTGGTATAGCTGGGTAATAAGGTAGTTCTATTTCATGTTTATTGAGAAACCTTCAGTCCTATTTCCAAACATGAGATTACATTCCCTTAATAGTGTATAGTAGTTTCTCTGTTGTCAAAACAAGGCCAGAATTTGTTGTTATCCCCATTCCTGATGATAGTTATTTTTATCAGGGTGAAATATAATCTTAGTTTTAATTTTTATTTTCCTGATAGCTAAAGAAGTTGAGTCATTTTAAAGTGTTTTGTAGCCATTTACATTTCTTTGTTTGAGAACTTTCTGTTGAGTTGCATAGTTAGTCAATTAGATTGTTTATTTGTAATATTTAATGTTTTGAGTTCTTGTATACTTTAAATGATAAACTGTCAGATGAACAGGCAGCAATGACTTTTTTTTTTTATCCTGTGGGCTGCATGTTCATTTATTTATTTTGCCATACAGAATCCTTTTACTTTCATTGGCACTATTTGTTGATTGTTGGTCTTATTTTCCGTGCTGAGAATCTCATTAGGAAATTCTTTCCTTGTGCCTATAAGGTACAGTACATTTTATACCTTTTCTTCAATCAGATCTTCTGGAGTACTTGGTCCATTTGGAGTTGAGTTGATGCTCAGTGTGAGATAGGATCCAGTTTCAGTTTTTGCTTCATTGTGTTGCCTATGGTCTCTTCTCAGAGAACTACTGAGCATATACATGTGGGTTTATTTTCAGGATCTTTTTTCTATCCTCTTTGTCTGTCTATCTTTTCTTTTCCAGTCCTACAGTCATAATTGGCTACTGCTGCTTTGTACTAAGACTTATGTTGGATTGAGTTACTCTTTCAATTATTTTTTTTCTTTCCTTTCAAGGATTATGATTGTGATTGGCATTGTGATTATTACTGCCTTACCACAAGAACTTAAAGTTAACTTTGATAATGTTCATAAAATAACCTTTTGAGAAAACACTCTGTTGAGGTTGTTTCTAAGCTAAAACATAAGTCTATGTAATCTATTTTTCTGCACCAAATAAATTTTTGAATGAACAAAAACCTGCTTTCAGAAGCCAAACATCAGCAAATGCCTTATAAATAAACTGTCAGCCACTCACATGATCAGGAACAGTCCTGGTTCTCTTTACAAAATAATTTGAAGTGATAGTCCAGTTTACTCCTCTCTCGGGGTATCCTTATTTTATGTATTTTTTGAGAATTATACTTTTTCCAGACCAATATGAGAAGTATATCAAGCACATGTAAGTTTTTACATCTAAAATTGTACACTGATAAGCTAGAGAACTGGTGAGAATGAGATCCATCTGAGTGTGAATGGGGGCTGGAGGTCTGGGTTTTGTATTGTCATAAGTTACTGATAAGTGTAAGTATCTAGAGAAAACAGTCCAAAGAGATTTATTTTTCTCCCTGTCACAAAAAAAAGCAAGGTCATTGTGTCATGATACTGCAGGCAGAGATTTGTGCAACCACATGATTTTATTACCTGATGGAAAAGTACTTACCCTTGGACAATTTTACATGTTGCAGCAAAGCAGAGATAGAACATTTCTAAAATTATTTTTTTCATGACCAGTCAAATCTATAAACAAAGCTTTTTCTCTCTCAAATATTTTCTGTCTTAGTTCTTTGAAAATAACAGTGGCAGAGTTTCATGAGACTTTATTTTGCCTGTACCACAGAATTAATTTCATGCATGAAGGGTCGGTCTATGCCATATTCCAGCAGGGCAGGTTGTCACTAATAGTGTAGCTCTTAGTCCTGGAGCAATGGAGAAGGACAAGGGACTCACTGAAGCTTTCTGGCTCGGGGTTGTTGCTTTTTAAATAGGGACTGAAAATGCAGATTCTGAGCTCACTGTTGTCAGTCATCTTTAAGCGTTTCACTTGGTGGAATGTTTTATGAGGAAACGAGTGGGCATGAGAGAGAGTACACTTGGTTTACTATACTTGTGGCTTTCACACCTATACTGTAAAAATGACTTTGTCATCTCCTTGGAAAAAAACAAATTTGACAGGGACAGGACATTTTGCCTTTTTTTCCCCCTCTGAGGAGGAAAATTAATATCATTTAATGAGCGTGGTTCCTAAGTTGACTGACTTGCTAAACAGGTTACACTCTATAACTTCAAGTATATTTAAAATGCAGATGAATATTTATGGAGATACAATATTAAGGAGAGAAAAATAAATCCACGCTAGACTTTTAACTATTAGTGATATTTGAGAACACAGAGAAGATGCAGCTTTATTTGATAAAAATGGATACTAGTATTACAGCAGAAGGAGACATCAACAACTAGTCAAAATGCTGACAACAACTGATGATGGGATTTACAACTTCTGCTGATATAGCTACAACTTTTAGACCCAAGACTTAGGGAACATCTCAGAAGAAGACATAAAAAAATTGTAAGTCAGAGGATCAGAACGTCTCCTGTGAAATTGTGCTTTCTAGTTAAGACAGAGAATCTGCACCCATGGAATTTATTTGTCTTTGTATTTCCTCATCACAATCCATCCTTGAGGGAGGCAAAGGCAGAACAGAAGCAGGAACCTGGAGGCAGGAACAGAAGCAGCACAATGAAAGAATGCAATTTACCACCTTTCTCCAATGGCTTTTATAAACAAGGTGGGACCACCTGCCCAAACATGGCACCACCGAAAGTGGGCTCTATGTCGCCCTCAAATGAATCAATAAAATGTCCCTGTAGACTTGCCTACCAGCCAATCTTGTGAAGGTAATTTTTCAGTTGACTTTGCCTATTCACAGATGACCCTAATTTGTGTCAAGTTGATGAAAATCTACGGGACACAGGTACGCATTTCAGTATTTGAATTGACTGAACTTGATGAAGGAAACTATTTAATTCAAAAATCAAGTAAATAAATGATTATTTTGTCATAGGATTTTTGTTGTATGTCTACTTGCAGATAGAGTCTCATTATGTAGTCTTGACTGCCCTAGCGTTCACTATGTAAACCAGGTTGTTCCCAAATTTATATACATCCATCTGCTTCCTAACGGTTAGGGTAAAGGCTGAAATAATCATGAAAAAAATGTGTCTGAAATTATTAGGCAATAAAGACTCATTATTATGACTAGCAAAACATTAATGAACAAGGTGACACATATAGATATGTGAAATTGGGGGTAGTCTTACAACTACACAAAGAACTATAGATGACTAAGGAGTGCTGAGAGTAAGAGGAATAGTTTTCTGTAGGAAAAAAACACATCAATTAGTTATCCAATATCACATGGTCATCCTTGAAAACACACAGGTCACATTATACAGTCTGAACAGATCATATTTATGAATATATATACATGTATGTGTGTGCATATATATATATATATATATATATATGCAATAAACAACAATTGATGACAAAAGAGGCCATGCATTTGAAAAAGAGCAAGGTTGCTATATGAGAGGGGTTAGAGGGATAAAGAGAAGGGAGAAATGTTCAAATTAAATTACAATAAAAGTTTTAAGCTAAAAAAATTGCACTGATCTTTCCTGTTATATTTTTTCTTGGAAGAAATAATATATCTTTAATTTTAAGGTGGAAATTAAGATACAAATCTGCCATCAAATATACCAGCAAGACCATTCTTGTGACACTGTTCACATTTTACTTTCCAGGTCACTGAAAACAGGACAGAAGGCTGTGAGCTATGTCCCCTGCTAACCACTAACTAGAACTGTTATTTCCACGCACCAATTCCCCATTCGCAAAAACTATGACCCAAACAGAGCAAGATATATAAAGGAGAGATACATTTTATACCCTGGTATATTAAAAAAAAAGTCAAGACATCTCAGTTTGAACTATTTTATTTATTTGATTAATGCTAAGAATTGCATTGCTCAGCTGTTTTTGTCAGATTTGGTAATCATGTAGGAGATTTACCCAGGGAGTATTTCCTGTTATCGTTGTAAAGGGAAGAATTCATATGCATTGTTATGACTACATACTGCTAATATACAATTTATTAACTGAATTTTTATAATGATTTAATATAGCATATTTTCTTATAGATTATATACAATATAATTGATCATATTACATTCTTAAAACATGCTTCAGTAAGATTCCTATTCAAATCAAAGCAACACAATCCAATGCAAATAAAAAAATGCTGCTCCAAAAAGGAATGGGTTTATCCAAGTGTG
Organism: Alexandromys fortis; assembly: GCF_014885135.2. NCBI lineage: Eukaryota > Metazoa > Chordata > Mammalia > Rodentia > Cricetidae > Alexandromys > Alexandromys fortis. The sequence continues at coordinate 11,385,374 of NW_026067933.1, forward strand.
TGCAGGCAGTTGTATAAAACTCCATTGAACTCTTCAAGCATTGTTCTTCCTATCACACACCATTGCCTGCCTGTACAAGTTAGTTGGCTGACTTTGAGATGTATTGTTTGCTGACGCTCTAGTCTCTCTCGTGAAGTTATATAAACTGACACATAAAGAAAAAAAAGTGAACCAGTAAATAGACTGCCTTAAGGTTAAATATGCAGTTTCAGAACAATGTGTTTTGAAAACTATTGAAGGAGCTCATAGATCAAATTTTTATTTTGATGACTGTTGTGACATATGAATACATCATCGTAATAGCCACTATAAAAGATTCGGACATTTTTGGAAAAAGTTTTGTTAATATTTATAATATAATGTTAATATTTATAATTATGTATAGCCTGTAACAGAATGTATCTTGGGAACACCGTAATTAAACAGGTATTTTAGTTCTGTTTTAATTTTGCTGTGATAAAGACCATATCTAAAAGATACTTGGGGAAAAGGGTTTCATCAAGAGAGGAAGAGCAGGGCAGGATCTCAATGCAGGAACCGAAGTAAAAGCCATGGAGAAATGTTACTCACTGACTTTTTCCCAATGGCTTGCTCAGCTTGCTTTCTTATACCATTGAGGGCCACCAGTCGAGGGTTGTTGCTTCAGCCATGGGCTGGGCCTTCCCACCCATATCATTCATTACATAGGAATACCCTACAAACTTGGTTACAGACAATCCAATGGAGGTAATTCCCCATTGAAATTTCTCTTTCGAGATCACTATAGATTATGCCAAGTTCTCTCTCTCTCTCTCTCTGTCTGTCTCTCTCTCTCTCTCTCTTTCACACACACACAATAACCAAGGTTATAGAATTTATTGTTTTGTGTCAAAACTTAAAGCAGTCAAGTCAGATCATAGAGCATGGCATCCGTGGACACACTGTATCCATAGGAAGGGCATAGGAAGAGGGGGGGGAAGTGAGGTATTGCTCCTTTTCACATGGATATGTAATGAACTTTGAGTAAAACATCTCCAAATTTAAGATCATTTACGTGTATGCTTCCCCTTCTATCTTTTGCCCTTATATCTGCTATACATTATTTCATGGTCTGAGATTATACCTTGAATGCTACTATACGGAGAGATAAAGGCAAAGTCCACTTCTGATGCAAGGAATTAAAATAACAGTGAAAAAGGAAAGATATGGCAAGTAATATATGCAGATTCAGTATAAAGGAGAAGTAGTCAGTTTTCCTGGGCTTTTTTGGGTTCCTTGTTTTGAAGACGGGCTTTGCAATGCTCTGATCCTCTTGAAGGAGCCGCCGAGACCAGTCACAAGATAAGTCCTCACGTCCACGATGGGGTGGCTGAGACAAGAGTAGGAACAGGGACATTGACAGAGAGTCGGTGGGAACAAGGCATTCACCAGAACCAAATGAGCAGGGAAGACCAGACCAGACGTGGAGATTGACTTCATCCTGGTGTGAGAGCCAGGCTGATTTGTGCAAGCAAATGAGAAATATAGCAGTGTCCTGTACACACCAGAAGACCTCCATGGAGACCCTGCTATCTGCCGCAGCCAAATGCTCTGGGTCCACTTCCTTATGAATAAAAGAGCAGAAATACGGAAGTGGGAGACAGAGGAATGATGCAGATGAAATGAAGCTTGTAAACAGAATCGGATTACATGGCTTTTTTTTTTTTTTCACTTCCTTTCTAGCCAGACCATTTATGGAAAAAAGCTTTCATAATTCCGCAAAGCTTCTGTCTTCTAACAAACACCCAGAATGATGCTAGAATGATTCATTCTGTCTCTCCAGACTTCTTAACAAATGAGAACAGTCACTACATTAATTCATATCCGTGTTCCCTCCAGACAATGTTAGAAAGGGCAGTTTTCCTAGGATAAAGCAAGTTATAGATTAACAATCCATTGATTTAATTCTACATATTTAAATTAATTTTTTTTTCAGAAATTGCCTTTGTTTCCACATATTTGAAGTGGGAATTTGGGGCTACTTGATAAATACAAATGCCCCAAGTCAGGGTTCGCAAACTTTTAGTTTGTACTATCCTATAGTTAATATAATTTTTGTTTATTTGTTTTTTCAGTTTTTCGAGACAAGATTTCTCTGTCTTTGTAGCTTTGGATCTTGTCCTGGAACTCACTCTGTAGACCAGGCTGGCCTCAAAGTCACAGAGATCTGCATGCCTCTGGGTCCTGAGTGCTGGGATTAAGAGCAGGTGCCACCTCTTCCTGGCTCAAGTTAATGTAGTTTTTAAACTCTTTTCATTGAAAGCTTTTTATTTTCTATACAAAATAATAGGCTTCAATATGTCATTTAATATAGGTATATAATATGATCATTATCCACATTACTGCTCTTTTCCTCTTCTCCCGACTCCCACTGGTACCTTTTCTGTCCACAAATGCCTTATCTTCTGCTTGCGTATCACATAGAATGTGTATGTGTGTGTGTGGGGGGGGGGTGTTTCATGTACGTGTGTATGTTTTTTTCACATTACCAACATAAGCTGTTATTTGTCTTAATGATACTCATTCAGACTAGCAAACTATAATCTCAATGTAATTTTGGTTTGCGTTTCCCTGATAATTAATGATAATTGAACATTTTCTCATATTTTTTAGACATTTGTTCAGCCAATTTGCTCATTTATTAAACTATTGATTTGTTTCATGGTGTTTACATTTCTGAGTTCTGTATAGATTCCCTCTGAGACATGAAGTTGGAGGAGATTTTTCTGACCTTCTTAGCTGTCCCTTTGCTCTGCTCTACAGAGGCTTTCAAATTCTATGTGATCCCATTTGCCAATGCTCATACTGTTTTCTGAGTTACCAGAGTCATTTTCAGGAAGTCATTGCAGATGTCACATCTTACAATGTTTTTCGCTCGGCACTGAAAAGCAGGGTTTGGAGGTGAGGCATGTTATGTGTGAGAAATTTTTAAAAAATAATAATAATTAAAAACTATTCACCTTGCAAAATGCTCCTAGTCTTACAGTCACATCTTTGATTCATTTTGAACTGATTTTTATACATGCTGAGAAAGAGGGACCTCCTTCTGTTTTGCAGGTGACTGTCCAGTTTTTCCAGCATTATTTGTTAACAGACTCTCTTTTCTCCAACTTTTGTCTTTGGTATCTACATTAAAATTCAGATGAATGAAGTTTCATGAGTTTATTGCTGAGTTTTTTTTCCATTACATAATTGTGTGTGTGTATGTGTGTGTGTGCGTATTGATTTTTGTGTTTTGTGCCATGTGGATCAACCATGTTGTTTTTATTACTTTTGTTTGGAAGTATTAGAAGTCTGTTATTGTGATCTGTCTAAAATAATTCTTTTTGCTCAAGATTGTTTTGGTTATTTAGGGTCTTTTGTGCTTCCATATGAATTTTAATTTTTTTTCTAGTCTGTCAAGAGTATCACTTGAGTTGTTATGGAGGAATACATTAAATCTTTATATTTCTTTGGTAATGAAATCATTGTCATAATGTTATCTGCTGATTCATAAACAAGAAGGCTTTTCCATCTTCTTGTGTCCTCTTCTATTTCAATCAGTGACATCCTCCCTCTTCACTCCTTTCCTACATGTTTTCCTGAAAGAAAAAAAAAAAAACTGAGGGTATTATGAATAGGATTTTTAGTTGTGCATTTTTCCCATGGAATGATCTTTTTAATATTTGTATTACATGTTTATAGTCTGCAGGCACAGCTTGTATATGGGGGTAAGAGGACAACTTGTAGGGGTTGTCTGTCTCTTTCAATGATGTGGATCTGAGAGACTGGACTCAGGTCTTCAGCCATGAGAGCAAGTTCCTTTACTCACTGAGCCGTCTTGTTGTCTCTCTTCATTTATCTCAGAAAATTGTTATTGGTATATAGAAAACTTAGTGAATTTCACGACAGTTTTACTTGCTGCAAGATTGCTCAAGAAAAGGTGTTCATCAAAATGAAATATTTTCCTGTGGACTCTGTAAACTGCTTTGAATCAGGCAAAGTTTGAAATTTTCTTTTCTTATTTGTGCCCTTTTATTTTTTCTCTCCCCTTAATGCCTTCAAATCCATTATGAGAGAATCTCTTGCCTGACTATAGAGGAAACATTTCCAATTATTCCATATTTAGCATAATCTTACCTATAGGTTTGTGACATGCAGCCTTTATTATGTGGAGGCACGTTCCATGTATTTTAGTTTCTTTCGTTACCTTATTATGAAAGGATATTGTAATATCTCAAAATCCCTCTAAATGATATGTTATTTCCATACTGTGAGGTTGTTTATGTGCTGAATCACATTGATTTGTGCTCGACAAACATCCTTACATTCTTGGAATGTAATATTGTTATGATCTATTTAATATAGTACTGAAGTTTGTTTGCAATTATTTATTAATATTCTTCATCTATGTTTATCAAGAAAGTGCAATATATTTTTCTGTTTCCTTGTGGATTTCACAACAGGATAATATTAGATCCCTAAATTGAGATTGGCAATGTCCTATTCTTTTCAATTTTACAGAAAAATACATTATTAGTTTTCCTATAAAATTGTCAGCGAACAGGTCAAGTTGTGGAATTTTCTTTGTTGGGAGACATTATTATTGCATTCTAATGTTCTTTATATATGCCTAATTTGATTTTTATAAGTCATATGTAACTAAGAACTGGACTCTGTGTTGTCTTTGTCTTAGTCATTGCTCCATTGCTGGTTGTTTCTTTTCTTTCTCCTCTAGTTTTCTTAGGAGTTTGCTGCTTTACTGAGTCTCTCATCCACAATACAGAATAGCTTTTTCTTCAATACAAGTTTTTTTATCCATGTCCTCAATTTATTTCCTTGTTGTATTCATTCTTTTTTGTTTCAGTTTTGGAGACATTGATCATTTTGAGTCATTGATCATTTTTTTTCAAATAAATTTTTAAATTCTCTGTCCAGAATTTCACTCATTTCTTTATATTTGCATTTAGAACCTTAGAAATTATGACTTTGGAGGCATTTGATTGCCTTGTCTTTTTACAGTCTGGGTTTCTATGTTATAGTTTGTGTAACATTGATTTGGATATCTTTTTTAGTTTGATTTGGAGATCTTCCTAAGTGAGCACTTTTGTAGTCTTCATTCCCCATGACATGCAAACAGAAGAAATCAAACAGCTGTGTCAGCAGCAGTCCAAACTGAATAAGATAGAGAAATGTAGTTAAAGTGTTTAAAGCTAACTAGTTGCTCACAAATGATAATAGAACAAAAACTGACGAAAACAACTTGGAATTATCTATAAAGTTATAAACTGTTTAATGCAAAGGTTATAGCAGTAACTGAATGAAATTTAAAAAAAAAATGAGAGCAAAATGGGGAGAAGAAAAGTGAAAATAAGATGCAAAAAAAAAAAACAGGAAAAAATCATGGCCAAAATTGTTATTATAAGAACAGGAGAAGAAAAAAGGTGAGATATTTAAAATATGCAAATAAATTTTATAAATTTATTATTATTAACAAGCAAAATAAAAGTGGCACTCAACGTTTTAAAAAATAAAATCATACTACTAAAAGTTTAGTAAACAGGAAAAAGAAGGAAATAACGGCCTAATAAAAGAAAAGTCCCCGTGCTAGGAGTGATCTACCACCTATATGGACTTTTTCAAGGTGGTCTAAAAGGCTCCCAAATGATACAGTTATTTTCTATGCCTGCTGGTTGCACTGGGTGGTAAGAACTCATGACTTAAGAAAACAGAACAGAAATCAAGCCAGATCAAGAATGGAAGTTTCCTTCTTGCTAACTAGTTATCATAGTGCCCAAGGATGTCATTCAGGTTAATGGGAGAACTGTCACCAAAATTCTTGCCCAGCTGTGGACATTATGTGTTACAAAGTTGATCATCCATGCAAGAAGTGACCACAGGTATGATAGCACTAAATCAGTAACCAATGTTTATCAACTTCTCTCTGATCAGACTTGAGGCACACTGCAAGAATCCACATCTTTTACTACACATCCAGGCAAAAACCTATGGCTTGGAAGGCTATAAATCTCAGGGTAAACGCTACCATTACTGTTTTGTTTACTGGATACATTGTGTTCATAAAAATCACCACATGAATATCTATGATTAATGCTAATATCAACTTTGGTGAAGAAGTCCATTTTTGTAGTGGAAAATGGTAACTTCAAAAACTAATAATTTTCTAATGTGCTTAAGTATAAGAAACTATTGATTGCTCAGCCACAAATGGAACTTCCATGTTTCTTCCCCTTGATATTAGGAAACATCATAGAAGAAAAAGTAGGAAAAATTTAAGGCAGAGAATGAAGCCAGGTAAGGTCCCTGTAACATTACTATCACAAGATCTGCTCAGGTTTGGGCTTTTCAACACCCTTCTATAGAGACTGGGGGGATAGTGTTATGAAGCCCCACCCCACCCCTCATGAGGGTCTATAGGCAGATGAAAGGACGAGACCCCTTCTCTCTTTGAGTATATACAGAGAGTAAATGATACTGGGAAAAAGGAAACACATTTTACTCTATAAAGTAGCTATGGGTAAGAAATCCATGTAACTAATGACTCATCCAGGATTCTGTAAGTAACCCTAACAAAACTCATTAAATCATAGAAGAAAGAAAAAGAAAGGTGTGGAAAGAGGAAGGAGATCATCAGGAATGTGAAGGGAACAGAAGAAGGTAAGGGTGAATTTTGTTAAGAGAACAACATGCATTATTGCCAGGTCCCAGCCTTGGTTTGGGTGCAGGTCTTGAGATGGGGAATGGGAGGGTGCAAAGAAATATTCTTACCACCAAGAGGATTGCACTCAAGTGGCCCCAAATATCTTGAGCTGTCTTTCTTTATACTTAAATGGAGTTTTTCTTACCAGGGTTGCATGAACTGATTTATTGTTGACTCCTATTTTTGACTTTTGAGAGATACATTGTATTTTTAGGAAAATATCATAATCATTATGAAAGCTCCCATTGTTCCTCTTAATGCTTCCAAAAATACACTTTCTCACCCCCTACATAACATTTTTCTAGACACAGAGTTCAGAATTTTTGTAGGCTTGACCAAATATCTAGTCAAAAACAACACTTGCAGCACTTATGTCAGGGAACAACTACTCGTGGTTACAACGTTAAAGAACAATAAACATGGGCACAATGCTTTAAGGACAACAATATTCAAACAAGTCTTTCATATCTGCAAGAAATGCTTTTATACAGTTCCCTTTTCTACAAGAGGTTCCCATGTCTGAATGTCTCTGGAGAAGGCCGACTTTGATAAGTCACTCTTTCCCATCTCACTATAGCACACTTCTTTACTCCTGTGTATGGTGAGGATGGATCACTTCATCACACATTGCGTTTTCCCCTACTGGATCATACTAGATCCTATCATTGACGCTATATGCTTGGTGTCCAGGGAACCTACTCTCAACAGTTGGCACTATGTGTATTCCTGAGGCTTTCCCCTTATTCGGGGTATGCATGCCCTACTCTCCTTTCTAGGACTGTGAGACATGGTTCATGTTTCAAGTATTGTTTTCTCATATATACCCAACTGTCTCTATGGAGTCAGAAAAAAATCTCAGGATTAGGAGTTGCAGTTAGTAATTCCAGAGAAGAGATTTGGGGAGCCTTACCGCCAGTGAAACTTAGAAGACAATGTTTGAGAAAGAGCAGAATTTCCAGGGAAAAGTACAGCTGTTGTATGTGTGACTGACAAAGTAAAACTAGAAGCTGCCCAAAGAATCACCAATATAATGAGAGAGAAGAGAGCCTGCAAGATGCCTGAATTTTGAAAATTTCTACACAGCCCTGTGGACTACTGGTTTTTGCCAGGTGAGAGTCTGTTTCCACTGGTGTCTTGCCCTGAGGAAACCCATGGGACAGGTAGTCATATGCAGATCCAAGACTAGGCTACATGGTTCCCAACACACTATACTTTTTCATATGTATGTATATAAAAATACCATAATGAAACCCTCTGTGTACAATTGATGTATGCTAGAAATAATAATAATAATAACAACAACAATAATAATAATAAACATTTTAGGTTTGAACTTGGGTGTTAATTGGACCACATTTCCCTACAATCATAAACACTAGCAAGTAGGCCGCCAGAAATACGTATGTAAGTCTGTGGCTATCTATGGTGTCCACCTCACTTCAGGAAACTGGGAATGCCAGGAGCCCAGGCAGTTATCTCTATTTATCTATACCAGTTATCATAGTTTACTCTAGATTCCCAGATTAACAAAGGTAAACCACTAGTATGAATTTGAAATACAAATTACAGAAGCCTAGGAACTTAGAGACCGCTAACATAGAAGGGCTAAGGCAGATCCTATCCTCTGCCTGTCCAGGGAAGTCTCTGAAGGTCATTTCCACACTTCCATAGAGGCATTTTTTTTGAAAGTTCCAAATTTCTTTTCTGCTCTAGACCCCAACACACCTTTTCTGACCTTAAATAAATCTCATGACCTCAAAGAATATTCTTTGTCTTCAATCATATTGAAAATTTTTCAAGAATCAGTGTCTTATTTCAGAGCCTTCTGAAACTGAATCCTGCCAGGTAGAAAAAAGGTCAATTGAAACTGGAGATTGTCTTTTCTAACAAGCTGAACTTCCTAGCTTTATTTCTTTTTTTTTTTTTTTGCTGAGAAAATGAAATCTTTATTTTTAACCCATGATACATTTTGTATTCAAAGCAAGTATTACAAAATGAAGCATGCATGCACACACACACACAACACACACACACACACACCACATACATTTTTCTCCACAATAAAAGGTTAAAAATAATGTTTTCCCTGATGATGGAAGCAAGCTACTCTCAGTCCTTTTTCTTTTTTTTTAAATATAATTTTTTATTGAAAAAAAATTTTCCGCCTCCTCCCCGCCTCCCATTTCACTCCCCGTTTCCCTTTTCTCCCCTCCTCCCTCTCCTCTCCCCCTCCCCCC
>NW_026067933.1:11394892-11499760 GCF_014885135.2 Alexandromys fortis
ACAGTGGGGCTGATCTATTGTGAGCTCACCAAGGCCAGCTGGACTGCGACTGAAAAAGCATGGGATAAAACCGGACTCTCTGAATATGGCGGACAATGAGGGCTGCTGAGAAGCCAAGGACAATGCCACTGGGTTTTGATCCTACTTCATGTTCTGGCTTTGTGGGAGCCTAGCCAGTTTGGATGTCCACCTTCCTAGCTTTATTTCAAGTTGATACAAGGTAGAGCTATTTTGAAAGAGGAAATCGCAGTTGAGAAAATGCCTCCACCAAATTGATCTGCGGCAAGGCAGTGGTGCATTTTCTTGATTGATGATCGATATGAAATAACCCAGATTACTGTGGGTAGGTAGTGTCATGCCTGAGCGCCATAATAAAGAAGGTTGAGCAAGCCATATGGAGCAAACCAGCAATATTCTAAGACCTCTGCATCAGTTTAGGCCTCTAGGTTACTGACTTGAGTACCTACCCAGATTTCCCTAGATGAAACTGCAGGGTGAAATTGTTTCCCCCCCCCCAACTTGTTTATGGCCATAGTGTTTTAGTATATCAATAGAAACCCAACTAAGAAATGGGCTGTAGTAGAACTTGAACCTTAACCATAAGATGTCCATAATAGCTATCTTTCCTTTAAAAGCATCTCCCTTGACCTATCAGGAGGTTCTGTGGGCTGCGTGGGGCTTTGTGGAATGTGGCTCTGGCATGTTATCTTACATGTCTGAGGCTCACCAGTTCATACACACTAAGGTGCTAATGTTCTAGCTAGGGTTATGCCACACATGTGTCAGAATTAAGGCATGTACATGCATTCATCAAATAGCCTGCTTGTTAAATGAAGTACTGGAAGCCCAGTGATCCTCATGGAGTTCTCATTGGCTACAGAAGTAAGCACTGAGGCCAATAAGTGGTTTGAAAGGACTGTCTCATAAATATAGGACTCAGAGTTTTATTTAACACCTTCTGATGTGTTTTTTCTAAATAAGATAATTTGTATTCTCTTAGTTATTATACAGAAACATTTCATAAAAATCTTAATATTAATAGTATAATTTTAAGTTAATACTGTAAATATCAGGTCTTATTAATTTTAAGACGTTAAAGGTTTTAGATGATATAAGAATGATGGAAAAATCTAAGTTGGAGAAGGGAGTGGGTGGTACATGTGATCTAAATACATTATATTCATTTTTGAAGTTACCAGATAATTTTAAACATATGTGATTCACACTTGCTCTATAGTTAATGAAAAATTTTGATATTGAGCTATATTAAAACTTGTAGCCTCGCTGGGTGGTTGTGGTGGTGCATGCCTTTATACCCTGCATTTAGGAGGCAGAGGCAGGCAGATTTCTATGAGTTTGAGGCCAGCTTTGCCTCCAGAGTGAGTTCCAGGACAGTCTCCAAAGCTACAGAGAAACCCTGTTTTGGAAAACCAAAACCAACCAACCAACCAAACAAACAAACAAAAACTTGCAGCCTCTGTTATATAGGAACAATAGAGATTTATGTGTCATTGCTTAGGAACATTCACAATAAAAGACAAGGCAAAAAAAAGTTGCTTTCAAAATAGAAGGGATTTGGTACCATCTGAAAAAGGAATTGAATGCCATGAGGGATCAGGTGTGGAGAGGACGTCCTGGATTGAGACAGAGGTAGACTCAGGAAAAGGGAGAGAGCAACAGAGAGGGCCATCCCATCAAAAAAAATGCAATGGAAACAACAGAGTAATAACACAGAACAATATGATTTCTGCTTAGCATCTTAAGTATCAGCTGTCATTTTTATATCTACTTTATTATAATCAAGATTTGTTTCAATGTTTTTCCTGATTAAATTTTCAAGAAAAATAAACCATATATTTTTATGATATCTGTACAGGTTCTGGATTGTTTGGAACAAAAATGCTATGCAAATCTAAGATATAAATGAATCTCATCAGTTACACCATCTGTGAATTTTAAAATTAGAAATATGCAATTCAGCATTGAATGAGCTTACTGTCCTCACTAGGACACATGGGTGTGATTCAGATATGCAAAGTCTATGCGTTCTTGCTTTCTGTAATGTGTTGGAGACACACCCCTATGCACACACACCATAATTAAATGAAAATCTATCACCATCGAGTACAAAAAAAAAAAAAAAAAAAAAAAAAAAAAAAAAAAGAAAGAAAGGACTGTCTCAGGCCTTGGGCTAACTGATTCTAGAGTTAATTTTAGATAGACCCAGCTCCTACTAATCAACCACACTAAAACTAAGCTTTAATCTGAGGTGCAGCAGCTGGGCTTATCCCTCTATATCACTACCTTTTGTTAAGCTGTTTCTCAACATGGGGATGTGTCAGATAGATTCCCTGGAATTTTACTTTTCCTTGTTATCTGACTTCAAGATTAGCTCAAACTTAAATAACACATCCCTCCTCAAGATCGTCTCCAACCACAGTCCTCTTAGACTTAAGAAGAGACATAAAACATATCTCTTCCTGTGTTATGATGTAATATCAGTCTCCACAAAGCTCCCAATTAAATCTTAGATCTCTAGAACTGTATGCTTGTCAAATGGTTAAGTGAGAGTTTGTTTTACTCTCTGCTCTCTTCCTCCTCCTTTGTATTTTGAGGCAGGGTCTCTATAACACAAACTAGTCTGGAATGTACTGTGAAGTCAAAGGCATCCTTCAAGTTGTAGCAATCCTACTGCTTTAGCCTCATACGTATTAGGATTACAGGGAGACACCACTGTCTGGCCATTACTGTGGTGGGTGTGTGCAGGTGTGAATAAGCACAAGTGGAGGAAAAAAGACCAATCTTACTTAATTGCATACCACATTATTTGGGAGACAAGGTCACAGGTCCTCACTGAAGAGATAATATTAGCAACTAAAATCTCTAGAACATAAAGATAAAATAACACCCAAAAAGAGTATATGGCAAGAAATTATCAAACTTCTTGATGAAACCAATAAATCAGAAATACACAAAAAAATAATACAAAGAACCAATTAAATTGAGTTGATTCTTTGAGAAAATTAGTAAGATTAAATAAGTTCTTAGCTAAACTAACTAAAAGACATAGAAGAAAGGCAACTATTAATAAAAATAGAAATGAAAAAGGGGAGTTAACAACAGACACTGCTGAAATCCAGAGAATCATAAGGACATACTTTAAAATACTATACTCCAGCATATAGGAAAATATAAAATAAATTGATAAATTTATTGATATAAAAGACCTTCCAAAGTCAAATGAAGATCAGGTAAGCTACGTAAATAGATTTATAACCCCTAAAAAGGAAACAGTAACTAAGACTACTAACACAGAACCAAACCAAACCAAAAACAAACAAACAAAAATAGGTTCAGATGAATTCAGTGAATAATTCTATCAAGTTTTCAAATAAGAATTAACACCAATACTCTGCAACATAGAAACACAATGAACAGGGCTAATCTTTTCTATAAGACAATTACTCTGATAATAAACTTCCTAAACATCCAGTGAAGGAGAGCTTCACTATTAATATCTATTAAGAACATAGGTGCAAAAATTTTTGATAAAATGTTTCCAAGCCAAATCCAAGAAAGATTAGAAAGGAACATTAGAAATATCACTCACCATGATCAAGAAAAGTTCATCTGAGTTGGACAGAGATGATTCAGCATACGAAAACCAGCCAATGTAATCCACCACATAAACAAACTGAAAGAGAAAAAAAAGTACATGATCATCTCATTTGATACATAAATAGCCTTTGATAAAATCTAATATCCCTTTATGATGAAAGTCCTGAAGAGACTAGAAATATAAGGTACATATGTCAATGCCAAAAGGTGATTTGTAGCAAGGCCAAAACCAACATCAATCTAAACAAAAAGAAAGTAAAAGTCTCCCCACTAAAATCAGTGACCAGAAAAGGTTCTCCACTCCTCCCATACATATTAAAATGTACTAGAAGTCTTAGCTAGAGCAATAAGACAGGTAAATGCAAATCAAACTGCTGTAGGAATTCCTACTACCAGTAGCCTTTAAGTTACCCGCCCACTTGGGCGTGGCCGCTTATACTATATATGCTAATGTAAAGCGTGCATCTGTCCTCTTTCTGGGCTGTAGGATTTTGATTGTTGTTCCCCATTCCAGCAGAGCATTGTGATCTGTGAGTCTACTCCCAAATAAATAACCCTCTATTATACTCAATTCTAAGCTAGTGTGGGATTTCTTTTTCAGCATCCTTCTTCATCCAACCTACTTTGAGATTTCATCTTAAACTAGACAGAATGACCAAGACCAATAAAATGAGTGACAGTTCATGCTGATGAGAATATGGGGTAAGAGGAACACTCAACTGTTGCTGGTGGCAGTGCAAGCCCCTGCATCCACTATGAAAAACCAGTGTGGTAACTCTTTAGAAAGCAGGCAATATATCTACCTTAAGATCAAGTTATAGCAGTCTTGGGCAGAAACCCTAAGAATGCTGCATCCTACTACAGAGACTGCTGTTCATTCATGTTCATGCCTGCTACAATCCTAATAGTCTTAAATTGGAGACAGTCTAGATGTCTATCAATAGATGAATGAATTAAGAAAGTATGGTACAATTGCATAATGGAATATTACTCAGCTGTTTAAAAACAAAAAAAGCGGGTAATGGATGGAAAAAAAATCATATTGAATTTTGTAACCCCAAACACAAAACAAAAATACAGTGTGTAGTTTCTACTGTGTGGATGTTATCTACAAAGTGTTCAATAAACAGGTTCAATTCATATAGCAATATGGGTTAGGTATCAAGTGGGAATGGAAAGATCTCCCTAGCAACAGGAAATAGAATATATAGCTATAGATGAGAGGGGTCAGTGGAGACTGGAACAAGAGGATCAAACAGGAATGGGGAGTAAAGAAAGTTTTGTGGCAGGAAATAGAGGGCTACAAATTTGAGGGGTCATATGGAAAACTACTACAATAGAAGCTTCTTAAAATATATATGCACAAAAGAAATCCAAATAGAATCACCAAATAAAGATGGGACAAAGCCACAATGAGACATTTCTTGCAACCAAATAAATCCTTCGATGCCAGAAACAGGTTGCAACTAATGGAGTTGTTGGCCCAAGGACCCCAATGTAAGCTCTGAAATAACCCGGGCTGTTGGCAAAATTAGTGTTTTCTCTTCATGCTAATGGTAATACTTATGCTGAAGACAACACCTACAAAACTCATTGAACACAGAGTTGAGCTTATGTCTACCTAGAGCCTTCACCCTTACTGACTAGTTAGTGTTCATGGTACTGGAAGGTACTCTGCATGCTACGAAAGGAGAAAGAGAAACAACAACACAGCTACAAAATTTTTGAAGCTCAAGGTGACCTGCCTACAAGATATGCTGGTACAATTGTAGCACAAAGCCTATGGGAGTGACCTGTCACTAGCTGGTTTGCCTTAAGGTCTACTCCATTCCACACTGCTAAGGTGGCCAAGAATTTGAGACTAAGTAGACCATGGATCCATGGAAAAATCAAATATTACTATTATACTAAGGGAACATAGCAATCAATTGACTCCTAATGATATCTGCTGTACTCAGAAATAAGTACATTGCTCAGCCACAATCTGCCTTTCTCCTGCAGCAGATGAGAACAAATATAGAACTGGACAAAGTACAAAGAAAGAGAAATGTTGGAACATCCAGTCCTAAATGTGATGTGTCTACCAAATTCCTCTCACCAGGGTTCAGGAAACACTATAGAAGAGCAGGCCAAAAGATTGTAAGTGCCATTGTGAAAGGAATACACCAAGACAGCAAGATCTTCTATACACAACAGGACTGAAGCACGCTTAAATTTACCAAGTTTGCGGCAGTCTACACAGGGCCTGCGGAAGTCTAAGCTATATTGGGTCTCATCACTGAGAAAAAAATAGACACACACACACACATCCATCCATCCATAAAATTGTTACTTTGAAAGGGTTGAAGGGATAATGAAATGGGGATGGTTAAATTGAGGTGGAGGAATGAGAAGGTAGAATAGAGAAGTGAATACTAGGGGCATAAATTACTAAACATATTTCAAAAAGTAATATGAAAGCTGGTTACTATAGAAGTTTCTTTATATACATATATATATATATATATGATAGAGTAAAAGATTAAATAGATGACAGAGATGGGATAGATTAGATAGATGATAGATAGATAGATAGATAGATAGATAGATAGATAGATAGATGATAGATAGATAGCAGACAGACACATTAATTAATAATGTAAAATCTCACTAGAAATTGACTTTTTAATCCACATCAAGAAATGTAACTGAAGACGCTCTTTCTAGGCACACCTTACATAAGTTTTCCCTTGTTATCTATAGCTGAAATGTTTTGCATGCTCAGCTAACCTATGGGTAACATAGCTGAAAATAATAAATGAATAAGTTCATTTATTACTTCATAGTAAATAAAAACTTAAGCAGTTAATGAATAAAAGATTAAATATAATTTCCTTTATTTAATCTTGAATTATATAAATACACACATGAAATTTGCCAAACAAATAAATTGAGATTTTGTTTTATGGTTTTGTTTCTGCGTAACTCAGTATGCAATAAAGCCACTAGGAAATTTTAAATATTGAGTTTAAGCTAAGATTAGTAAAAATACTAGTACAAGAAAATCTTTGCTTTTAAGGAGAGTAATTATCTCAACCCTTATTATTGAGTCTATTTTATCAGCCTTAGAAATGAAATACTGATTCGAATAAGAAAAGATTTGTGGAAATGTGAGTTGGAGTCCTATATACGGTGCATATTCATAAAATGCACCCTAGTGGAAGCTACAAGACAATTAAAAGGGGGAGAGTTAGAACAGATATCTCTCACAGGCAAAGCTGTTAGTTAAAATTTGTTAGTAGAGCATATTTTATACCCCTAGTACCGCCAATAAGACTCATCATACATAGAATTCTTATTCTTCATGGAAGCACCTTGCATAATCATAGTCCATGAAGTAAGAATTCCCAGCTTCCTTGACTTCTCCTCTCACTCTGTCATCATCACACCATTGTCTCTGGACAGCAGAGCCTGCAAATTTTCTAATCTAGTAGCAAATTGCTGTGATTCTTTTCTCTATCTGCCAAGCATTGCCCATCTATCTTAGAAAATGAATAAAGCAGAAAACTCAAAGTAATGCTCAATATGTATTTAAAATGTTACAATGCAAACAGCCTTCTTAGTGTGCATGTTTACGTTGATTTGATTTTCTACTTTTATGAAAATAGCAATTTTCTACACATTTGAAATAACCCATTCTTTTTACTTTCAAATAGTTTTTTCCTATTTGCCATTTGCTCTTCTTTTAAAAATATTCTAGTTGTCATAAGATATGTTTTGTTTTAAAAATTATACATAAATATATAAACATTCTAGTGGTAAGAGCCTTAATTTGAATCAGTAATGCAATCAGTAGTATGGCTGAAAGCAGCAATTAGAATAGGATGAATAGCTTTCTACTCTCTGAACAAATGTACTATACTATGTATAAGTAATATAGTACCTCAATATCATAAATCAATTAGTCCACAATATACCTAATAATGTCACCAGCAAACTAAAACTCTTAATTACTTTATTTCCATGAATTTTATAAAGTCTTGAATTTTATAAAGATGATGTTCAGAATGGGCTTGACCATAAAGTACAGATATATCATCACTGATTTCTCATTAATGCTGCATATTTAGGGTATAGAGGGACTGGGCAATAAAAAAAAGTCTCAGAGCAAACATCTTGTATTATTTTCATTGTGAGCTAGTTGCCAGGTAGGACTGGGAAACACAGAGATCCTGCACTCACTAAAGAATGCCCTGAAAGCCTCACCATAAGCCAGAGTTTATAGGTCATGTTTGAAAGTCAAAGATTCGACCTCAAGTCTAAGGATGTCTGGGATTCAGGAGTTATTTCAGATAGCCTACAAGCCATAGGGATACATAAAAAAAGTTAATCACGTTCAAGAAAAATAAAAATTATTGCCATAAAGAATAGGAATGCTCAGCCCCCAGACTGTGTGATTTCTTCACTGCTCATATTGAATAGTGTGCAAAATTTTGACAACTCAATTCTATTCTGAGTCCTCCCCTTAATGCTGCTAGGAGAACAGCAAATCATATTCCCAATAATATTTCTACTTCGTTAGCTGTAATTCCATTCACTTACAGATACTGTCTTTTGTGACCTAGCCAAAAAGCTGCATTCCATTTCTTTGTCTGGTTTAATATATACATTTTTAGTAAATTAAAAAAGTTTCATCCATGCTCATAGAAAACATCACTGTAATGAGAGTGATATTTTTTTCAAATAGAAGAAAATTAAATACTTTTTTAGTGTACTTCACTGACTTTTGTGCTTTAAGAGAACTGACTGAAGAGATGCTATCAAGATTATAGGTCATTGTTACCCACTTAGCAAAGTTTAATGTAATTGTGAAACATATTTTAAATACCTTGAGATACCTGAATAATGAGCATAATCTATAATTAGAGACAACGTTGTGGAGCAAGTGACATGAGATAGTTCTTGAAGATGGGTAAAATTTTGACAGTTGGAGAGACACAGAGGAAAGGCATCTTGGACCAAGAAACTGATGGGGAGAAATGTTCAGAAAATGACAAGTGCACTGGTGTGGATGGAATGTAGGGCGTTTGAGATAGAGAAAAGAAAAAAAAATTCCTTTAGGGATTCAAGAAAATATTTATAGCCAACAATGAAAATGTATCAGAACCAGTAAATGTCTTAAAGGGAACACAATGCCCTGTTTCCACCTATGCTACAAAAGTTATATACATCTTTTTAAAAGTCAGAAAATTCAACAATTTGCAATGTATGTTTACTATAGTTGATGTTCAGATATTTCAAGATAAACCTTATAATTGCAAACTGTGACTTGATTTACCAATTTGAACAAAAATAACCAATTAATACCACAACTAATAAGAATTTTGTGGTAAACTTTTTTCATGAAGCAAACGTTAAAATAAACAACATAAGAGATTATTTGATTTCTTATTTGTTTCAGATTAATTTAAATCTAAGCTGTTGATTGCTATTCTTCCAAAAAGAACAATTTAAACCTAGTTTTTTTATATTATTCAGGCTGTTTTTTAAAAATAGAATTGTAGAAAGAAAGAAATACTTTTAAATGTGCAATACCTTTATGAAAATCATTGTAGAATTCACACATTGAAATCATACTAGAAGATTATTAAAATATGAAACCAACCATTCTCTTTTCACATTAGGTAAACCACTGGAAACATTTGATGCATTTTTTTCTATTTTATTTTCCAATTATTAATTTTATAAGATTTTCAAAATTGGAATAATGTATTCCTTTTCATGATTATTTGTTTCATTTTTATATTATACTATGATTATGCCATTTTCTCCTGCTTTTACGTCCTTCAAAATCCTCCCATTTTGCTTTTATTAAAGCCATGGTTCTTTTCTTTCATTCACCGTTACATACATATGTTTGTGTACATTTCTAAATGCATAAGGACAACATGTTCCATCTGGGTAATATTATCTGTATACATGTTCTTAGGACTGATGATTGGCATCAGATAACAAATTGATGTATTCTTCCTTGGAATTCCTATTGCTGCTTCTCTCTACATTTCTTAATCACCAGTAGTTCTTTGTGTAGGGTTGGGCCCCCTGGGCTTTCACCCACCCACACCAGTGTGTCTAGTGTTCTTCTTGGTCAACTCACTTTTAGGTAACCCTACTGTTCTCTTTCTTATACAGCTCATTTTTAGGTAGCTGTGTAGGTGAGACTTGATGGACATAACTTCTAGCATTTAGGAAGACAAAGACACACAGAAAACTCTCTGTTCCTCTGGTTCTTACAGTCTTTTCTGACATCCTTTACAAAATAGGCTATGAACATTAAAAGGAATAAAAATAAGACTTACAAGAAGTTATTCAGTTCCCTCAAGTTCTTCTCCCTCCTCCCACCCTCCTCTGCTTCTGCTGTGTCTTCTCCCTACACTCAAATGCTCCCAATTTTCTCAGGAGATCTTGTCTATTTCTCCTTCTTAGGTGATCCAACAGGATGGCCAAGATGCAGGAAGGGCAGAAACGGAAGGAAAGGAAAGAGATATCTTGATTGAAGGAGGTTTTTATTGGGCTAGCAAGAAACCTGGCCATAGGGAAATTCTCTATGAATGGACCCCAGCAAAGACCCTAAACAATTGTGAAGAGGGTGCCTGAACTGGCCTTTCCCTGTAGTAAGATTGATGATTATCTTAAATGTCACCAGAGAACCTTTATCCAGCAACTAATGGAAGCACATGCAGAGATCCACAGGATCTGAGCAAAAGGGTCAAGACCATGATGGGGACAACCACTGAAACAAATAACCAGAGCTAATGGGCGCTCACTCACTCTGGACTCACAGCAGGGGGAAACAGCATAGGACCAAACAAGGCCCTCTGTTTGTGTGTGACAGTTATATGGCTGGGGCAGAATATGTGGCCATTAGCAGTGAGACTTAGATTTATCCCTACTGCTTGTATTGGCTTTTTGGAACCCATTCTCTTTAAAGGGTTGCTCACTCTAGGTATAGTGGACAGGACCTTGTTCCTGCCTCAGAGCAATTTTCTAGGCTTTATTAACTTCTCGTGGGAAGCCTTACCCACTCTGAGGAGTGGATAGAGAGTGGGGTGGGAGGAATTGCAGAGATCAGGAGGATGGGAAAGAGTGAGAACTGGGATTGGTATGTAAAATGTTAAAATTAAAAGATATTTTTTAAATAATTAATTAACTAATCAATTAATTAAAAAATTATTCAGGCTGTTAAAAATAATGCCATTATAGAACTCTTGGTATGTAGGAAGAAATAAATATGTAGGAAGAAGTAATAATAAAATAGAGCATATAAAGTTAAAAAATTAAGCCTTTACATTTTTAGTTGTGAATTTATATCTTCAGATGTTAAAAAATACAAATTACATAAGGTTTAAACTCATTATTATATAAAGATTTAAATTAAGAGCAGTAAAAATTAATAAAGGTAAAAGAATAAATATATTTAGGGTTCTCTATAGGAGCACATCTGGTAGAACATTGAAAGGGATTTGCTAGAGTGGCTTTCATACATTCTGTAGCCCAGAGAGTTCAACAATGGCTGCCTCCCATGGGAAATGCCGAGAATCTGGTAGCTGTTCAGGTCATAAGACTGGCTGTCTATATAGTCCCTATCTGGTGCTAGATTCCTGGAAGTTTCCTAGAAATCTTGTGAATTTCATTCTGTATTGAAATTCTTAATAAGTAGATTCTAATACCAGAAAAGGAATGCACCAGGGTAGATGAACTTGTTGTCAAGAGTGAGAGCAAGCAAGAACAAAGCAAAAATACCCTACTTCCATTTCCTTTTAAGTTGGCCATTATTAGAAGGGCTCATTCATATTTAGGGTACGTCTTTCCATCTCAAATGATCCAATCAAGATAATTTAGAAATGGTGGCATTAAATGCATTGTGGAAGTGATACTTATTTGCAGTATGCGTACTGAAAGAAGACAGCAAAATAGTGTTGTCTTTTTCTACCTTTGCCTGGAACATGCGCATCAAGCAACTTCTACTTTTCCATGCTGTGAACTTTTGCACATCAGAGAAGAAAAGGACCTATAGCACTGACAGTGGGGTATCAGTACAATTTAAAAAGTAGATTAACTTACCAGCTTGAGATCTGGGAAGTTATGAAAATCATAACTTCCTGTTTTCTTGGGACAAGAAGCTTACTAATCTATCAGGTGCTAAAAAATTAATCTGTGTCTTTCAGCTCCTGGATGAGAACCAAGACCATAGATAACTTAGAGGATAGCTTTAGCCAAGGAAGCAGAGAATGTTAAGAGATATGAATAGTCTCATATTTGGTTTCTCTATAGTTACTTTTACTGTAACTTGATGGTTGGCAATGATTCATATTGATAAATGGAGAACAATTCAAATAAATACACTTTTAAATTTAATTAATAGCAAGCTCCAAGTCCCAGTGAATGAATGACTTCATATATTAAGCTCAGTAACTGGTATCACTCTTAATAGTGGAACACCCACATGTGTTGCACAATAATACAAGATATAGAGTAATATGTGTGTGTGTATACTAATTTACTAAAGCGATAAATTGCTCATGATAAAAATCTTGGAAGTAAACATGGAAGAAATTGACTTTTATAGTGCCAGGACAGGGTTGGATTTTTTTGAAGCATCTTAATTGTTTTTATTTTGGGAGAATTATAAACTTTCCAAGGATTCTGTTTTTCCATTTAATGATCCAGGTAGAAAGTTAGCCTGATTTATGATACAGGAGCACATTATTTTGAATACAGCTTCCTAAATATCATTTTACCTCTGTTCTAGTTTTTTTAACCTTTCTTTCCTTTAGTGTTTCATTTGACTACACTGTAAGTTAATTTACAAATGAGAAATAAGAATCAGTATATATGGATAGTAAATCCTGTATATATCATGGGTAATTTTACTACCTCCTTGAAAACTCATGGGGAAATGGTGAGGATTAATTAATACATGGTTGTTTATAACGCAATTCAAATTAAAAACTCAGGTTGATATTTGCCTAAAGTTCTATTCTGTACTCAGTGGAAGGATTTCTTAAAAGATGGACTCTGGGCCAACAATTTTGCAAAAACTAGAAACATTTTAGAAAAGTAAAAATTCTAGGCATCACAGCAAGCTTATCAAATTAGAACACCTGCAGAAGGGATCCAAAAATTCTGGTTGATAACAGTTCCCCAACATCATGAGAGACAGTCACACTTCCCCATAGAAAAGTATTGCATAAATTTCATGCAGACTTTTCCCCCAAAAAAACAGGCTTTAACTTATAAGTTTTCACCTGATTAGGTGTAAAACTAATTAGGAAGTTTTTTTTCAGTTATGAAGCACAATGTATCTTATAAAGATTTTATCAGAAAGGAACCAATGATCAAGGTCTTTCTTAAGAACTCTTCCCTGACCCTCCTCATGTTCAGGTGGACAGGCAATAATGAGAACCAAGTCAAAGTTTGGAATGTAAAGATAAGGTCATAAGCCCATCAAAAATTATCAAATATGTCTAGAGTCTCAGAGAAATTCAGATTAAATCTTTCATTAAGAACTTCAATGCAATAGGTAACTATAAGGTTATTTTGAGACATTAGTAACCTGCATTCCTCTCACACTTCATACAACAACATAAATACCAGATAACTCAAAGAATAAAATATTTAAAACATTTGGTCAAAGAAAGTGCTAGAAAATATGGATACTGGTAATTCTGGCAAAATCTAGATATGAAAAAGTACTTAGAATGCCCATGGTGTAAATGTCAAAGCAAGAGTAAAAACCTGGAGAGTTCCCAGTGCCTAGCAGCTTGTGCAGGATGGCTTCCTCACATAATAGCAGGTGGATGATGATAGCTTGTTCTCTGTCTCTGTCTCTCTGTCTCTCTCTCTGTCTCTCTCTGTCTCTGTCTCTCTGTCTCTGTCTCTCTGTCTCTGTCTCTCTGTCTCTGTCTCTCTCTCTGTCTCTCTCCCTTCTCTGATGCATCAGACTAAATTAAACATCATTGATAGGAAGATAGTAATGCTTCACAATACTATAAACGATTACGTCAGTGTCTTGGCTCTTTTGTGGTCAAGTTTTAAGGCAAAATAAGTATGTGAAAAAAAATTATACTCAATCAGGAGGCCAATTGTAATGACTTTGTGACTGAGTGGGGCAATCCTAGCAGGCCTTAATTCTCATAGCTGCAACAAGAGGAAAGGCCAGCAGATGGCAGCATGGACTATTGCACAGTGGGGGAATCCAGCCATCTTAGGGAAGCCTGCCACCTGGGGCTGCCTTCTTGAGAGATGTGAAGCCCAGGCTGCTGAAGCAGTAGAGACATTCCTCAAGGGCATGAGACTGCAACTGGCCCCTGGAGTTTCCAGGCCTCTCCAGGAAGGGAGGGAGAGGAAACTGAGGGAATCCCTAGCTGACAAGGTTGAAACTGATTGAATTTGTGTCGGAGTGATTAGAATACATATATCTGCTTTGGGGTGGAACAGGAGAGCTGTTAGGAGAATATTGAACATACAAGTGAAGTTTGGGTATTCAAAAGGGTGGTGTGGACCTGCAGCATGCGCAAATATATGAGAACCTCTTTAGAAATGATACATTTTTCATGGCAAAATTTTATATCAAAAGACAAAGGATGTGTCTCCCCCTAAGAAGACCATGCCTACATTTGGATATATACCCATTCTCTTAGGTGTCTTTTTAAGCATCTCTCATACTTAACCCTAAATTAAAATATTTTGTAATAAAAATCTTGCTCTACTTTAATAGGAGATAAAGGATAGCAAATACAATGAGCATACCCAAACAAGAGCCTGAATTTCCTTATATGAAAATCCTCTTATTCTTCTCCATCCCAATTACTTTTCATTAGACAAAAAGAACAACCATTGATAATTGCATTGTAAAAATGAGACATTCATCCATCTGGAGTATTGTCTCAGAATAATAGAACAAAACAAGCAATACAATGAGATATCCAAATTTTAACCTTGCCTATGGAAACCCTTTTTCATATCTGACAATTTCATTATTGAAAAATTGGAGTATTTGAATCTAGAAGATGTTCACTAAAGCTAAGTTAACAAAGAATCCACATGAAAGTAGTCCTTACCCTCTTTTTTTTCTTTCTTTTTTTTTAAATTTTTATTTATTTGTTTATTTATTAAAGATTTCTGTCTCTTCCCCACCGCCGCCTCCCCTTTCCCCCCCCACCCCCAATCAAGTCCCCCTCCCTCGTCAGCCCAAAGAGCAGTCAGGGTTCCCTGCCCTGTGGGAAGTCCAAGGGCCACCCACCTCCATCCAGGTCTAGTAAGGTGAGCATCCACGAAACTGCCTAGGCTCCCACGAAACCAATAGGTACAGTAGGATCAAAAACCCATTGCCATTGTTCTTGAGGTCTCAGTAGTCCTCATTGTCCACTATGTTCAGCTAGACCGGTTTTAACCCAGGCCAGTTGGCCCTGGTGAGTTCCCGATAGAGCATCCCCCTTGTCTCAGTGTATGGGTGCACCCCTCGCGGTCCTGAGTTCCTTGCTTGTGCTCTCTCTCCTTGATGTGGGAGTGTCATATATCAATCTGTTGATTTCATTGGTTAAGTTATAATAAACCAACTGCTTGGCCTCAGCTTAGAACATAGATGGGAGGAGTAAACAGAATAGAATTCTGGGCGGAAGAGGAAGTGAGGTCAGACTCTGCTCTGCTCCCAGAGAGACGCCATGCTCAGCTCTCCTGGGTAGACGCAACGATGGATGGAGGCTAGAATCTTCCCGGTAAGCACACCTTGGGGTGCTTACACACATCATTAGAAATGGGCTAGTCCAGGTGTGAGAATTAGCCTGTAAGGGCTAGAGTTCATGGGCAAAGCAGTTCTTTAAATGAATACAGTTTGTGTGTTGTTATTTCGGGCATGAGCTAGCCAAGCGGCCGGGGTGTTGGGGACGCAGCCCCGCCGCCGCTTCCTATTACAACATCTCCTTCTGCTTCTGATAGGCCAGAGGAATTCTATATGAAAATCATTGACTGATTTAAAGTGTATAAGGTATAGTATGGCTGTTTACAAAGATTCCTTCATCCTGACCCTTTTCCCCTTTTTCTCCCTATTGATAAGTAGAATTTAATAATCCCACTTAATTCCCCACCAAAAATTTAAATGTTATGTATGAATTTTCAAATAAATTTAAGTGTTAATGAAAAATAATTTTCATTGTAATTACATGTATGTATTATTATGAAAGAAAATGGCCCCCGTAAACTCATAGGGAGTGGCACTACTAGCAGGTGTGGCTTTGTTGGAGTAAGTGTGGCCTTGTTGAAGGAAGTGTGTCACTATGAGAGTGGGAGTTAAGGTCTCCTTTGCTCAAGTTACACGAGTTGCTTCTTATTCTTGTGGACCTCTTAGCTCCTTCTCTAGCACTATGTCTGCCTACATGCCACCATTGCCAACCACCATGGTGATAATGAACTAAACCTCTGAACTGTAAGCCATCCCCAATTAAATGTTTTCCTGTCTAGGAAGTACCATGGTCATAGTGTCTCTTCACGCAGTAGAAATCCTAAAACAGCGTGTGTCACCATAATCTGCCGAAATTGACCTTAGCGTTTGTTGTTTCCCTGCTTTATTTCTGCCTCTTGATTTTTAACCTTTTGAGTTATAATTTGTTTATTCCTTTTTGTTGCTGTTGTTGCTGATCTAGAGAGAGTAGGCTATCCTTACCCCAAGTGCCAAGAACAGAGTCAGCCAGTAACTCAATGTTGGTAGAAAGGAAAAAATTCAACTCTATACTTTTTCTGGTATTAATTTTATCTTGTGCTATAAGAACCTAAACAGTGCTATTTTAAGTGAACTAAATTTATTAAATCTGCTTATTATATGTCTTTTCCTTTCATGGTAACTTATGGAATACTCCATCACACATGTCAAATATTATAGAGTGGAGTATGTTTGGGGCCTTCGACTGGTTGTTCTGCCATGATATTTTCCACATTTTCTGAGACATTTTGATAATCCAAAGGAATGATGCTTTCTTAGTACTCTGACATAGAAACTTCTCTTTATTACATACTTAATTTTAGAACTGTTTAATTAATTGTAGATAGACAGTCATTTTCACCAAGTTAATTGATGTGTGAGTGATTGATAAATCTAGCTAATCTTTCCAGTATGATAAGTACCTTTATTCATTAAACAGTATCTATTTCAGTATTACAGTACTCATTATGTGAGTTAGATTTTTTAAATTAATTGTGTTACTTTGTAGATTTTGGGGAGATTAGAAAATATATTTAAATATGATTTCCACAGAAAAATGGATTAGTGGTAAAATGGTAAAGGCTTTTATTGCCAAGCCTGATGACCTGAGTTCTATCTGTGGGACCCACTTGGTAGAAGAGAGAACACATTTCCACAAATGTCAATGCACATGTATCCTACAAACATACTCATGTAACAGTACATGCAAAATAAAAGATGTTAGAAACTTAACAAAATTTTTCTGCAACATACTGCTTGCATATTTATATCTTGTTAAAATGTAGAAATTACAATGACTTTGCTTTTTATAGATAAGTATCTCATGCTCCTAATTAAAGACAACCTAGGAAATGAGTAATTACAAATATTTTTCCCACCACTAGGATTATTTCTAAATTAACCATGTGGTGGGGAAGTGTTTAAAATAATTCTTATAGTAGGAGAAATAGTCTTCTCCCTTGATCGATTACCCGATACTAAATATATTATAAAGAAACAAATAATACTATATAGACTGTGAAAATTGTATGCATATATTTAGATATATTATTATAGAAAGAAAAATAATTAGGGAATTAGAGACCATGAATTTGAGAAAGAACAAGACAGGTACATGGGAAGGGTTAAAGGGGAAAGGAAAAGAAGAAAAGATGTAATTATATTATATTTCAAATAATGTTTTATATATATATAAAATATTATTTTAGAAAAGCAACCTCCAATTATCAAATGTAGTGAGATAATTTATTTTTAGAGTTTTATTTTAATATTTTTTCTATTTTAAATTGCTTCATAGTGGAGACTAAATCTGTCTTTCATAAACTAAAAGAGATTAAGGACAAACATTCTTTTTTTTGTTTTTTGTTGTTTTGTTTTTTTTTAAGATTTTTTTATTATGTATACAACATTCCTTCCATGTACGCTTGCATGCCAGAAGAGGGCACCAGATCTCATTACAGATGGCCGTGAGCCACCATGTGGTTGCTGGGAATTGAACTCAGGACCTCTGGAAGAGCAGTCAGTGCTCTTAACCTCTGATACATCTCTCCAGCCCCAAGGACAAACATTCTTTATGACTTATCTGGAGGGAGTTTTGCACACTGCCTCCCAAACTGGCTACCTGCTCTCCTAACCATCCTGCAGAATGACTCTTCACAGTGGTCCAAACACTAGAGGCAAGCTGAAAGGCCAAGGGCTAGGCTTTGGGTAGTGTGTTGGATACCAGAGTGGTGATAAACTGTGAGAAGACAGCACATGGCTTTGGAAAGTTTTTTGCTGCAATTTCTCCATTATAAGGCTAGTTTTGAGTTCAACTGCCATTACAAAAAAAATTTCTTCTCATTGTGGATTTTACTCATTTACACCAACAGTTTGCCTGGAACTATGTAAGTAGTTTACAATATCCATAGTTATGTATAGGTAAAGATCAGTGCAACTCTCAGCAGAGGGCCAAAAAGCACCCATCAGCAACAGCTATAATACATGATGAGTTCTAGGCCACCCTAAGCACTAATTCAAATTTTGTGAAAATAAGAAACATTAAATAAAATAAATTACACACCTCTTAATAAAAGTTCATGATTACAAAGATAACCAACACAACTTGCTTCGTTCCTTTTATCAGAATATGAAATTTCCAGGGTTTCCTGTGACCCCACTTTGTCTTTTATTTCTATTGTATACCATTCTGTCCATATAAAGTTATTTTCAGGAAAGCATGAGAAGAAATCTCTGAAGTCAATAAAATATGGAATGGCTTCATCATTGGAGGTTCTAACATGCCTGGATCTAGCTTCCCAAGGACCAGAACCAATGGATAAGGAAGAATGCCTTAAAATTCCACCAGCATGACAAAGGCGTGTGTTTTGTGCAAGCCACCTACATATTACTCCATTGCAACAGTACCAGCAACTTTTCACAATGTCCAAGAAAATCTTCATCCTCCCACTCCAAATCTGCTCAAATGATTTATTGGGCATTTTAAGTTATATATGAATGATGATGGCTATCTAAATATGAGTATGAGTCTTAGAAACGTGTAATTTAGGGGTGAAGGCAGCCCTTGAATGGTAAGTATAAGGACTTCAGTTTCATCCCCTGTTATCTATGCAAAAATTCTGGGTATTCAATTGTAATCTCAATGTTATAGAACTGGAGTCATGAGGATTCCTGGAGCTTGCTGGCCAGGCACCAAATGGCCAGCACCCAGTGAGCCAAAACCCATTGAGAAAACTTGTCTCAAAAGACAAGGTGGAAGGCTCCTAAGGAATTGAGCAAGAAGCTGACTTCTCTTCATAAAATACACACACGTCTGTTTGTGCATATACACACATCTTAGTAGTGCCCATATTGCTATGTAGAAACACTAAGACCATTGATGCTCTCATAAAGAAAAGCATTTAACCGGGGCTTCCTTACAGTTTCAGCTGTTTAGTCCGCCATCCTCATGGTAGGGAGTATGGTAGCACATAGGCAGACATGGTAGGTGAGAGTTCTGCATACAGATCTGAAGGCAGCCAAAAGAGACAGAGAGACTCTGAATCTCACTTGGACTTTTGAAACCCCAAAGTCCACTTCCAGTGACATACTTCTTCCAACAAGGCCATACCTACTCCAAAAAGGCCACCCCTCTTAATAGTGTCACTCCCTTGAGTAAGCATCCAATTCTATGAGCCTATGAAGGCCACTCCTATTCAAACAACTACATTCCACTCCCTGGTCTCCATAGGCTTGTAGTCATTTCATAATACAAAATTGTATTCAGTCCAAGTTCAAAAGTCCCCAGAGTCAATAATATTCTCAAAACTATTTAAAAGTCAAAAGTTCAAAGTCTTCTGAGACTTGTGGCAACTTCTTAACTATAACTCTATATAAAATCAAAATCTAAAAGCAGATCACAACTTCTAAATTATTTTGGCACAGGATATACAGCATTATTTAAAAAGGGAGGAAAGGAATCATAGTGAAGAAATACTGTATTAAAGCAAGACCTAAAACCAGCAAGGCAAACTCGAAATTCTGTATCGTCATGTCTGATGTCAAAGTGCTCTTCATATCTCCAATTCTTCATTTTTGTTCTCTCTCTCTCTCTCTCTCTCTCTCTCTCTCTCTCTCTCTCTCTCTCTCTCTCTCATTGGTTCCATATTGTGCTCTGGCATCTCCAATATCTTGGGGTCTCCAAGGCAATCCAGGCTTTACCTTCACAATCTCTCATAAGCAGGCTTCCATTCAAGGACACCCTGACATATGCCTGGCCTCAGCTGCTTTCCTTAGTTGCAGAAGGAGATTTCATGACTCCTTCTTGTAACCTTGACTCTAAAACCAGAACCACGTGGCCAAAGATATCAAGTTCTGAAGCTTATTGGGGATGGAACATGGCCTCCTCATTCAAATACATTTTCACTGACTTTCTGTTTTCGATGGTTTCGTTCACTGTCTAAGCTTGACTTCCCTGGAGCTTGCTCTGTAGAGTAGGCTGGGCTGGAATACATTGATCCACGTTAGCTGAGTGGGGTCTTGCTCTGAAGATACCAACATCTTTATTCCATTTAGGATCAGGAGGTTTTTTAACTTTTTATCTCCTTGGGCACTAGACTTGGCTCCATTATATTTCCTGGTGCCCCTATTCTCCTCAAACTGTACATTTTGTAACTTTCTTAACTCAGTTTGCTCCTTTTCACTATAGCTCTGCAAAAGACTGGACACTAATAATCACATGACATAGTCAATACTAGGCTGACAATTTTGAAATCTCCTCGGCCAGTGCCATTAATTCAAAACTCTTCATTTTAGCCTCAAGCAGATTTTTCAGACAAGATCAAAAAACAGCCAGCCACATTATTCACAAAAACATCACAATAATAGTCTCTAGGCCTGTCTTAATTATTAGAGTATTGCTGTGAGGAGACACTGTGACCACCGTAACTCTTATAAAGGGAAACATTTAAGTGAGGCTATCTTACAGTGACAGAATTTATCCATTATCGTCATGGCACAAGAAGCGTGGCTGTATGCAGGCAGATATAATGCTGGAGAGGGATCTGAGAGTTCTGTATCATGATCCACAAGCAGAAGCAGACTGTGTGCCACCCTGGACATAGCTTGAGCCTATGAGTCCTCAAAGCCTGCCTCCACAGTGACACACTTCCCTAAGGCTACAGCTACTCCAACAAGACCATACCTCCTAATAATGCCACTTCCCATAGGCTAAGTATTCAAACACATGAGTCTATGAAGAGTGTCTCCCATAGCTGGGCTTTGGGGTTTCAAAAGTCCAAGTGAGACCCAGTGACTCTCCCTCTTCTTGCTACTTTCAGGTTTGGATGTAGAACTTTTAAAACCTCAAAGCCCAATTACACTCTTCTTTCTCCAACATGGCCATATTTACTCCAAGGCCATTCCTCCTAATCATGACACTCCCAGGTGACAATGTTTTCAAATCCATGAGTCCATTGGGGGCATTCTTATTCAAACCACCACCACACACATACATACTAAATTAAATGTTTAAAGGGTGACAAGATCTGTTAGTCATCCTCTATTAGTCATTGGTTTATTTTATACAGTTTAGGATAAATTTAAATTTCAAGATGTGGTCTGTTCTTCAATCCAGTGTCCTATGTTTTGCATGGCACTTCTAAAAATTGAGTTGACCTATGATTACCTTGATAGAGAAAGAAGTCCCAGAGGAAGAAGCTGTGAGTAAAGCAGTTGCTGAAATGTCACTATAGTTCCTACTCTAAACTTCCTTATCCTGTTTGCTCTCCTATGGTTTCTGAGTCTCTCACTGAAATTCTGAGACTCTCTGTTTCTGAAATCAGCATCCTCTGGAACAGAAGAACTCAGAAATAGGGACTCCGCATTGTTTCTGTCTTTGATGTAATTGTGAATGCATTTTATTTATTTATATAGTATGTTATTTGTCATTTTCACTGACAAATCTAGTGCTTCCCAGTTTGAGACCTGTGTCTTCAGGTTTAACCTCTTGACTTGCTGCTGCTATTAGTGTCATAACTATCAGAGAAAACAAGGGGATGGTAAGAGTTTAAGCAGAATGAAAAATGTGTGAAAAGCTATGCATATACCTACATTTTTGCAATCCATGTGAAAAATACCATCAGATGTGACAGTACTATACAGGAAATGTAAAGAGTACTGGATACCCTGGATTAAGAGGATAACTGGAGATTGGGGTAGTTAGATCGTGGAAAGCAGGTGCTATGGTATGGATTAACCAAAATGAAGATTGTTATTCTTAAAAAACGATGAGAGAGCGGCTACAAACGGTCCCCAGGCGGGCTGGTGGAGCCCGCCATGGGAAAGCGGCTACAGGCGATCCCCTGGGCTGGCTGGCGGAGGGAGCCCGTCATGAGGGCGGCTACAGGAGGGCACGCTTCCTTGGCCCACGGTGGCGGCAGGTAACAGACACGTAAACACAGGAAATAGCCATAAGTATTTATTAAGGAAGGGGGAGAAAGAAAGACAGAGAAAAGAGATAAAAGGAGAGAGGAGAGATAAAAGAAGAGAGAGAGAGAGAGACAGAGAAAACGCATGCACATGCCAAGGAAGCAGAAAGAGAGAGAGAGGTCCCAAGATGGCGATGGGCGGGTCAGAGGTTATGGGAGTGGGCGTGGCTAGGGCAGGGACCCAAGAATATCAAAGATGCCTTATAAAAATCTACTAGTTTATAATTTTTAAAATGCATTACATTTTAATAAGGTTAACTTCAGTACTCTGTAAGGATAGACAATATTTTTCACAGACAATGTTAACTATTGAATGAAAATCTCAGTGCTACATACTTTCATATGATTTAGTAATCAGAGGCACCAAAACAGCACAGGTTATTGCCACTGCTCTTGATTTTACGTAATAACCAGACAGTAAGAGCTTGATACTGAAGATATCACTCATTTTGAATGCATGACATGGGGAAATCAACCTTGACTGACCAGAAAACTCTCCCCTTGCTAGACAGCTCGTGTAATATCAGAAGGTGCAATGCAGACTGCTGAAGTAGAAAAGAAATACACAGTTTTACCTACTAGTGGCCCTGGCATGCTACATTGTTGACCTACTTGGCAAGATGTACTCACTGACAGAATAATGTAAGGATGGGCTGAAGAAAACCAACCACTTTCAAAATTGTATATAGTCAAATTCCAAACACAAGTGACTGGATACGCTCATCTGTGAATCATCTACAGTCACCATCTGTCTTCAAAGGTTCAGGGAACAGCTCAAAAAACTGTAGTAAAGAATGTGAGAAATAATAGATGCGTACACTTTTGGACACAACACGGCTGCTGTACATATCTACTCATAACAGTTTTGGTTACCTGGACAAAAACTGCACAATATTAAGACAGTCAAAATTACAACTTAAATGGCAGAGGACACTCAAAGGCCCTATTCTTGACAGAATAGCTATAGCGAAAAGATGGTTTCCAAATGAGAAGGAATCACTCTCTTTTTGGGACCTGATGTCAATAGGTTGTCCATTCTTCAGTGAATGGCCTCATCCCATGCACATAGAGACAACACTCATTTGACTTAGGTGGTTGTCAATAACAACAAAAGACACCACATGATGGTATGAGATAAGGGAGAAGACTGGGTAGGCAGCACTAAAGAAAGGAGGTAATGATGGATCAAAATATATTTTATGATTGCTCTTTGGGCTGACAAGGGAGGGGGACTTGATTGGGGGAGAGGGAGGGAAAGGGGAGGCGGCGGTGGGGAAGAGACAGAAATCTTTAATTAATTAATAAAGAAATAAATAAATTAAAAAATATATTGTGAATATCAAATATTACATGGACTCCTTCATTTATTCTTAATACCAGTTATAATTATGATCAATATTATTAAAACCCATCCCTATTGCCAATAAAATATAGTTATGAAGTAATTTANGGGGAGGCGGCGGTGGGGAAGAGACAGAAATCTTTAATTAATTAATAAAGAAATAAATAAATTAAAAAAATAAATGTACAAAATTTCAAAGAGCAAAAACATTTTAAAAAGTGTCCAGGAGAATAAAGGTAGATTGAATAACAAACATGTTTCCTTGTCTCACTGTGGAAAATGTATCTATGATGACAGAACCATCAGCCCACTATTTTCCATTCCCAGTGTCTAAACTTACTTGGATCTGTTAGACTGCCATGGTCCTGGGTGAGGATGACAACTTTAATGAAGGTAGCATTGAATAGGGAGTTCACACTCCATCATGGAACTCAGGACATGATCTATCTTGATCGTCTTAGCAGCAGTAGGGGAATAACTGTTGGGAGGACTTTGAGAGATCACCTTAAGTAGCTGCTGTAGACATGATTATAAGAAAGTCCTCTCTGGATAGGTCTTCTGTTCAATGAATCGGATAGAGACTGCACATCCATCTTGCATCAATACACTCAATTCTTTGCTAGTTTGCTAGTTTTTATATTTTTCAGTTCATTCTTTTCTCTCCCTTGTAGATAACAAAGCATGTGCCCTAGTGATGGGCTCAAATTTTCCTCTTTCTTTATTACACTTTTAGTTCAGTTCGCCATCTTATGACTTTGATTAATTCCTTCAGGATAATCAAATAACAATGAAAGTAAGGATTTGTTTCCACCTACTTTCTATTGGATATGCTTAAGAATGAAGTCAGTCAATTAACTGAGTAGTAACTATCACCAAGGCAACCCAAGATAATTAAACTTTATATTTTGTAGTAGTCAAAAAGATACTTGAAAAATAGAAAAAGAGTATGGTTTTTTTCTAGAAAGATTTTTATTTAGATTTTATTGAAACAAACTTTTTTTTCTTTTCTAGTTTCTTGAAAGAAAGTAGTGCACAAAACGGACATTATTTTGAATGCAAAGTAGGAAGACCAGGCAACCTCCCCAGGAATATTAATTACTAAAATGTCATACACATTTCTGCTCTATAAGAGATTCATATGCAACCGCAATTCCAATCAGCAAGTTTCTCTTTCCACTGAAGGGAACAAATTATAACACTTTCTACTGCCAGTAAACAGCAAACAGATTGCTGATTATACAGAAAGAGAAACAACAGAGCCAGGACAGACCATGCACAGTATAGAGAAGCTTTCCCCTCCTATACTAACAAAGAGCAGCAGACATGTTGCAGAGCACATTAAAGGATGCAGGCATATGTAGCATCCAACTGATGACTTGCTAAGAAAAATCAAACTCTGATCAATTCTATTAGCAAGCCATGAGAATGATCCATAAATAAGAGTAAGGATGCCACCACAAAAGGACCACATGAATCAGCAGTCCTTCTTTTTGTACCGATGGTGTCCTGGTCCTGCCTCTGTAAATCAGTTTGATATCCAGAAATGCAGAGGAAACAATAAGACAATGGGACCTAAGAGATGCTGCTATGGGAGGTAATTCAATGACATTACACAGAAAGAGCTCTGACACTGTACAAGAGGGAAACTGCCTCCCGCTGATACGTAAATAAGTAGACAATTTTTGCTCAGAGTTGACCTACGTGACTTTGTACATGTATTAAACGCATGATGGATAAAATTCATAAACAGGAGGGATTTTAATTATGGCCAAACCCAATAGACAGAGATAATAATAGAAGGTGACCTAATATGCAGTGTTTGCTGGTTACCATATGTCACAGAATCCTACGGATTAGACAAGTGATAATTATTTGGGAGGGGCATCCTGCAGGGAAATAATTGCTGGAGTTAGCATCATGGAGATAGTTAAGATATTTGACCTGTGAAAGTGGTGATTTTGCTGAGACTTTTTTTCCACCTGACAAGCAGAGGTAATGAAACCTTGTATGAAATGTATGTGTACAGTCTATGGTAGGCATTCAGAAGAGATGGTTTGGTACCTTATTATTGCTGGTGCTAACGTGAGAAATAAAATAGACTAGTATTCGAATAGAAATGGAAGCTAATTCTGAGAAAAGAAAGTTTCATGTCTAGAACATCATAGGGCAAGAATAACATGAGAAACAAAATATATGGTTGCGAAAAGACCACCCAAATATGCTTGGCGATTATAGTTTAGTTTCTTACAAAAGAATATAGAAAATACATTCCAGAATTTATAAGATAAACTTTCTATGTATATAATTTTGTGTCCCAGTTAATGTATTAAATGTTCTTGCATTTTGAATCATAAATCCATCTTTCTCAAGGAATTCTGTTTTAATATTCATAAATCTGTGATAAGTATTCTCACACGAGGTAGCCTGCAAGCAACTCCAAAACTTGTGGATATCAGCCTGAATTCTGTTACTAACTTTATGTAGCCAACTAACTGGGTCACAGGGACTCCAAACTAAACATTATTTCTGGTGTGCCTGCAGGACTGTTCCAGGAGGAGGTTAGCATTTGAATCTGTGTATCAGTAAGTTACTTTTTTTCTACTGGCTAAGTTTCACTCAATCCATTGAGGAGGCAATAGAACGAAAAGGTAAAGGAATTTGCCTTGATTTCTTCACCTACATCATTGCAAAATCTGAATGATTGTTTCCATGGTTCTCAGGCCTTCAGTGCTAGGTGGTCTCATCTCAGTAGCTTGGTGGTTCCCCGGCTTACAAATGACAGACTTCTCAGCTTCCTTATCACCTGAGACAACTCGCTATAAGCCCTACACACACACACACACACACACACACACACACACACACACACACACAATCATTTATAGCAATAAATTTTTGTTGGACATTGGACCACATTACAGATTAGCGCCTTAATGTTCTGTCACCTGTTGACATAGAACTACAATCATATAAGCAAAGCATCTTCTGATGTACTCATAAACTATGAATCACTCCAACAGATTCGCAGAGTACAGTGTTGCCATTAAGCAATGCCTGACAGGATACATAGATGCTGCTGCCTGCTTCTTTGAGAACCCCAACAATGCTGTGGAAAACTAAGTTAGCCAAATAACCAATAGAATATATATCTGACAAACCTCTCTGGTAGATTATGTATCTCTCTGTGTGTGTCTCTCTCTGTGTCTCTGTCTGTCTGTCTCTGTCTCTGTGTGTGTGTGTGTTGTGTTTGTCTTTATGCAATTGTGAGGGTATATTAGATGTCAGGTGTCTTTCTCAGTCACTCTCTCCCTTACTCTCAGACAAATCGCACCATTGAACCAGGAGCCAAGGTTGCTGGTCAACAAGCTCACGGGAACAGCCTAGCTTTCCTTCACCAGCTCTGGGTTTACAGACACACACTGTCATGCCTGGCATTTATGTAGCTGCTGGGGATCTCAACTCAGGTCCTCTCTTACTGGTCTTGTCTTTACCTATTAAACAATCTTTCAAATCTAACTATGCATCTTTATTGTTGTTACAATGTGTTCTTTGTATTTACTTCACTGTCTGGTACTTCTTTACTGTGATTATGGGTTCTTTGACAGTGGTTTTTTCAACAGCCTTCTGTACCTTAGGAACAAGCATGGCATGCAGAGTTATGAACCATTACATGGCTTTGACACTGTTTCAAGGTCCTATCTGCATAACTTGAAGCATATTAATTTTTAGTAGGCATAGCACATCTCATTAGAAGGTTATTTTCACTATAAAAGTTTAGAGGTATTTGTAATTTGATTTTATATTTTGATCATGAGCCAAATGCTCTAATATTGCTCTAATTTTTTTCCCATAGTCTGAACCTCAAAATACACACCTGGGAGTTGTTCCAGAGTTACATAATCTAAATAAATTACAAACTGCTTTAAGTGATCATGAAATTTAACAATTAACTACACGGAACAATTTCCATGGAACAAATTCCATTTGTAGCCATGTAAATATTGGTTTTTAAAACTTGTTTCAGGGCTATTTCTTTTTATGTTTTGGACATAAACATATCCTTCCTTCCTCCCTTCCTTCCTTTTAACAGTTCTTAAATACTGTCAGTGACCTTTGAAGAATTCAAAATGTTAAGCACTGGGCTTCTGGAATAACACATATTTATCTTCCTTGTGGCTTAAAGAGCATAAACAATTATTATTTGTCAGTTGGGGATCTATATATGCTCTACAGAAC
This sequence comes from Alexandromys fortis, assembly GCF_014885135.2. Classification (NCBI taxonomy): domain Eukaryota; kingdom Metazoa; phylum Chordata; class Mammalia; order Rodentia; family Cricetidae; genus Alexandromys; species Alexandromys fortis. Next base: position 11,422,794 of record NW_026067933.1, read on the forward strand.
TACAGTTTTCAGTGCTAATGGTTCAGCATACTAAGATACGTTAAATTGATCACAATGTTAACAAGCTGGGAACGAAGCACTTCTGGAACTAGGGGGAAAGGGCCTTACCATGAAGTAGGCCAACAAATCTAAAAGCAGAGATGCAAACATAATTAGACCTCACTCACAACAGTAAAATTAGATCAAATTTTTAATTTTCCTTCATAAAGGGAAGAGGATCTTGAAGGGAATCTCCGGAACTTCAGATTTCTCTCATGTCCTCTCCCCTAGGAAGATGACTTAACACATTCTCTGTTCCCAACTGGACATAAACAGCTATGAATGGCTGTGGTGAACAGATGTTCCTGAGTTCAGGGTAGAGTCTTATGCCTCAGAGGTATTGAAGCAGGCAAAGGAAAGGGAGTGGGTAAGAGAGAAGGGAATAGAAGGAGGTCAAGAAGAGAAAGGGATTTTGTATGGTTGACACAGACATGCAAGCTAACAATTAGATGGGGCCCTTTATTTTGGCTTCTTGTATCTGTTTAGTCTTTACCACTCTGAGCCCGTTCCTCTACTAATTAAAATATTTACAGCTTTATTTGACAAGAAATAAGGCCAACAATTGACAGGTGGAACTTCTGAAAACTACAAAGCTTCTGCACAGCTGAAGAACCATGCAGCCCACGAGTAGGAAGCTCATAGAATGGGAGAATTTTAGGATCATTATCCAGAATACATTAAAAACTCAAAATATAAAATGTCATAAAAACAAATGACTCATCAAAAAATGAACCTGAGACCTGAACAGAGAGTTCTAAAACGTGGGGGGGGGGGGCATGACTAGGAAATGCTTTAGAAACATTCTTTATTCCTCTCCCCTAGCAATCAGGAAAAAAAAAGGCAAACAGATTGAAGATATCTATCTTATCCCAATGAGAATGGGGGGGAAAAGCAACTACCAATAATTGCTGGAAGGGGTGTTGGGAATAGGAAACCCTTATTCACACCTGGTAGGCTTGCCAACTAGTCCAGCCACAGTGGAATCACTGTGGAGAATACTTAAAAAGCTAAAACAAAATCAATCATGTGATGAAATTATACTACTCTTTAACATGCCCAAAGGATTTGACATCCTATTCCAAAGACATTTGCTCGTCATATTAATTGCTGCTCTAGTCACAATAGCTAGGAAATGGAAATAACCCAAATGCCCTTCAATTGAAAAATAGATATAGGAATGTGGTACATATGAACTATGGAATATTATTCAACTATAAAAACATAAAACCATGAAAATTTCAGGTAAATGATGGAACTACCATAATGAGTGAGGTAACACAGATCCAGAAAAACAAACATTGCATGTTTTTGTTTTCTTTCTTTCTTTCTTTCTTTCTTTCTTTCTTTCTTTCTTTCTTTCTGTCTGTCTGTCTGTCTGTCTGTCTGTCTTTCTTTCTTTCTTTCTTTCNAATCTAAATCATTATTAAATCATAGCTGTTGCTGGTTGTAAGTGGCAAAGCGATTATCTAAAAGCTAACCCTTAGATGCAGAGAGCCATTTTAAAAACTAACCTTTGGTTGCAGACAGAACTGTTGGTCATAAAGCAAAGAAAACCATTGTTAAATATTAATCCCTGTTTGGTGACAGGGCTGGTGATTATCAGTTCCCATTTTCTTTAGTCTTACAAATATGTATTTCTACATTTTAACATTCCTATTTCTGTAGCGTATTTTGAAAATCAGTATAAAGATTTACGAAACAATCTACCTCAAGACCCAGTATTTACCTTTGGGTATATGCCCAAAGGATGTTCAATCATACCACAAGGACAGGTGCTCTACTATGTTCATAGCAGCATTATTTGTCTTAGCTAGAACATGGAAACAACTTAAATCTCCCTCAACCAAAGAATGGATAAGGAAACTGTGGTCCATTTACACACTGGAATACTACACAGTGGAAAAAAAGTAATGACATCTTGAAATTTGCAGGCAAAGCATCTAGAAAGCATCATATTGAGTGAGGTAATCCAGACACAGAAAGACAAATATATGTGCTCACTCATAAATTACTTTTAGACATAAAGCAAAGAAAAACAACCTACAATTCACAATCAAAGAGAACCTAGACAACAAAGAGGATCCACTTAAGAATGAGTAAATTGGGAGCATGGAGGGGGGCAGGGCACAATGTAGAAATAAAGGGGGAATGAAGGGAGGGGAGTGGAGAAAAAATATATAGCTCAATAAAACAATAAAAAAAGAAATGTTCAATGAGAAGTAAACATTATACAACCTGATTGGGTTGTACTTACATATTTATGAAAATAAGAGACAATGAATTTGAAAATGTGCAAGATGGGATATAAAGAAGAGATTAGAGGGAGGGAAGGAAGAAGATGAAGTAATTATATTACATTTTCTAGGTACAAAATAAAATGGAATTTTAAAGGTCTTTATGGGTTTCTGCCTGCATTTTTAAGTCATAGTTCATTCACTAAAAAGACTATATTCTTTTTCCAAGTCTACACAGTTAATTCTAGACAAACTAGGAATATAGCAGAAGATTTTAAAGCCTTTGTCAGATATTAATTACTCTCAAGCTTCCAAGCTTTCTGCATAACTAGATGCACACACAAACCCACACACATTTTGTTTTTTTTTTTTTTTTTTTTTTTGGAGCCAGGTTAGCTATATAACTCAGACTGGCTTCAACCCTCCTACCTGAGCCTGATTGCTGTGATTACAGCGATGTAGCATCACATCTATATGAACTGAGATGGTCCTTTAGAGATGATAAGTTAAATACTATCCAGGTTGAGGACCCTAAATGCTAAACCTGAAGGAGTAGCTTTAGTAAACAGTTATTTACCATTGAAAAGCTCACATTTCTTATTGCTTCTCAACTATAGCTGAACCAAAACTGAATATCTAAGTCTTAATTATGCTTGTATTTTCATGAATTATTCAACTTTCTCTTAAAATGTGTTGGGTGTAGACTTACCCACCATCTGTTGGTATAAAGTTAATAGTTGTATAAAGTGCATTTCTCTTGGCAACATTACCGTTGAGAATTTCTGGTCTTATCTGATGTGGTTTAGATATGGTTTGTCTCTACCAGAACACATGCTAAAATTTGATTCCCCATATGGTCATCCTGAGAGGTGCTGGGATCTTTAAGAAGCAATTAGCTCATGAGTTTTCCTACCCTCATGTAGTGGTTAACATAGACCCCACAGTGTAGATGAGTTGCCCTGAGTGAGGGTTGTTATAAACCAAGTACAGCCTCCCTGGCTCATTCTTTCTTTCTCCACCTTATCACATGACCCTTTATTCTGTACATCTGATTACACTTCTGCCTCCCCACTGTGAATGGAACAGCACAGAACCCTGAGTTGGCACTTCCACACTTAACAAAAACACAAGTTAAAATAAACTTTTCTTCACAGATTACTGAGCCTTGTGGATTTTCTTACCGCAATACAAACTGGTCCAGGACAGCATCCATGTCTGGCTGCTTCCTTTCATTAAGGACTTTTGTGAGATAAGAAAAAGGCAAATATTATTTTATAGCTGTTATCCTTTTGAAAAATATGATCAGTAGAATAATAAAAGAAAAGCAGCATGAAGTCTTAAAGGCTTGAAGAGAAAGTTTGGAATCTAGTATATGTGTGTATGTATTATCTATATACCATTGCTTTTTCAACTATCATTTTCAGATCCATAGTTCTGATAATTTTCTACTCAGTATGTAAAAATGCATACCATAAATAATGCAATAATAATATTAGAATACTAGGTGAATTGATGTATTTTTCTATTTGCTTGACAATTTTCAAGGGCATCCTGGCATCTCTGAGTCAAGTTGAAACCCCCCTGAGAAGGTTTTCAAGGCATTCAATAGCCTTCTTTGATAGATAACTTTAGTTCTACCTCCTTACCACACATTCTCTCCAACCAATATGGGTCAAAATCTCCTGGGCCATTTTGTTTTGCAAATATAAGCTTTTTTCATTCTCTCTTCTGCTATCTGTACAAATGTCACCAAGTCATTAAGGGATTCCCTCCAAGTTCACTGTATATAGAGTTCAGTGACAAAAGTAATACAAAAACATTGCCATGTAGTACTCTTATTTCTCACTTGATGACCCAGATGTGTGGCCTTAAAACAACGTGAAATCAGTTGACATAAAGCAATGGAAGCTCCGTGAAGATGGAAGCTAAAAAGAAATCCCACAGTAGTTCTGAAATGAGTATAGTAAAGGGTTATTTATTTAGGGATAGACTCATAGATCACAGTCCTCTGTCGAATGGGGAAAAGGAACTGAATCCAGCAGATAGAAGAGAGAGGGAATGTGTTTTGCATTGGCATTTACAATATAAGAGGCTACACCCAAATGGGCAGGTTCCTTAAAGACTACTGGTTCTAGGATTTCCTACAACACCACCCCTTTTTGTTAAAATAAGATAGTTCTAAACATAATACAAAATCATATACAATAGGAACAAATATCAGATATAAAAATTAGAATTACAACCAGCATAAGCAATATCAAGCAAGAAACATATGATAAATGTTTTGTTGCAAATAACCACGTAGAAATTGTATTAATCAAATCACTGCTTGGCCCATTAACTCTAACTTTTTATTGGCTAACTCTTACATCTTAATTTAACTCATTTCTCTTAATCTATATGTTGCCACGTGGCAGTGGCTTACCAGGAAAGATTTGGCATGTGTGATTCTGGCGGCTCCATGGTGTATCTTTGATTCCACCCCTCTTTCTCCCAGCATTAAGTTCTGTCTTCCCTGCCTACCTAAGTTATGCCCTATCAACAGGCCCTAAGTAGTTTCTTTATTAACCAATAAAAGCAACACTAAGACAGAAGGACCTCCTACACCAATATTTCAATAGTTATTCTATCATAATGAGTTTAAGTCTTTTATTATAAATAAATTGGCCAAGTCATGAGAGGAAAGTAACTATGACTATCTAGTCTTCAAACCCATCGAAAACCCAAGAAAGGAAATAATATTACTTGGGTAAGCAGGAAGTGCAATCAAGCAACTTCCAAAATATGCAACAAATGACAGAGAGAACTGGCTACCTGGGCAATCACCCAAAGTCTCATTTGCAATGTTGGAGCAACCAACTTTGGCTAAAGCCTAGAGTAAATGACAGAGCATTTTCAGAGGCAGGAAATTTTTCAAAACTGTCTTACCAGTCTTGTCAAGATTTGAGTCTTTTTTCTTGTATCCTGCTATAACCTGTCTGGACATCATGCATTGTATCAGTGGTTGATGCATGGGCCATTCCTTGCCCAGAGGCCAGTTTTGCCAAGAAGAAAACAAGTTTCAAGTGCTCAACATTCTTTTGGGAATAGATCTGTGCTGCCAGGAGCAAATGTGCCTCACTTCAATAGAACCATAAGTTATTTAAATGCCATATTCTACAACTCTTTGAAGTGGTTGAAGATTACCTATCTATGCAGAATACCATGTTTATGAATCTAAAGAACCTGATTAGTCTAACTATAAGTATGACAAACATGGGTCACTATTGACCTATATAATTCTTAATACCTATATAACTTAAACACTAAGACTTTATATTAGAATATTAAACAATCTTTAAACATCTGTGCCATAAATGAGCACAATGCCCTCAAAATTAAGAATGTGTAAGTATCTTGATCGGAGGTAGATATGTTTATTGAAGTATGATAAATATATCCTAAAATTGTATCAATATACAAAATGTTAAGCACAGGTAGAAACGTGCATGCATACAATATGATAAAATAACTTTGTCTAGGTATATAAGTATTGTAGATGAAAATAGAAATATATTAAATATAATTTAAGCTTTTACCAGTATACAAGAATCTATACCAATGTAAATTGCCTATAAAAATTGGCTCACAAGTATTCACTCTATTACTCACTATTATTATTAGTGTGAGAAAGCTCACCCTAATCTGTTATCCCATCCAATTTCCCTTTTATCAAAGCCTGAGCCTACATAATTTCCCCCCCACAACCCCCAACCCTATACCAATTATAACCAACCCCTAAATGATGTCCTTAACCCTGAGAACAAACTTTGCTGGGAGAGGGAACATTATCTTCTAGAATTACTTCCAGCTCTAATGGTGGTAATGTTTTTTCTATGGGATCCTGTGAAAGTAAAATGGTGGTTACGTTTCAAGATTACTGTTTGGTATAATTACAAATAGTCTCTGAGTGTTCGGTATGGTTTTTCTAATGTTCCTATTTGGAGTTTTGGCCAAAATGTTGTAAAAAGGTACACCATTTCAGCTAACCAGGTTGAAACCATCTTGAGTATCTGGTACCCTAAACACGTCTTATAAGTAGCACTATCAGCATCATGATATGCTAACCAGGTGGAGTCATTGTTGTGGGCCTCCATCTTCTTCCTTCAAAGATTACTTCAAAGTTCTTCAGAGATTACTGAAGGAAAATTCATTGTTCATTGTGGAAAACGTAAACATTATTTATACAGACATATATTCAATGAAATGTAAGATAGAGACAAATATAGGTATGAAGAAAAGTAAATTTATTTTTCTAAATTCTTTCTTCTATCTGTCCCATACCAAATGGCTCCTGACATGAGACAAAAACTCTGAATTTTTCTTTTAACAACACGTTTGGATTTAGCAAAGGACAGAGCCATTGTCCAACACCAAAGCCAGCTCTGATTTTTAAGTGAGTCATAACTATTATTTTAGTTAATATTTAGAGATTCTTACCCTCATGTGACTTGTCCTTAGAAGTGATAATTCTCTTTATTGGTGATACTATCTGGATAATTGTCTTTTAATCTTTAGGCATCTAAATGTCCAGGGTCTCTTGACTTTCTGAAGATAAGTATTTTCCTACAAAGACAAGAACAGAACCCTGCCCCAATCCTTAGGAGTCCTTAGGAGTTTTTTTTTTAACCACCTGTATGGTTGTCATCTCTGTGAATGAATTGTCATTTCTCTTTCTCAAGAGATGTCTCTTTTTCAAACTGAATATTTATTAATTTTGATGGCATCCATAACTTTTCTTCTCCTGTTTAAAGAAGAGCAAAAACTCTTCCCCAATGTAGCATATCTCCTGGTTTCCATTGTGAGGTCAACACATCCTTGAAATACACTGACTGATGTAATTCAGAAGACTTTTCTATTATCCATTGTCTCTCTGCTGCTGTTGTTTTTTTTCTCATTAGTGTTAAAAAATTCAAAATTAACAAAACATTATGTAATCTATTTCTGGGGGTATTTTCCATCCCTTTCTGTTTGTTTAAAATATCCTTATAGTTCTATTTGATCTTTCTATAACTACCTGACCTGTAAGATTGTTCTGTATACCTATAAAATGCTTTATATTATAATAAGCAAAAAATTATATGATTTTCTTAGAGAAATATACTGGACCATTATTTGTCTTTATTTGCGCAGGTATACTCATGATGTCCATAACTTCTAATAAATGTATGACTACTGAATCAGCCTTTTCTGAGCTCAAAGCAGTTCTTCGTTAAAAACCTAATAAGTGTCAATGGTATGGTGTACATACTTTAACTTTCCAAATTCTGCAAAGTGGAACAGATCCATCTAAAAGATTTCATTCCTTTTGAGTACCCTTTTGGTTAGTGCCTGCAGGTAGTGGTGTTTTGTTATATAAAGAGCAAGTAGGACATCTTATTATAATCTCTTTAGCTTGTTGGCATATAATGGAAAACTCTTTCTTTAAATTTTTGCTAATGATATGATGTTTCTTATAAAATTTTGAGGCCTTCAATGCACTTCCAATCAGTAACTGATCAATTTCTGCATTGTGCTAGAAGACCTGGAAGACTCATATGGGATCAGATGTGTGTTATGTATATAGGACAAAGCCTATTCCCGATTATATCTTGAACCTTTATAAATAATGAAGTCAACTTTGTATCATCTGGTGTAAATTCAGTGGTTTCAACATGCAAAACAACTCTTTCTACATATTGTGAATCAGTCTTTAAAATTCCGTAGTTCCTTGTATGAGAATACAAACAAGTGTTTGAGAATGCATATAAGTGGGCAAGGGTGGTAGACCTTCTGCTGTGGGCCATTTTGTCCTTTTAGACTGGTCCACCCAGTAGGTGTGGAATTTGGATCCACATGGGGCGCTAGATGAAGATGAGTGGTAAAAAGAAACCCCACACTATCTCAGAACTGAGTATAATAAAGGGCTATTTATTTAGGGGTAGACTCACAGACCACAGTTCTCTGCATGAACGGGAACAGGAACCGAATCCAGCAGCCAGAAGAGAGAAGGAACTTGCACGTGAATAGTATAAGAGGCCACGCCCAAGGGGGCAAGTTACTTAACGGCTACTGGCTATAGGACTTCCTACAGCAGCTCCGAGCTTTAAACTCTGTAAAATGAAGAAAAGTGCACAGTTGTTGTTGTACCACAATGTTCATTGGAACATAAGATATGACATTGTTTTTCTGTGAAATCTAAGGTTAGTATATAGCTTTTATCCTCCACTCAATATTTTGAACATGTGCTTCATAAACTTTATTATTACTCATTTCTATTTCTTAAATACTGGCCAAAATGATTAAATCTAAAAACATACCATCCCCAGATAATATATGGAAATGTGGAATCAATAAACTAACAACCTCCTCTTGTGTATGCGGTGTAATAACCAGGCTAGCTTAATATGAAACAGCAAATTTTAATGAAGGGATAGCTTACAACACCAGGGATCCAGCGATGGGCAGGAAATACAAAAAGGACCAGTGGGGCTCACGCCCACCAGATTTATATGTAAACATTAGCCCAAGGCGAATACGTCCCCCATTGTGCTGGGCTTCCCCTACACTCTTGTTTTATGAAAAAGAGCATTCTTTTTTAATATTTATTTATTACGTATACAATATTTTGTCTGTGTGTATGGCTGCAGGCCAGAAGAGGGCACCAGACCCCATTGCAGATGGTTGTGAGCCACCATGTGGTTGCTGGGAATTGAACTCAGGACCTTTGGAAGAGCAGGCAATGCTCTTAACCTCTGAGCCATCTCTCCAAAAAAGAGCATTCTTAAAAAATACCTTATAATTAAGAATAAAATTTATAAATATAAATCATAAGTATATTTGTCTCTATTGGCATGAAAAGCAAATATGTCATATAACTTTCCAGTTTTTAATTACATTTGTCATTATGCAGAGGTGTCCATGGTATAATTTTATGAAAATAGTGTAATAATTATAATTATTATGCAAATTTATATGCAATGTGATCTTTTAATTTAATTTTTTGGATTTTTTGAGATAATGTTTCTCTGTAGTTTTGGTGCCTCTCCTAGAACTAGCTCTTATAGACCAGGTTGGCCTCAAATTCACAGAGATCCACCTGCTTCTGCCTTCTGAGTGCTGGAATTAAAGTCATGTGCCACTACTGCCTGGGTATATGTAATATTATTAACATATAATTTAACATTTTATTCTAACTTACAGATAACAGAAGCAAACCAAATTCCACAGTTTTGGAGAAATAGAAATTGCAATTAATTGTACATGCAAATGACTTGGATTGAAATGCTATCTCAGCTATAAGGCTGTGCCTAAATTTGGTACAGCTGACACTCAAAAATCAATCAGGACAATAAGCAAAATATATTCAGTAAAAGCATGTATTAGATGTTTGTTTTCTGCTAGCTATATTAGTTACTTTTCTTTTGTGATAAAAGACCATAACCAAGGAAATATATATAAGAAAGGATTTATTTGGGACTTACCATTCAAGAGGGGCAGGAGTTGATCACTATCATAGCTCAGAAGCATGGCAATAGACAGCCATTTCAAATGGAGCTGAAAGCTGCCAACTGGAAACTCACATTCTTCATCCTTAAGCAGAACAGGGAGTAGAGACTGACCTGGAAATAGCAAGAGACAATTTGAAACCCCAAAGCTCATCCATAGTGACATACTTCCTCCAGAGAGGGCATACAGCCAAAGCCTTCTCAATCAGCACTAACAACTAGTGACCAAGTATTCAAATGTCTGAGACTATGGGGGCCATCTCATTCAATCAACCACATTCTATTCCCTGTCCCACCCACCCTAGGTGCATGGACATATAATAATACATTTGTTCCAACTCCAAAAGTCCCCATTGTCTTTAAGGCTCAACACACTTAAAAGTCCAAACTTTCTTTTGAGACTCAAGGCAAATTCTTGATTATAATTAACTGTGAAATCAAAAATTGAATTATATATGTCTACATATAATGATGCACAAAACACATTATTATTCAAAAGGAAAAACTAGGAGCATAGTGAGGAAATACTGAACCAAAGCAAGACTATGGCTCTTCCCCTGCATTTCGCTGCCTGCCTCTCTCTTAGTCTAGTTCCACTCCCTGTGTGCAGCTTTTCTTGTCAGATATCCCATGGCAACATCTTACAATAGTCAACACAATGCATGCTTCATTTTCACAGTTTTACCTTTTGACCTTGCAGGACCTTTATGTAAGAACTTACCTTCTACATGCTTGGCATCCTGGACTCTTTGAAACCATAGGGAAAAATATATTTCATGACTAATTTATTTCTTTTTAGATTCTTTAATAATCTAAAGCCATCACCATGTGATGATTTTACACGTTTATCTTTCACGTTTATCAAGTATCTTGGCATAGACCTTGACTATCTGGAATCTCAGTTGCAGGAGGTTTTGCAGCAGGTTTTTCTCGTAGCTGAATATTCCTACACCTTTTCCTTTCACAAACTGGAAATTAGTTGGTGACATCTGCCCAGAAGTTAGCCTTCCCTGTATTCTAGTTCAGATCAGTCCTCTCCTTAATCTTACCTTTTTCAGCATAAGCCTCAGCTATAAGACTAACTTTCCTGATGTTCTTTTTCTCTTCACACTATATACTTTGTATTTCTGTCTGCTCTACTTGCTCCTTTTCATTGTGCACCTGCATAAGAATGATTGCTATAGCCAGGCGGTGGTGGCGCACGCCTTTAATCCCAGCACTCGGGAGGCAGAGGCAGGCGGATCTCTGAGTTCGAGACCAGCCTGGTCTACAAGAGCTAGTTCCAGGACAGGCTCCAAAACCACANACAAGAGCTAGTTCCAGGACAGGCTCCAAAACCACAGAGAAACCCTGTCTCGAAAAAACCAAAAAAAAAAAAAAAAAAAAAGAATGATTGCTAATAACTGTGTAACAGAGTCAATGCTAGATGTCTTTGAAATTCCCTCCACTAGAGAATTTTGTCCATTAATTTTCAACTTAAGCTAAGGTAAGCTGTTAGCCCAAGGTCAGAAGGCGGCTACATTTTTGTCAAAATATGACAGAAGAATGGCCTTTAGCCTCTTCTCTATTGTTCTCCTGTGAAAGCTCTTGATGTGAAGCTCCACAGTCCAGGCTGCTGTCAAGACTATCTTCCAAGATTCTAACAGGACAGCACATTAATCACTACTTATAGTGTTCAACTACTTGAAAGTTTCAAAATTTTCCACATTTCACTAAAAAAAAATGTTATCAGGTCTGTAATAGAATTAGCCTACTCCCTGATACCAACTTCTGCATTAGTTAATTTTCTGTTCTTGTGATAAAACATCATGATTAGAAAACTTACAGAAAGAAAGGTTTATTTGGAGCTCATGATTCCAGCAGGATAAGATTCCCTCACCATCACAGTGGGGAAGCATGGCTACAAGCAGTCATTGGAAACAGAGCTGGAAGCTTAAAGCTGACAGCTCACAACTTCAACTGTAAGCAGAGGGTAAACTAAGAATCCTAAAATCCTTCCCCCATTGACAACCTTCCTCTACCAATTTTGCCCAACCTTAACCTCCCCAAACAGTACTACCAGTACATATTCAAATGACTGAAACTATGCAACAGGGTAAGGGTGCATGTCATCAAACCACCACACTAACTCTCTGTGCTAGGCTTCAGGGGTCAAAATCAGATATGGTTGATTGTCATACAGAGCTTTTGCATATTAAGAAGAAACAGCGAAAAAAAAATATAACCTAAACTCAAATAATTATACTCTGAGTTGTGTTGTGTAATTGACATAACGTTCCTCACATGAAGGCCTGTATAATTACAAATTGAGGCAAATTCTTAAGAAAGAAAAAGAAGTATACATTGTGATGAATATACCTAAAATATTCAGTTCTGAGACCCCAGAGTCAAGTCTAGAAACCAGGAATGAAATAATGAAAAACAGACATGTTACTACACTCAAGGCATTTAAATAACAGTAAACATGGAAAACATGTGTGAAAATAAAGAATTTTGAAGTCCTAGATGTCACTATGGAGTAAACAAATCACAGAGTATTAATGCGAGCACCAAGAAGAGATGCACAACCGGTTAGATAAGAGCATAATGGGGCTTCTTAGAGGAGACATGTATTTAGAAGGAAGGAAATGGTAGAAAGATACATCTATTTAAATGTTGAAGTGCTATTAATAGTAGACAAAGCATGGAGAAAGGCCGAGAAACAGAGAGGGGGTATTTAATCATTCTAAGGTCATATATTAATCCACAGAAACTGAAACAGAGGTACGAAGGGGAATAAAAGATAGATAAAAATAACAGGCAGCTGACAGATAACCAGAGCCTTAGAAAAAAAAAAATGTCAAGGGGTTTGCCTTACAGTCTAAGTACAATGAGATGGCATAAAAAGAAATGGAAATGATTCAAGCTTTAAATGTTTTTGTGAGCAACTAAATATAGCATAGAGGAAGGAAGTTTTATTGGACACTACTGCTGTCTTCCAGGAAAGAGGGGATGGTGCACTGTAGCAGAATACTGGCAGGGAACAAAGAGAGATCCTGAGGTAAACTTTAAGGAGGAGAAGATCAGGAAAAGCCAATTATGGATCACTCTCAAACTGAGTCTCAATGTAGCCTGCTGGTATTTACTGAGATTGGAAAAGGTTCAAAGCAGTAGGTTGGAATAGAGATGAGGTGGAACCACATGCATCTCTGAAACTCAGCTGCCTCTATTTCTATCTGAAGATGCCTCCAGTCTACTTGAAGCATTGCATTAGTGGTTAAGTATGGATATGAAGAGAAAGATGAGATCAGGGGAAAAAATGATGAGTCTTTAAGCCATAGATGATATCTGAAGGGGTGAAAAGAGTATGCCCCAAAATATAGGTTTGCGTTACTGACTTTTCTGCTGCTATGTTAAAGCATATTGACCAAGGAAGCTTACAGAAGGAAGGGTTTATTATACAGGCTGACTGTTCCAGATGAGTAAGAATCCATCATGACTGGGAGGTATGGTAGCACACAAGCTTGGAAGTTAGAGCAGGAAGCCAAAACCTTGCTTCCTCCATTACAAATATGAAGCAGAAAGAGCAAACTGGGAGTCGAGTAAGAGTATACAGTCCCAGTGACGTGCTTCCTCTGGCATGGCCACACCTCCGAAACAGCACCAATTGTGAATAAGTGTTCAAATGTCAGGAGATGGGAGACATTTCTCTTTCAAACCACCAGAGAGTGCAAGCATAAAGGAACATTCAAAACCAAGAGCCCCGTGAGAGAGTGATGGGGAAGAAGTTGCCAGAAAACCCTGGGACATGAAACATCATGAAAAGGACAAAGACTTAGAAATCAAAGCCTCTGTTGACTTTTGTTCATTTATTGGCTAATTCATAGGAATTAATTTTGAAAGGCAAAGATTGCATCATATGGCAATAATAGCTCATGATGCATAGAGTTTATGAAGCACTTTTATGTTTGGTAGCTCACTTGAGCCTAATAATACGTGTATCTTATTTTCTACTGCACTGTGTACTGAATGTCACTGGAGCTCATGAGAATAGCTGATGTTTGATGATAAATTCAACATTTATTCAACAAACATTGTGAATTTCTCATAAGAGGCTTGTTCTAGATTTTGTCGCTTTGCTGTAGACAGAACAGCAAGTCACCGCTTGAAAGCTTCTATCTTCAGTCTTCAGTCACTATGTCCAAGATACACATTTTGGGGTAGGCGGCATTCAAAGTGGGATTTAACTGCAGGGGTTAAGTTTTAAAAGTCTCATTACCTCCATATTTCACAAGGTAATTCAGTAGTACTATCCATACTTACATTGTGTAAGATTCTTACTTTTTGATGTTTTAGTATGTTAAATGCAAAAATAAAGCATGTTTTGACTTTGAAAACACATCATGTTTACTATGCTAAATATAAATAGCATTGATATGATTCATAAGATTAATGATATATATGATTGAGAGGGGCTATATATCCTTTACTTTAAAAAAACTATATACAGAAACCTATATATAAAAAGATATATATAGGTATATAGTCTGAGATTTTTTAATAAAAACAATATTTGCAAGATTTTAAAATAATAAGAGTTTGCCCCATTTGCTTCTTACCCAGTTCTCATCCATTTGGATATTGTCCAGATATGCAAACATTGCCAGCCTCTGGAGCATAAGTGTATCCTCAGTCCCATTTCCTATTTTGTTGTCATGAATAATGTGAGTTTTGCAATATCTTTGACAAAAAGTTTGCTAAATCAGTACTTTTACAAATACAAAAAGAATCCCATTGTATTTAGTACTTTATACTTTATCTTCTTTTTCTCTCCATTCTTTCCTCTAAGAATTTGTTCCTGTCTAGAATAATCTATAGACACCACAAAAAATGTGGCATCCTTATCTGTGAAAGAGTCAGATAACATTAATGCCCAGCTGAATTATCAATACATCTGGATGTTAAAAGATTATGAGCGGCTCATTCTGACAGGACATATGTAACATTGATTTGTGGACTTAGATTCATTACTGACTGGAATTAAATGTATAGCCCTGTATAAGCAACTGATGTAACTAACTGGCCCTCTCACAGCAATTGTGCCTATATTCTTGGTAAAATACACAGTTTGAATTTCTTTACCATTCAAAATGTTTATGTTGATCTCTATGGTTACTTTTTTATCCTTTCTTGCTTTTTTTCATTTCAAAATTTACATTGACCCTAGAACATTTTATATTTACTAACTGACCTTCATTGTTGCCATGGCTGAATCACTATTAAAATACATTCAATTTTACAGAAATATTTTTATATAATATCTTCCCTGTTACTTTGTCATGTGAAAAAAAAAGCTTCGTGTATGTCAAGTGCTAACTGAAGTCTTTGATATATGGATGTAGATAAACGACTACTTTGTTTCCACTGAAAGATGGGAAAGAATTTTTGAGCAAGGTTAAACTAGATAAGTAGTCTTCAGTGCTGTGATGAGCACCTGTAAGGGACATTTGGAAAAGCGTGGGACATTCTGCACTGTTTAATTGCCGTGGGTACCACGTCCTTTCAATAGAGAGGGCTGAGCTGCTGTGTGATGTTAGGACTTCCGGACCACCACATCTGACATCTCACTGCACTTTCGATATTGTAGCTTTTTTAGTCTCTTCCTAGATTTCCTTCCTTTCTTCCTTTCTGCCTCTCTCCCTTCCTTTCTTAATTGACACAGGGTTGTCTTGGATCTCACTGTATAGATTATACTGACCTTGAGCTCACAGAGATCTACCTGCCTCTGCCTCCAGGGTGCTGGGATTAAAGGTGTGTGCCACCACTGCTCAACCTGTCCCTAGAATTTTATAAGGCTCTTATTGTCAACTAAATTTCTACCACTATGAGCTATGCATTTGGGAAAAGACAACATTTTGAGACATGGGTTTTACTACAGGGGTTAAATAGCATAACATTTCATAATTTTCCTTAAGGGGAATTTTGTGGTGCATCTCTTAGTTATTTTGATGTACTTATTAAGTATATATTTTTAGTATTGCATGACTGATATTTTCATACTTTGATTAAGACTTGCTTACAATTTTGTTCAATCATGTCCCTGACAACAACTTCTTGAAGTGTCGGGAGGTTTGAGTCACCCCATCTCACTGAGTCAGTACACTTGCTTCTATCTAGACTTAGGGATGAAAATTTCTGGGAATTTCTGAACAGATACCTGTATTTCACTAATCCATTTTATTTTATTGTGTATTCATAACTGAATGTTTACATGTGTGCATTATTTCATTCATATGTGTTTCATTTACTTTTCTTTAACAATAAAAATACTTAACCCGTAATACTTCCATATCCATACATTATAAAAGAACTTTCTGAGGTATAATTGGTATTCAAAAACCCTGAATATTTAATGGATTCAATTAGATGAATTTGGAAATATGCAAATGCCAAAGATATAGTTATCTATAATTCATCTATTTTTACATTGTGAGACATATTATGCAAAACTTAATGTTAGAGTGAAAAGGAGAGGTAGTACAAAGCATTTACCTTAAAAGAATAATTGGCTTGACAGTGGAAAAAAAAACGCTAATTCCTGATTTCCAAAAATCAAGACAGAGAATTTGAAACATCTCCTGTCTGGGGCGAGGTGTGGATGATATTAGTTTCAAGAACTTACAGTAAGTTCTCCATAAAATCATTTGAAACACTAACTCACCCTGCCCTACTTTCATGAATGACACAAAGATCTGGTTTATGGTGGTCTTCTAAGATCACCCATTGTCTTATTTGGGTTTCTATTGCTGCAATGAAAATCTGGGAACAAAATGAAGTTGAGGGAGAAAAGGGATTTATTTGGCTTACACTTCCATATCACTGTTCATAATCAAAGTCGTGTCAGGAACTTAAACAGGGTAGGAGCCTCGAGGTAGGAGCTGATACAGAGGCCACAGAGGGGTGCTGATTACTGGATTGTTCTCTGTGCCTTGCTCAGTTTGCTTTCTTATAGAACTTAGATCCACCAACCAGAACAAGAATGGCACAACCCACAACAGGCGGGGCATCCATACACCATTCAGTAATAAGAACAGGACCCACAGGCTTGCCTACAGCCCAATCTTAGGGAGGCATCTTCTTAATTGAGATTCCCTCCTCTCAGATGATGGTAGCTTGTATCAGGTTGACATAAAATTAGCCACCACATCCCATCAACACCTATGGATTGAGAATTTAGCCAGAGGACAATAATATTTTTCATATTCCAAGCAAGCATACTTAGTCTTCTATTAAATCCTTTATTGCTTCCCAATTTTACTCTATTTCCTCTGCAGCCTAATGACCATACAGTCTTTAAAAAGCTAAAAATTAAACTATTTCTCTATCAATCTTTTTTTTAGAAAATCTGAGATAGAAGATCGGTATCAGGTTGGCACTGCTTGCTCTGCCCATGCTGGTTGCCAAAGCCAGGAAAGTACGGACAGACCACATGCTCACCCTGCTCTTTCTGCATAGGTTCCCAGCTCCAAGCACACATGCACCCCTTGACGACCATCTCGGTAGTTTTTTTCACATGGTCAGCTTATCACTGTACTCAGGGAACTTTACATCTGAAATAGTTAGTAAGAACTCATTGAATAATGTAGAAATGGAAGTCTTGTCATAGGAAAAATAAAAATATAACCCACTAATTAAGCATATAAGATAATCTACTATAATAAGTTTTGCTTAGATTCTGGACCTGGAATTTCAGGCTTGAATGCCAGCTCTGCCATTTGCCTCCTCTATAACCCTGACCTAATTCTTTGACCTCTGACTTAAGTTTGGAGAATGATGGAAGTAATAGTGATGGTCATATAGATTACAGGGAAGATTACCTAAAAGTATGCATACAAAAGCTTAGACCAGTTATTATGCAAATAATAGTCACTTAATACATATAATTTGCTGTTTCTATAGTCTCACTTCTGTCTGCAGACTTTGCATTAATATACGAAGCAATATTGACTTCTCAGTTCAAAACAACAACGCAATTGAAATATTCACCCTAAATTCCCTCTTTTATCTTAGGCCAGGTATGATCTCTTCCTTTTGCCAAGTCATAGGGTTGTGAAAATTCAAACACTCTCTGATTATGTCATGTCCTTCCAATGGATAATCCACCTTTTTTATAACATATGAATAAAAAAGGGACTTTCAGTATAGTACTCAGAAGCAGGCCACCTTGACACATGCCAGAGAGGGGTGGCAAATCTGAAGATAAATTCTGATATAAGTTTGTCCTGTGTCCATCTGCAAATTGAATGATATTGCACAGAATTCTTGTCACTCAGGAGAATCTTTCCTTCTGCTATTTTGAATATTTGTTTCTTCCTTGATGAAGGGTAAAATTTCATCCTCTTATTCATGTTTCTCCTTTGATATATCTTATGCTCTTCATTATCACTGCCTAAATCAGTGATTGCCACTTCATTTAAACATCAATTCCTGTTTGATGATGATTATGGTGTTGATGTAGCCAAGCAGAGGAGTCCTTGATTAATCTGTCCATGTGTCAGAATGTTAGGGTCCATCTAGATCATTCATTTTGATTGAGTTATCCAATAATCAGCCAAATTGACTCCTCTCCAAAATTCCCTAGAACTTTTAGTTTGAAGGACAAAAGCACAGGCAGTGAAGAAGCTAGGCTTGACTTTTATATTTTGTATTGAGCATCAGAGCCAGGATCACACCTTTTCTTTTTTTATGTTTAAATTATCTGACCTGAGAATATAATAAAATCAACAAATTTTGCTTCTTTTTTTTTTCTTCTTTTTGGTTTTTCGAGACAGGGTTTCTCTGTGGCTTTGGAGCCTGTCCTGGCACTAGCTCTGTAGACCAGGCTGGTCTCGAACTCACAGAGATCCGCCTGCCTCTGCCTCCCGAGTGCTGGGATTAAAGGCGTGTGCCACCATCGCCCGGCTTTTGCTTCTTTTTTATGTTCAAATTTATTTGCATTTAGTTATTTTCTGGTTCTAGTTCTTTAATATGTACAGTTGTGGGTTTTACCATTGAATGATAATCATGTCTGGATTCTGGGTCATTGGTTAGAAGACAGGTATTAGGGGCATGTGAAGACAGGGTTTTGTGCCTTAAAGTCCCACTCCCTGCAGTTTTTTCCCTTGTCTCTTGAGATCAGTTAAATAAATAAATCATATCAAATCTGTTAAAGGGCCCTAAATATACTCCTATTTAAATTATCAGACACAAGATTAATTCATTACTGTCTTTGGCTCAGACAAGTACTCCTTGAAAGATTTTGTGGTCCATATTTATGATTTTCCATAACAACAAATTCAAAGTTTGGGAAGTTTCAGTAAATTAATATTCCTTTATGATCAATTTAAATTAAGAATATGAAAAAATCAATGCATACTTATATGCAATACTTGGAAGAAGTCCAAGTGTCACTTGATTAAAATAAAAAATGTTTTATTATTAAAATCCTTTATGATGGATGGAGGGAGGAACATTATAAAAGAGGTTAAATTTAGAAAAAAAAATAAGTTAGACGGAGAGGAATAGATAGTAAAGATCAGGAGGTAATATACTATGTACATGGTAGCATTGTGCCTGTCTTTGCTTATCACAAATTTGCTCCACAGTGCAAATGAACAGCAGACGGGAAACAGCACGGTGTGTTAAATTATCATGGCTATGTCTGATAAGCACTTTGTCTGATGTTTCAGCCTCTGCTGCAAGGCTGGCTTAAAACTCCGTGACCTGTTCTTCAGAAGTAAAAGATAGCTTCTGGCAATTGTGTAATTCCTCCCACTCTGATTGAGATAAACATGTTCATATTTTTCCCAGCTAATCCTGCTTGTTGGGAGATAACATTAAGCTGCAACTATAAGACATACAAAGATTTAAGATAACTGAACAAGCATAAAGCCATCTGCAATTTTATCTGCCCCTAGGGTCTTGGTGCCAGAAGTCTTTTACAATGAAACTAGTTTATTTTGGGTTAATATATAAACGAATCCACAAATATAGATTCTCTAAGTCAGTAACACAATTACTCTGATATAACCTGCAAAAAATGTGTAGAAATTTTTTCTTTTAATGCTAATATTCAGCATTATTGAGAACAAAGTATATTATTTTCCCTGGAAATGATCACTGAGAATGAATTTTCTTTAAAGTTCTCAAATGTGAAGGTGAAAATGATTTGGAAACTCTTCTATACAGGTTTTGAAAATGGTGTGTTTATTTCTGGCCAGATGTAAACCACACGTCAGATTTCTTAAACATTATAAAGTATTCCAAGTGGCTTAGAACTAGAAACAAAAATATATGTATAACAGAACAGCAATGCACATTGCTGAATCAGTAACCAAAACCATTTCAACAAAACCATGACAATAACTTAATGTTGAACGTATCATATATTTAAAATTTACTGCTAATCTGTTTAAGTCTTTCCAAAAACAAAGGAAAAAAACTGAAAATTTCTAAACTTATTTCACAAGAATAGCATTACCTTGTTTCTGAATTCAGAAAAAGAAACTTTGGAAAAAGAAAATCATAGGTAATAACAGCCATGATCATAATGGCAGAAGTACTCAGCAAAAAGAAAACTCCAAAGCATATCTAATCCAGTATGACTTATCTATTGGAGGCAGGAGCAGCTCAGAGACTGGAAAGGAAAAGTGTGAGCAGAATGGAATATGAAAGCAAGACCTCACATAGTTCCACAATGAAATATCTCATGTTATATAAATGGAAGACATATACTACAAAACAAAAAAAAGACACTTATAACAAGCACACAGCAAACATCATAACCAAAGGTGAAAATATAGATTTTTCTACAAGATTCAGAACATAAGGCACCTTTCTATTCTTGAAATGACCACACTACTCAGAACACTACAGTCTTCATCCGTGTTAAAGTTGGCTTCCTGAGAAGTAGAAAACAAAACTCTAAAATTCATATTTAAACATAGGAGACAGCAAATATCACAACAAAAGTAATGCTGAGAAAAGCAAAGCTACAGGAATTGTGCTATCTGATTTCAAAACATAAATTGATGAAACAATTTAAAAATTCATATGGAGCACAAAAGACCTCCAATGATCAAAATAGTCCAAAATAATAAAACTCAAATATACCATCCCTGATTTCAAGTTATGCTACATAGCCTTTGTATTTAAAACAGCAGGGTACTGAAACAGAAGCAGACATATGGATCATTGGAATAGAATTAAAGACCCAAAGAAGTTTACACACCTACAGCCACCTGATTTTTCACAAACTTGTAAAAAAGACACATTGGTGAAATGACAGCGTCTTTCCAAATGAATGGTACTGGAAAAATAACATATGTCCATGTAGAAGAATGAACCTTGGTCCTTCATTTTTACTCTGCATACAAATTGAATATAAATAAATTCAAATCCCAGTATTAGCTCTGAAGCTCTGAAATTTCTATAGGAGAATATGGATCTAGGTAAAGACTTCCTAAGTACAAATCTGGTTCCTTAGGGAACAGGACACAAAATCAACAAGTCAGATTTCATGAAATTAAAAAGTTTCTATACCACAAAGGAATCTGTTAATAGACTGAAGAAGAAGACTAGAAGAGAGGAAAAAGTCTTTGCCAGCTTTGTATCCAACAAGTTAATATCTAGAATATATAAAGACACCCCAAAGAAAACTAGACATCAAGAAAATAAATAACACAATTAAAATTGGGCTATGAAACTAATATGTGGATGGTTCTATGTAAAATATAAAATTATACATTATATAATAATACTATACTAATGATATTATATGTAATATATAAAATTATATAATATGAATGACCAAGCAATACTTTTAAAGTATATATGGGTTTATATATTCTTAGAAGCATGGATATGTAAGTTGGAGCTGCTTTGAAGTCCCATTTTACTGTAATCAGAATGGCTAAGATTTGCTGCAGGAGCTCCTTCTGCTCCTTCAGCCAATAGCCTTTAAAATACCAGCCCATTTGGGTGTGGTCTCTTTGGCTTGAAAAAGCAGCAGTAGCCACGTGCTCCCTCCCTCACTCCCTCTTTTGCTTCGGACTCCTCTGATTCCAACTACCAGACTCTTTTCCTGATCGTGCAGAAGGCTGTTGTCTAGGACAATGATCTGTAAGTTTTTCCCTTTAAATAAATACCCTTTTATTAATCATAATTCCAAACTGGTGTGGGATTGTTTTGTGACTTACTCCTTTAAAGATTAAGAAACACAAGGTGAGGGTATGGAAGCAGAGAACCCTTACACACTATCTAAGGAGTACAAAGCAGTGTGGTGGTTCCTCATAACCCAGAAATAGATTTATCGCATAAATCTCTAGACCCCTTATGAGTATCCACCCAAAGACTCTATTTTCCCAATGCAGAGATCCTTGCTCACCTATCTTCACTGAGGAACAAGATCTAGGACATGAAGGCAGACTAGATATACTTCAACAGATAACCAGTTAATAAAACTTGGCACCTGTAAAAAATAAAATTTTATTCAGCTATAAAAAATGAAATTACAATTTCTTTAAAATAAATTGATATAACTGGAAAGCGTTATAGTGAGTTGGGTGACCTAGACCCAGAAAGACAAATGTTGCATGCTTTCACATGTATGTGGACCCTAGCCCTGACTCTTAAATGTTGCATACTTAACTTTGAGTACCTAGAGAATTCAGGGAACTAGAAAGAAAACCTGGTAGAAAACATACAGGAAATTTTGTTTACATTGTTCAAAATAATGACTTTTTTAAAATATGATTCCCAAAATACAACCAATATAAAAAAAAAGCAGAAAGAGAGTACCCAGATTTCATCAGCCTATAACTCTACTGTTAAACACAGGAGATTTTTAACATGAGAGGAGAGTTTAAGGCAAGAATTAATATCCAACACATCTAGAAACTAATAAACAAATAAATAGCAAGAAATTCAATAATCCATTTAAAATATGAAAAGCAGCTGAATAGACTTTTTAAGGAGAGGAAACAAAAGTGGTCAGCAGATATAAAATTGTTCAGTGATCCAGAAGCTAAAACTTAACACCACAATGTGAAACCAGCTGCTTTAATGATCCAATAATCCTATTTTTAATGAAGTCTACACCTCAAGAATACATCTGCCTCCCTCCCACTCTCATTGCAGCATTATCTCTTATAATAAATAAGGCATAAAAGCAATCTAATTATTAAGTGACAGATGGATAAAAATGTATTATCTATCTACCTATCAAAACAGTGTATTATTCACATATTAAAAATTGCTGGCATTTCGAACATTTCTGGCATGTAGGAAATGCTGAGATCTTTCTACTATCTCACTTCTTTCTGGAACTTAAGGAAATGGAAGTCATTGGAACAAGTTATAAAATGCGGCCTTTCAGAAGCTGGAAGCAAGAGAAACGAAAAGCTATTGGTCATGGATGCAAAGTTTTAATTATGTGTGATGAAACATTCTAGGCATACTATATACAGTGGGTGACTAAGCTAATAATGCTGTACTGCATACTTGAAAAATTCTATAAATAAATAGATAAATAAATAATTTTAAAAAGGAACTGCCTAAAGTGATGACTTTTCCAATTAGTTTGACTGTAACAACTATTTTATAATAGAAACATGTGCTAAGCTTCTAATACACATTAAATATTTATTGATATGAGCAATAACAATACGACAATAATACAATGAGCTGATTCCTCCCACATCAAGAAAATCTCCCACAAGCTTGTCTATAGGCTAACAGGCCATTCTTAGAGATGAATTTTCTCAATTGTGGTACCCTCTTCTCAGATAGCTTAATCTTGGGGAAACTTGACCAAAAAAATAATCAAACAAAACAAAAACAAAAACATAGTCAAGTGCTAAGGCCACTGTCTTGAGTGAGACTCTTCTACTGTCAACTAGAGATTGCTAAGGGTTGTGCCTTCCTACAATGGAGCATTAAAGACAGGATACAATGATATGTCTCAGCAGCATCACCTGTTACAACCATACCATTCTGATTGTGATGTAATTTCTACTCCTAAATTTTTCTAATAACCTCAAATCATTTACTTCTCTCTGCTGCTTTCTCATTATTACAAAAGGAAAAATTCTACTTGTTTCATCAGAATAGGGATTCTGGAAGAGATCTTTTCTTCTGCACATATCATTACCATAGCATATTTTAGTAGAGTTAAAATTTATAGATTTGTTGTTGCTGTTCATCATTACCTGGAAAATGGACAGAACTGCATTCTTTTTAAAAGTTAGTTTCTATAATTAACATAAAACCAACTTCTACAGTTGAAACAGTTGTCATGAAAAATATTGCTAAAACTTTAATTAAAATTAAAGACTGGAGGTTGTCTATAATATTTAAATAATTTAAAGGATTCTTGGGATGAATACAGTTCTTATAATATGCCTATAGAACAGTGTTTCCCAACTTGTGGGTCACAAACATTTTGGGATCAAACCTTTTACAGTGGTTGTCTAACACCATCTGAAAAATACAGATGTTTATATTATGATTCATAGAAGTAGCAAAATTACAATTTTGAAGTAGCAACAAAAAAATTTAATGGTTTGGGGATTGCCACTGCATGAGAAATTGTATGCATGAGAAATTGTATTAAAGAGTCACAGCATTGGGAAGGTTAAGAATCATTGCTATAGAAATGAGATAGAGATGTCCCACTGGATCTCATAAATACTTTCTACTCACCATTCATTCATTCAGATATATAGGTACACATTACATGGTATGCTCATGTAGTTAATATGTACAAGTTAATATGTGTAGATGCTAAAAGCAGTGCAATCGAAAATACTTTATTAGTCACTCTTCCCTAGAATAACAGAACCAATAGAATATATGCATTTACACACACACACACACACACACACACACACACACACAGATGATGGAGGAAGGTCATTGGTTAATTAATAAAGAAACTGCTTGGCATGATAAGTTAGAACATAGGTGGGTGGAGTAAACAGAACAGAATGCTGGGAGCAAGAGGAAGTGAGCTCAGATGCCATAGCTCTGCTCTCTGAGGCAGATTTGATGAAGCTCCAACCCAAGATGGTCATAAGCTAGAATCTCCCTGGTAAGTCACCACCTTGTGGTGCTACACACATTAATAGAAATGGGCCAAGCAATGTTTAAAATAATACAGTTTGTGTATTATTATTTCAGTGCATAAGCTAGCCAGAAGGCCAGGAGCCAGGCGACAGGAATGCAGCCTGCAGCTCCCTTCAACAAAGAGACACACACACAAGGGATTATCTAGTTGGCTTATACAAAAGAGATAGGTAGTACAAAAATGAACACTTTGAACTATAGAGGATCACCTTGTGGACCTATAACCTCAATGATACTAGCCCCAGATTCAAGATCTAGATCTTTGTATCATTGAATTTCTGAAAGACCACACCAATAGGCCAAAGAAGGTGGAGTTTAAAGATGTCAGGTGATGGAAGCCTGAAAAAAAAAAAGACAGTTTTTCAAGGAGATGGAAAGTTGAACACTTTCTTCCAGTGTTTTTCCATGCAAGCCACCCATCTATCGGATGATGCTTTCCAAATCGTTGGCAGGACTTCTACACTCAGTTATACCTCAAATATCAATCCTCTTTGGACACAATCTAAAAGACATACCCAGAGCTATGCCTCACCACATGGTGTGTAATTCTGAATCTGGTCAAGATTACAATGATTATTAACCATCAGAAAAATGCTCTACTGAAATAATAAAGAAGTGAATAATGTTGGTTAGCAATTATAAACTTACGGCACAAGCATAGAGATTTGCAATTCTACTGAGTAAACAAAAAAAAACTTCTTTATGGAAATGACTTTAGACATACTCCTGCAGACATAAGAAGGCAAATTAGATACTCTTCTAAAAACTAAAAGTGGAATATCTAAAAATGACAGGCATGCAGATCTGAGACAGATGAGTTCTTAGCATTTCAGAGAAAGAGTGTTGCAGTAAGAATATGGAATCCGTGCATACAAAGGGATATATGGGCAGAAGGATGCTCTCCTAATATTACAAGGAGTAAAATCAGCTCCCACCTCTTTTATACTATGCACTCTGACTTTCATAGTCAGCATTTGGTGATAATCTAGAACTCCTAAACTATTTTGACACAGTTTAAGCATAGGAATCTGTCTTGCCGGGGATGCAACACCTGCTATTACTCCCCTTCAATCATTCTTTAATGCCTTCATATATAAAGCCAGAAGGTAACTTATTCTCTAGACTTCCACATCCTCAACTACAGAGAACAGTGAGAACTTGATCAGAGTTGGAAGAAAGGGAAGCAGAAACTGGTACACCCTGTGAACCTATGCTTCATGCATATTTTATTGGGCTTTTCCTTCAGAAGCAATTACAGCAGTAGTAGTTAACAAGAACCAATTAAGTATCTAAGTATTTAAGAACATTACTTGTAAGGGGTCAATAAGATTCCATTCATTAAAAATTCAAATGCCCACGAAACTCAGAGGCAATTTAAATATTTTTAATCCACTACCTAAAAGATGGGGTTGTGTGCATGCAATTAGTTATCTTTCATTCTACATTAAACTATAACTATTATATTGTCTTGAGGACTTGAAGACATCCCTATGTTGGTGAAGCCTTGCTATTCTCTATTGTTCTTTATTTTGGACAACTAGTACAATAATGAAAGAAAATAAATTAGTTTTCACCTTCTAGACTTAAGGTTCAGGTAAAATGAGAAACATCCCTCCCCCTGCCAGTAACAGGGGTAATATCACTGCACACATAAATTACCAGGAATTATCAGTCTACTTTCTTTCATCACAGGCCTCCACATTCCAGAGCAGAATCACTAAGAGCCAGAGAAAAAATAAATTAAGGTGAAAATTGGAATTTCAGTGTGAAAGTCATTGTCAGTTTACTTCCAATATAAAAATATCCATTATTTTAAAATCCCATGGAACATTTGAATCAGAAAGGACTTTCATTACAAAACCTAATGATCTTGACTGACTCCTGCCTCACGGAGAGTAGTATTTTAAAGATGGAAGGAAAGAGGAAAGACAAACAACCAAGAAACTACAAAAGCCACTGATTACCCTGTACCAACATTTCCCTAAGAAGGACATAAAACTAACAAAGTTTAAGCACCTTGTTATGTTTCAAACTAATTAGCATCAAGAATAAAGACAAGTATTGGGTCAGCCTTCTGAAGAGTGGCTCAAATTCAGCGAGAGAAGGTGCACACTGCGGGGAAGTTCTGAGAAGACTCATATTTCTGAGTGAAGGATACAAGGAATTAGAAAAGGCCCATCCAAGACTGGTTACAGGGAGATCCAAACTCTACTTAATTCATGAAGGTTTTAGAACAAACAGCAAACTGAGAACTGACCCCTACCCCCACTAAGGAATAGAGGCTGAACTTGCATTAACTGGACATCCGAGGTGGGTCATCTAGTGCTGAGGAGAGGGAGGCATAACTTTCTGTGCGATGTCGCTCTCAGGAAAACATGGATCTGTATTAGCTGTTGTTACTCTGAGAAAGCACTTTACAAAATAACTTTAAAGAAGGAAAGTTTGACTTTGCTAGCTTATCAAATAAAGCCACTGTAGTAGGATCTCGTGGTAGGGGGGCACATTGCTTCTGCACTTAGGAAGTAGTGAGAACTGCATGTTGATGCTCAGACCTTTCTCTGGTTTATTTAGGACAGGACACCATCCCTTACAGTGGTGCTATCCACATTCAAGGTGAGCCTCTCACCTCCGGTGACCTAATCTAGAAACTTTCTCACAGACATGTCCTGAGCTATGTCTCCTGTGTTACTCTAGACCCCATGAAGTTGACAGTTAGGATTAACCAGCATAGATCCATTCACAGCTGTCTGTGAAACAGAGCACCAGCCCTGTAATGTGGCTCTGAGAAGAGCATCCGGGGCATCTTTGATGAAGTCAAACACTGAACCCACATCTTCAAACTTCACCACACTTACAAAGTGGGTCCTGTTGTCCACAAAAGACCCGGGAAGGAAGCTAAGTCTGACAAGTTTGGACAAATTTATTCCCTGCTGCCCCCTTGGTTCTTTGGCATGCCCAGGTTTGTAAGAAGCGATATTTAGTGTTCCTACAAATGCTAGCACACTGTTTGGCATGTTTCACTAGTTTGTGTTCTAGAATACCATAGCTTTGGGGACTGTGATGATAGGGATAAACCTACAATTCACCTTCTGAGTGCCCAGTGTACTACTTCTTCACAGAAAGCATTAAACAAAATATTTAGACCAAACAAATCCACTTAAGAACACCAAAAAGTAAAGATAATTATGGAAATAGAAAGCTAGATCACAGGAAGAGATTTGAATAATCGTATGCCTTCAACAATGAAGTCTGTGAATTCATGCCAGAGGAACTAAGTAGGTAACCTAATTGGTTGCTTATTGTACTGTTGGATATGAAGCTCGAGAAAGTAAGGTGGGGAGAAATAGAATGAGTTCTAACTTCCTAACAACAGAGAAGAGAATAATTGCAAGAGACTTTTGCCAGGCACCTCCACAAAAGCAGGTCTAACCTCAGACCTCAGAGCTATAAGAAGTGACACAAGACACTACAGCTGATGTATGAACATCAGGAAGAAATTCTCCCTTTGCAGAAGGCTAAAGATTTTACTCCATGGACAGATTTGCTGAAAATGCCAGCTAACTAGTTCAAGAATAATGTATAGAGCAGGCTTCAAAAATGATGCAATTACAGTATAAACTCTACAAAAGATGCAACAACATTACCAGTAAACAGGAAGAGACTGGCATATTGTTGAATTACCTGTTACATCAACAATATATCTTGTCTTGGATGTAGTATTGTAAATTATACAGTGATATATAAATAAAATAACATTTTTAAACAATTTTCTTCTTTATTTTAGTGAAATACAAAAATAAATAATTGATTTATGCAAATAATTAAACATTTAACTCCATTTCTTGCAAACCCTAACTAGACTTTCTCTGGTATTTTCAACGACTCTCTTCGACAAATATTTCAAAGAGATCTAAATACTTGTATTGTTTATTTTTAGATGTTCAAGGGAGTTTATCTAAAGATTCATTTTTATAGACATTTACAGTAAATTTGGAATTTTTGTCTTTTTATGTGAAATCTTACTCTATAAACTAACCTAATTTAGAAGCTATGACCCAGGAACATTCATTTAGACTTGACCTTTTGTCAACAGCAAGGTAACAGAATCCACTTCCACACTGCTATCCCCAGCAACCAGAGGAGTTCCCATAATCTTTTAGAGACCTTAACTGGGAGAAAAAAAAAAAACAGTATTCCTGGCTTCATTATAGAAAAGAATTTCAGACTGGCAAGTATAAAGTGGAGTTGGAGTTCTCACTAAAGATGATTTAATACAGACTTTGAGCAAGAGGTAGGAGAAGCATTGGTACTCACAAAGACATGCCTGCGGTATGGGCTCCTCTAGGGAGAGCTGTGGTTGTCTTACATTAGCCACATGTCATTTTGTGACTCTCATGTTATATATTAAAATGATACAAAAACACTCCCCTCTTGGATTAGTGAGATTATAGGGCAGCACCAGAGATACCTTGAGTAGAATTTCCGTCCCTAAAAGTCAAACCAGAAGCCACTAGAATTGCACAGGTGCTTAGTTACATCCTTTTCCTACAAATGGGTGTTTGCCGACATTTCTGGAACACTAAATATGTACAGCTGGGCAGAGAAGAAGGTTTTAACTGGTAGCTAATTGTGCTGGGAGTTTGCTTTTCTGCTGCAAGAGGTTTCAAGAGAATTCAGACAAATTCTGGGGTGAGGGGCTCCTCATCTTTGTCTTTTCATATATCCCCACTTCTCCTTGTCTTTCTAACTAGCTTCATTTTGATTTGATTTTAGAATTATCTACAGAACCTGGCAATTTTTTTAAAAAATTAAGTTTTTGCCCCTTTCTTTCTTACAATAAAAAAAATGTATTTGAATAGACATCTGTTGGGCCAAAATTATCGCAGGGCCTGTACCTCGAGGCCTGTAGAACAGAAAAACCTGGTTCGAGTTTGAAGTATAATCTTAAAGCTACCAAGCCAGGATAGACAGCAAAATCTATGTAGATGCCCCTCCAGCCAGAGGGAGGACTTGACTGTCTCGCATTGGCTGGAGGTACCCTCACATCACAGGATGTCACTTAACCTATATAAGCTGTCGCTTACAGTAATAAACTGAGTTCCTGCTTTGACTTGAGTCCCTATTGCATCTGATTGTCCTGTGTTGTGGGGCTGTGGATCTGATTGTCCTGCCTCATGGGGCTGCAGAAAGGGAAGATAGTGCACTCACCCTTCCTTGGGAAATAAGAAGCCCCGGAAGCCTATCAGACATCTAACAGTACATTGAATATTAGTAATTACATCTCAGTATCTAGTATCAGTAGGATTCAAAAACCTGAGAATCCTTTATTTCTGCATCCCCTCTTATTATTCTTTGTGTTTTCTCTCTAGCTTGCTTATAGATAATATATTTCATTTTCACATGTTAGTTTTTTGTCTTTACTAATTGTACATAAATTTTTGATAGCTGTACAATAAATTAATTCAGAATTATTATAAGATATTTTCTTTTGCCCTAACTGCTTTGAGTTTATTTCTGTCATACTTACTACTTTTATTTTGACAACAGGAAAAAAAAGAAACATGAAATGGAGCAAAAAGAAATATAAGTAAGCAAGTCATCCTTACTTATGACGTTACTGACTACAGGAGGAGGCCAATAGCCCTTAGAAAACATAAAATAGTCACTTGGTCTGAGTGTTTTGTTGCTATGTACATACATTCAGTCTACTATTTGTGGCATGCACCTCGGCCATTTCAAATAATGCATCTTGCCTTCTTCCTGAATGTGGAAAGCATTTTTAAGGAAACCCATTCTGTTCAGTAGCCCCACTTTCTTCATTAGGCACTAGAGGAACATCTAACTGTGTCCTTCAGTAGGAACTCCTCAGAAACATCAGATTCCGCGCATGCTAAATCCTGAGAGGATTTGAATGTTGCTAGAGATTAAAGTCTTAAAATAGAAAACTAAAGTTCTGCTATGGATTATGAAACTCCAGCAGGAGTTTCGGGAGCTGACATTTCCATGGTAGATACATTAGCCCTAAAACTACCTTCTCCAGACCATCTTTTCAGGTGCCAGCTATGAAGCAAAACAGAAAACTGATTAACCTTCTGAGACTAATTAATTAAACCTAGCTTTTGTTGAACATCTTCAAGAGTGTTGAGTGTACAGTGTACACTACGAAATCATGTATTATTTCTTTACGTTAAATTTGAGGATTCTCTGGCTCAGTGGAAATGTAATAAACTTTCAATGAACTTTTTACAAGATTTATACAGTTACAATAATTGTATTAGACAAAGCAGCTTCCTTGCATTTTTTCCCATTATATTCATGGTCATAGACTTTCTCCCAAGTATTTATGGATGGAGAACATAGTAAAATGACAACTTTTACCCCTTGAAGTTATAAAAAAAAATTTAACATGAATTTGAAATTTCTTTGTAAAGTGTAGTGTCTCGTGCCTTTAATTTATTTAATTCCAGCACTGGAGAGGCAGAGGCAGACAAATCTATAATTCCAGGTCAGCCTGGTCTACAGAGTGAATACCAGGACAGCCAGGGCTATACAGAGAAATCTTGTCCTGAAAAAATAACAGAAAAATAAATTTCTTTGTCATGATACCTCCAGTTTCTTGTGCCCCTCATACGAAAGAGTTAAATGATTCTCCAAAGGCCATAGAGGTGTTCAACAACCAATTGTGAATGACACCTTTTGTAGTCTGGAGACTGCTTTTTTGTTCCCAGCCACCGAGACCCAATATAATCACATAGAAACTATACTAATTAAAACAGTTTGGCTTATTAGACAGGGATTTTTGTTACCTAACTTACATTTTAAATTAACCCATTTTTATTATTTTATATTTTACCACAAGTCTCATGGTAAGGTTCCGGGATGGACGTCTTTCTCTTTTGGCAGCTTCATGGTGACTCTCTGACTCTGTCTTCTTTTCTTCTCTATCTCTGCTTGGAACTCCTGCCTTGTTCTATTCTATGCTGCCACAGGCCCAAAGAAAATTCTTTATTAACCAATGGTAATAAAAAATATTCACAGCATACAGAGGAGAATCCTACTTCACCTCCTCTTTTCTGTCTAAATAAAAAGAAAGGTATTAACTTTAACATAGTAAAATTACATATAACAAAACAGGTATCAAACAAGAATTACAGTAAGAACATTTATATCTACTTTATATTTTATAACTAAGGCAAACTATCTGTTCTTAATGGTGGCCAAAAAGCAAACAGCCTCCACCACAGACACCCTCAAGGGCTGTGGGAAAGAACTTGAGGTTTTCTATCATCAGCAAGGATGATGTAGATCCTCCCTGAATCATGTGCTGTTTTTCTAAAAAAATAGTTCTCAATAAGCTTATATCATCTATAAATTCCCTATATCCATTTATGACCAGATGAATGGCTGTTTTGTTTATTTGCTTTTTGGTGAGTTTATTTGTTTTCAAGGCAGGATTTCTCTGTGTAGTCCTGACTGTCCTGGAAATCATTCTGTAAACCAGGCTGGCACTGAACTCCTGAGTCCTAGGATTTAGGGCATGCACTATCACTGCCCAGAGAAGAATAGTGTTGTATTAAATATATAAGATATTTATATATACAAATATATATTTGATAATGTAACTATATATTTGCATGTAAAGATATACAGTTTATAAATAATATCCATTCACATTTACAAAGCATACCAACCAGCAGAGAACTAATCTAAAGAACACCAGCAGACCACCAGGAGCCTCCATCAAAAATAGGGCCTGGGCTGAAATTTTAAAATGTGCAGGATTTTCATATTATTTTATTGTTTATGAAATATCAAAATAGCTGATTTGTATAACCCAAGGAGTTCAAGATGAATGGCAATAGTTTTTTTTTAAATAAAATTAAATAACAAAAACAGTTTTTAAAACTTTTTGGCAGCACTCAGGAGGCAGATCTCCGTGAGTCTGAGGCCAGCCTGGTCTACAGGAGCTAATTGCATGACAGGCACCAAAACTACAGAGAAACCCTGTCTCGAAAAAATAAATAAATAAATAAAAATAAAAAATAAAAAATAAAAAAAAACCTTTTGGGGATGACTTTGTCTAATCAAATCAAACACATTTTTAAACTGTGTATTTTTAGAAAAATATTATATTTCTTTGGTTTTGACCCTTCATCCAGGAAGAACTCTAGAAATTAGTAAAATGCTAAAAAACAAGAGAGAGATGTTAAATCAGTATGAAAATATTTATGACCAAGTATTTAAACAAATCACAGACAAATCATCTTTTTCTTTCTTTTTATGAGGTAAAGGGTTTGCGATACCATTCAACTATGTTGCCAAAACTGCACTCAAAGTCATAAATCTCCTGTTTTTGTCCTTATAATTTCTTCATTTATTCTTCTTTTTCCTGTGCTACAGCTAACAGATTCTAGGCAAGTGCACTGCCACTGAGCTAAGCACCCAGCCCACGTTTTCTTTATCTAATGAGTCCTCTAGTATTAGTCATTTGCTATTATAGGACAATGATATCACTAGTTACTGTTCAGTTGGAGCCTCAGGCTAGTCTCTACATGATCCTATAATCCTGGTCTCTCCACCCTTCAAACCCCACACACTCATGGAGTCTCCAAAGGGAAGGCCCCCAAATGCCCAGTTCTGCATCTTGGTGGCTACTGCAACTTCCTCCCCATTGCTACCAGCCACCTAAATTCATGCCTAAGTGCTTAACATTTGACCATACTCGGTTACAAACCCAAACTTGTGACAGATATATCATCACCTCTCACCTAAGATCTATAAAACTTCCCGTACTGACTTGGGGGCATGGCTTCTCTGGCTTCCATTTCTGGGACAAGATAACACAGACAGGTGTTGCTTAGCTTAATATACCTGATGTTATTTTTCAGCTCAGCTTCATTTGTCTTACTGTGTTGGTGGAGAAATGTTATCAAGGGCAGAAAATCTATTAGTTACCACTAATTATGAACTATCACATAATCAATGTAATCAAAATTCTCATAAAACCTTCACTTGAAGATTTGAGTCATTTGTCTTCAGTTATCTGTTTGGATGTGTTCTGATGTAGTTTGTGGAAGTAAAAGATGCTTTGGTCTTGTTAATAACCACTAGGTAAGATTTTATGTGCTTTTAAGAAGTATAGTCAAAGATGGGTGGTGGAGGCACACACCTTTACTCCCAACACTTGGGAGGCAGAGGCAGGCAGAATTCAGTGAGTTTGAGACCAGCCTGGTCTACAAACCATGTTCCAAGACAGTCAGGACTGTTAAAAAGAGAAATCTTGTCTCCAAAAAAAAAAAAAAAAAAGAAAGAAAAAAAAAGTAGTCAAAACATTACCCGAATTTGGAGTATTTTCTTTTATAACCACACCCTAAATGACTACATCTAAGAAAATCTGATAAAATTTGATTAACAGAAGTTGTGTACAGGCAAGATTCCCAGTGAATATATAAGAAGATGGAATACTTTGATAGACTAAAGCTTGACTAAGATAAAATCTTGGCAGGTGCCAGTTTCACACTCATGCTTTTCACTTTTGTATAGTAACCCAGGACACTACCACACAGTAACCTCTCATTCTGGTGAGTGACACGTACTGTGAACTCCATATGCTTAAAGCCTGGTGTACCAGATCGCCCCTCTAGGCATTCAATCAGGACTTCCCTGGGCTACTATGTATATGTGTAATAATACTACTGAACCAATACGAGTGAGTCCAGCTCTGCCAACAGCTAAAAGTCTTCTGTGTGACAAAAGTAAAGAAAATGGAAGGAGTCAAACAAACAGATGACTACTTATAAGAAAGCAGAATTTTTGAAACTAAAGAATGACATATCTTCGAAGATTAAGCTAACTCAGTGAAATGCATGAGCTCCCAAGGTCCAGTTGAAGAGCAGAAGGAGGGAGAACATGAGCAAGGAAGTCAGGACCGCAAGGGGTGCGTCCACCCATGGAGACGGTGGGGCTGATCTAATGGGAGCTCACCAAGGCCAGGTGGACTGGGACTGAACAAGCATGGGATAAAACTGAACTCTGAATGTGGCTGAAAATGAGAGCTGACTGAGAAGACAATGGTAATGACGCTGGGTTTTGATTCTACTGCATGGACTGGCTTTTTGGAAGCCTGGTCTGTTTGGATGCTCACACAGTAATGGCATATATTTGATAAGAAAATTGGTTGAAACTTTATACAAAGGCTCTTGTGAGCCAGACAATGTTTTATACAAACAACCATGTTTGTACAAATCCCAAGCAGTCATGCCTCAGTTCTCTCATTTTTTAGCTTTCATTCTTTTCTTTTTTTATTACTTTAGAAATAATACCAATTAAAATTTCCACTTCCTCCCCTCCTCCCACTTCCCTACACCCTCCCCTCCAGTCCTAAGAGAGGGCAAGGTACCCTGCCCTGTAGGAAGTCCAAGACCCTCTTCCCCTACATTCTGGCTTAGGAAGGTGTGCATCCAAATAGAATAGGATCCCAAAAAGCCAGAACATGCAGTAGAGACAGATCCCAGTGCCATTATCATTGGCCCCTCAGTCTGCTCCAAATGTCAGCCACATTCAGAGGGTCTAGTTTGATCCCATGCTTGTTAAGTCCCAGTCCACCTGGCCTTGGTGAACTCCCATTAGCTCAGGCACACTGTCTCAGTGGGTGAACCAACCCCTAGTGGCCCTGACTTCCTTGCTCATATCTCCCTCCTTCTGCTCTTCAACTGGACCTTGGGAGCTCAGTCCAGTGCTCTGATGTGGGTCTCTGTCTCCATTTGTCACTGGACGAAGATTCTATGATGATATTCAAGATATTCATCAGTGTGGCTATGGAACAAGGCCAGTTTAGGCACCCTCTCCTTTTCTGCCCAGGGTCCTAGCTAGGGTCATTCCTGTGGACTCCTGGGAACCCCTCCAGAGCCACGCCTATTGCCAGCCCCAAAATATCTTCCTCAATTAAGATATCTCCTTCCCTGCTCCCATATCCATCATTTTTCTATCTCAACCACCCCACTCCCTCAAGCTCACTCCAACCATCCTCTTCTAGCCTCTCTCTCCCCTTCTCTATTTCCCCCACCCACCTCCCACTCCCATGCTCCCAACTTTTGCCTGGCGATCTTGTCTGTTTTCAATTTCCAGGAGGATCTATATATGGTTTCTTTTGGGATCACCTAATTACTTAGCTTTTTTAGGATCATGAACTATGGCCTCAATGTCCTTTGTTTATGGCTAGAATCCACTAATGAGTGAGTACATACCATATTCATATTTTTCTCATTTTTAACAGAAGGTAATGTTAGTTTCTCTCTGAAAGGTTTACTATGAAGGCATAAATATGATAATGCTCATAAAGGTTTACAATAATGACAGGCACATAGTGCTGTATCATTGCTTAAACAAAATTCAGAGAGATTTAGTGAGCTTGTTTCAGGGCATGTTCTAGCCAGAGAAAGGGTTATGTTCTCCAGTGACAAATAAAATAATCTTAGCAGCATACAAAACCAAATTTGCCAGCCAGATCTCTATTCAATCAGTTAGGTGCTTGCCTATAAAATGAAGATTTCACTGCAATCCACAGTCCCCATGTATAAACTAGGCATAATGTAATGCCAAGGCTGAGAAAGCAGAGAGGAGGCTCCATGGTGCTCTCTGGCCAGCCAAGTAAGCCTATTGGTGAGTTCCCAGCCAGTGAGTGTTCCTGTGCTGAAGAGATGAATGATGTTTCTGAGGGCAACACACACACATACACACACAAACACACACACACACACACACACACACACACACAGAGAGAGAGAGAGAGAGAGAGAGAGAGAGAGAGAGAGAGAGAGAGAGAGATTAAATTCCATAGAAGGTATGATGTTGGAAAGACAGTTTAAGGAAGCCAGATCTGTGTCAACATTTATGTAATCTGGATAACTTTTAAAGAATGCATGCTTACTCACAGAAGAGGTCTCAACCATTTAACTTTGCACTGGTTTGTTAAGAGCAAACAGAAATTTCAGTGGGGGAAACACCTACATGCCAACAAAATTGAAAAGAGCCTCATGGAATACTTGATTGATAAAAAGCAAAATCCATGTATCTACCTTGAGGATGGAGAGGCCTTTATTTTCCTGGAGCAGTATCATCTGTGAGATGGCTAGATTGTCTCAGGCTTTTTGTTTTTTTTTTTTTTTGTTTGTTTNTTTGTTTTTTTTGTTTTTTTTTTTTTTTTTGGCTTTGTGGAAACTTATCCTGGTTAATGAATATAACTATAATCACAAATTGACTACATAGTACTTCAAGACAATGCATTAGGACAAAATATTTATCCTCTTCCTCCTACCTCCCTGTGTGGCACTGAAGCTGCCCTCCTAATACAACTGCTCTGATAAATTACTTATCATTGAGACAATTTTCTAAAGATGAGAAATGCAGGTCCTGTTTTAGTAGTTAGAACAAAGCCAATTTCAAGGAACAGAGATCCCACCTAGCAAACCGTTATCATTAGAGTGAATTAAGTAGGGGTAGTTCAATTAAACTCTCTGTCTGAAAAGTAATTTAAAGACATCTTTTTTCTACATCGGTGTAGATAAATGCTCAAATTTTATTCTTAACTTGGTAGGGCTTGCAATATCAGTACATAATAGAGGTGTCAGCTCAGTGATTCATTTGTTCAAGGAAAAAATCCTTCTGTGGCTCTACACTCCTAAGGAAGCCCCTCCTCACCATGTCCGTGTCTAACTGCAACTCTCCTCTCATGCAATTCACCATGAGATAATTCCTTCCCTCCAATTGTCTTTCCGTCCCAGTTTTAACAGGTCCATGCGGCTTCTTAAAAAACAAACAGACAGCAACAACAATAAAAATAAAACAAGCCATGAGATATAAACGATATGTGGTGGTTTATCTCTCTGTCTCATAACCAAGGTATCTGCTGCTCTTAACAAGAAAAATTGTCAGGTCAGCCCAGTAACCCTGAATTTCCTTTAGCAGTCATAGGGTGCACTCTTCTGCTGTGTCTTCACTTTCCTGAGACTAAAATATTTTTAGAAGAATATACTGAGGGACTTACATTCAGGAAATGATTCAAGCTGTGATCCCTAGCGAAATTCTTGTTATCGTCTCCATGCAGTTAAATGATCAGCAGCAGGGCGGAATAGCTACCCTCACCCAGCTCTCTGGCGCCTGCCTGCCTCCACAACTATCAATAATGTGCTTCTTCAAAGACCAAAATGAAAGAGCTATCTGCCCGGCCCTTGGAGGTTTCCATTAAAATTGAAAGTGAAATGCAAAACCTTCCTTATGTTTCTGAATTTTTCTGGGGCTTAAGATCTTATGGCCTCTTCTGGTTCTGAATTTCCTCAATTTTCTTTAGATCTTAAGACCAATCTGGGAATCCTTCGCTTCCTTTTCCTTGGTGAATGCCCAGAAGTGAAATTTGATCCTCTGTGCGATTTTAGAGCTATCCACTCATTCAAGGGGATAACTCCAGCAGGAGAAGATTGGTGTCCTATGAGTTTGTTCAATTTATTTTAGCAGTTTTTGAATTTTAAATATGCAACTAGACATGGCTTCCCACCCGTGTCCTAGAACCACTCTCACCCCCTCTGCTTATCACACACGGATTTCAGTCCGCCATAACATTCTAGACCTGATGATGCAGATCTGAAAA
Source organism: Alexandromys fortis (assembly GCF_014885135.2). Classification (NCBI taxonomy): domain Eukaryota; kingdom Metazoa; phylum Chordata; class Mammalia; order Rodentia; family Cricetidae; genus Alexandromys; species Alexandromys fortis. Next base: position 11,461,379 of record NW_026067933.1, read on the forward strand.
TCCCACTAACATCCGATTCCTTCCTTCAGGTCTCATGCTCCCAGCAGTACAGAAGCACCAGAGGGCACATGGTCTGAAGCCTTAGAATTTTCTTTCCACTCTGCCACTATCTGTGCGTATTTTTCAGGCCACTCTCCTAACTGTCAGAACTGGTTTGCAAACTTTGTAAATGTTCTCAAACAGCCACTTTGGTTTGCTCTCCTCTCTGCCTCTGCCTTCCTTCCCCCTTTTTGTAATCACTGAAACCAATTTACTAAAAATTCATTTCAACTTGGAGGCAAAGAGGAAATCTGGGTCATATAAATTTACATCTATAATTTTAAAACTCCCTGGTTCCTTCAAGAGTGTAACTGGTAGTATCTTCCTGTAGATATAAAACGTCCAGATTTAGTGCTGGTTTTGTATGTTTTTGCATATTGCCTTACTAGTGGACAAAACAGAGTTTGTGATGTTTGAAAACACAGCAGATTATTCAAGACTGACATAAGTCAAATGTCATATACCACACATTTTGCCCAGGCAGCAGCCAGTAAAATAACCTCCTAATAACATTGACAAAAATTATTTCTCCAGTTCAGCTCCTATTTTCTTCATAAAAATTGTGGGTCTGTCATATGTTCATACATGAGTCTGGATTTCAGGCCACAGTATTGTTCTCTGCAGCTACCAGACCATGTCCAGCTTCCCTTGCTCAATCTTCCTCTCTGGAGCAGGATCTACTGATAATGGTCTGGATATCAGAACCCAAAGTACCAGAAAGTATATATAGGCTCCTCTCTTTGCTCCATCATCTCTCAGTTCAAAACACAGACATCATAGCTTTTTATTCTGCCATCTGCCACCTGTCCTTAAATAGTCCTCCCTTTCCCACCTCCAGCAAACCTTGCAACATAATCGGCAAGTTTTATTTATTTTGGATGCTTTCGCTATCCTGCTTGATTTTGGTATAGGCTGCTCTTTAAAAAAAAAAAAAAAGTCTCCAATGAATCTCTTCTTTAACTGTAGAGTATAGTAGTGCTGATTTCACCTCCAGCTGACTTGTTGCCCACTGACTAAAAATAGGTCCTCCACAGGTATTAGACATCCCTAGAGATCTTCTTTATACAGGGGACTTTAAGCTGTCCAGACCTCAAATTACTACAGTAAAGACCAAGCCCCGTTCAAAATATTTTCAGCAAGTGGTCACAGGAGAAGGTGGTAGAGGCAGTCTTTCATCTAGTTCCAAGTCTTCAAATAGCTTGTTCCTAAAAAAAAAAAAAAAAAAAAAAAAAAAAGGTTCCGAAGGGCCAACCCGTGACAAGCTCAACAGTGGCTTGAGTTTCAGATTACCTGATTTCAGAAAAGGCTACAAACTGAGACCACCCAGGCCCCACCAATAACGTACCTAACATCCTAACCATAATAGATAGGATCACCTGATGTCCCTTAACAAAGAACCCGCCAGTCTCCTTTCACAAAAACACCTAGACAAATGTCAGCTAATCAGGGGTCTTGAGTCTTAGACATCCCTCACCCCAACCTTGGCTTTGATAATAATAATAAAAAAAATCAACTGAGCTCCAAAGCTCTCTGATGGTGCCAATTTGTTAGATGCACAGATCATCTAAGTTAGAATTTGAATAAAGGCTCTTGGCTTTTACACATAGGATTTGTTGCATAATGCAGTAGAGATGAATTCAAAATTAAAACAATGATGAGGCTAAAAGAGTATTAAGTCAGAATTTAAACTCTAGTCCTCTAGAAACCCTGAAGATTTTCTGAAACAACCTTGCCAGAGTTTCACCTCCTGGTTAACAGTCCTTTAATTCAGAGTGCCAACAAAATGTAAATTTTCATGTTTAACACAAAACAAAATTACATAGTAGCGATACAGTCCTTATTTTTGTAATTTCTACATTGCAATGCCATATATCATTTAAATGTTACAGAAAGGAAAATTATTAAGAATAATCATCATATATTTGGAAAGTTTTTGATGCTTTAAAATTACTCCTGAAATACAAGTCAGCATGTTACACACACTACAATCAGCCTCTTGGATGACAAGCAAGGAAGGCATTTTACCAGGCTTTTCTTTTGAGAACAAAGGTCACCTGGGTCATCATGAGGGTCAAAGAAAAAAATTTTTTGGTACTATCATTTTTTAAAATTTATTTTATATACCGACCACAGTTTCCCCCAGCTCCTCTCCTCCTGTTCTCTCCCCCACATCCCTTTCTTCTATCTCTGCCCCCATCTGTCCCTCCTTCCTCTCTTTTCAGAAAGGGGCAGACCTCTCATAGACTTGGACAAAGCAAGGCATATCAAGTTGAGGCAAGACCAAGCGCCTCCCCCTGCATCAAGGTTGGGCTAGGCAACCCAGCATGGAGAATGAATTCCCAAAAGCCAGCTAAGTTATGCCCAGAATAGGTTCTGATTTCACAGCCAGGAGCCCCACAAACAGACCAAGCTATTCAGCTGTCACACACATAGAGGGCTTAGATTAGTCCCAAGCAGACTCCCTAGTTGTGGGCCAAGAGCTGGTGAGCTCCCAGAAGCTCAGTTCAGCTATTTCTGTTGGTTCCCCTGTCATGATCGTGATGCCCCTGGTTTGTACGATCCTTTCTCTCTCTCTTCAACAGGACTCCTGGAGCTAGGTCCTTTAATTGTCATCAGAGAGCATTCATCTAGTAACTGATGGAAGCAGATGCAGAAATCCACAGCAAGTAGATTACTATCACTGGTTGTTGGTGTTTGGGTGAAACTTTCCACCCCAAGCCCCCTCCCCTAGGAGTTGCCTCAGTCCAGACTCCACCTCCAAGAAAGCCCTCCAAACAGGGACCCCTCCCCAGAGAGGGTCAAGACCATGCCCACAGGCTATTTAAACTGTCCCTAATAATGAATATGTGGTCTTCCAGGTTCTCCTTATCCTCTTCTCCATTTCCTCTCTGGGAACTGAATGGCCACCCAGGAGTGCTGGCAGCCAGCCATTAAACCTGGGATTTTTCTAATTCGGTTTGATTTGGTCTGATTTGGATTATTGCATCAGAAGAGAGGCTTATCGGGCCATAAAAGCTTTACACTTGTTGCACCTTGAAGCTACTGAGCCTTTGAGTGAATGAAAAAAATAACTTTCAGATCAACCCTTTTCTCAGATGTTTCAGAATTACTTCGAAAAAACCAGATTCATTTTATCCACAATAATATAGAAAATAATTCTATATATGTGTATGTGTGTGTGTGTATGTGTATAGCCAAGATTGTGGAGTCTCCCTAAAACCGACCAAGAGACCAAGTCTGTGAGTAGAAGCAAAGAGCTTTTATTCTTATTCAATTTCAAACTCAGACTCTCTATTATTCAACACATTGGGACTATCAACGAGCTCAGGAGTATTTATAAGATTGGGGTGAGGGATTTCTAAAATTCAAGACCCCCTGATAGACTGGCATTTTTCTGGGAATGTCTTGGTGAAAGGAGATGGCTATATACTGGGCTAAGGGACATCTATCTACAAAGGTTGGACCCTTAGGTATTTCCTTTGGAATGTTAGGTGTTTTTACCCTTGGATTCTGAGTGGTCCATTCCTGGGTGGTGGCTGGGTGGTCCCAGTTTGTGGTCTTTCTTGGAGTCAGGTGTTGCCTTACTGAAACTCAGGCCTACTTTCTGGTTGGTCTCTATTGAGTCTGTCATGGCAACACTGTTGCCAAGCGGCAGGTGTTTACCAAACTGCCCTGGGCTTTACAGATCAAATGTCACAATTCCTCTTCAAATTAGCCCACACCAGCCTTTGATTATCCTCATCATTGTAGCACATAGATAAAGTGATAAGAACTGACCTGTGTTCCGTTTTTAAGGTATTTCATACAACCTCAGCCTGATCACTTAATTACTTAAAACACAGGACTTATAAAATACAAACTACCATTGTATTACTGTAGTGTATCTACATGTTTATTGGTAATACATATCAGAAATGTTCTAAAATAACTAAATGATAGAATCTAAGATACATTTATAATTTTATTTCATTTTTATATTTTCCTCACTTTAGATTTTTCACATCTCTACATTTATCTCTGGAATCCCAAGAGATGATAATAGTCCATGTCCACACACAGCAATATATGTGATATCAAAAGACAATGTCATCGGCTGTTTAAACAGCTTATTTACCTGAGCTAAAGTAACTGATTAAATAAATGTGTATGTTGTTTAGAAAGAGACAATGTTATAATTAAGAGAATAACAAAGGGCTCATTTTTCTATTTTGCATTGTTGACATAAGCATGTGATGTTTGATGTGTTAAAAGATAGTTCTACACAATGTTTTAAAAATGATTATCTGGGCTGGAGAGATGGCTCAGAGGTTAGGAGCATTGCCTGCTCTTCCAAAGGTCCTGAGTTCAATTCCCAGCAACCACATGGTGGCTCACAACCATCTATAATGAGGTCTGGTACCCTCTTTGGGCCTGCAGACATACACACAGACAGAATATTGCATAAATAAATAAATAAGTATAAAAAAACTTTTAAAAAATGATTGTCTAAGGATTATTTTCATATTTTATTGCTTCTATGTTCAGAGGGTATATTATGTATTTTTGTTTATGACATTATATAGAATCTCCTTTTATTTTAATTGTTACTGATAACTAATTACAGATAAACAAAAATAATAATTCCTCCTATAAGTAGCAACTGCATAGAATATTTACATTTTTAAAATAGTGGTGTAATATCAATTTTGTGGTATAGCAACTTAAAACATTTACCCTAGGCAAAAAAATGTCCCTCTCACCTTTAGTGCTTTCCACAAGGTATGATATGAAGTGTCTTTCAGTGCTGTGGTGGTCTCTCCGAAGATTTGCAAACTAGTCCATTCAAGAAAAGCTTTCGGGAAAACTCAAGTGGTGGTGGGAGAGCTATTGTATGAAATATCTGGCCAGTATTCTTCAAAAGTATCATGATCATGAATGACAAAACAGAAAAGAAGAGCAAGAGATTGCCGCACGTCATAGGAGATAAAGACAACATGATGACTCACTGGCTCAGAGCATATGGAAAAGGATATTAGCTGCAGGAATCTTAACAAAAGCAACAACTTGAAGGTTTTTGTCCTGCCTGGTCCCTCAGTCATTCAGCCCAAAAGCTTACACTAATTATAAACTGTTTGACCTATTAGCTCAGACTTATTATTAACTGGTTCTTACAACTTAAATTAACCCATAATTATTATCTATGTTTAAGCATGTGGCCTGGTACCTTATCTCCGTGAGGCATTTTCATCTTGCTTCCTCTGTATCTGACTGGCGACTGCATCGCCACCTTTCGTCTTTCCAGAATTCTCTTAGTCTGATCACCCTGTGTATACTTCCTGCTTGGCTATTGGCCAATTAGCATTTTACTAAACCAATATGAGTGATAAATCTTTACAGAGAACAAGAGAATTATCCCACAACAAGTATCATTCAAATGTCCATCTGTTAGCTTTCACAAATTAAAAGAAGTTTTTGCCTAGAGGGACGTTGAGTGACGAATGAGTAAGATTATCCCGCTGTTTCTGCAACTATTTTATAATTGCTAAAATTAGCTCAAAATGGAATGTTTATCTAGTAGTGACATGTAAGAAGCGGGAGAGAGCTCAGTTGGCAAAAGTGATAAAGAACTTGCTGTACAAGTATGGTGATATGAAAACCTGAGTTCATTCCCCAGAACCCACATTTGAAAAGTTAAGCAGAATGGTGATGACCTATAATCCCAGCACTGGGTAAGTAGAAAGAGGAGGCTCCCTGGGCTTCACTGGCTACCCAATCTCAGCCAATCCAAAAGTCCTAGAATCAGTGGAAGAGCCTGCCTCAAAGAAAATATATAAATCAAATTAGGTGGAAAGTGATTGGGAAAAATAGCTGATGTTGATCTCCAGCACTACACACACACACACACACACAATTCATACACATAAACACGCACAAATGCAAGCACACGCTAAAAAATTTAACTCTGAAAGCTTATTTATGTTTGTTAATTTGTCATACTTTAACAAAAGTGAGAATGATTCTGAAAGTTCTGTTCTGGTGTCTATCTACATCAACATCTGTATCTAGAGATACACACAGACACACAGATAATCACACACTAATGCTTTAGTCTTTCTGAAAACATGAGATGGCAAGGACGAGAAGTGGAGTGAGCTTTAAAAGACAATAAAATGTACATAAACTACAAAGTTCTAGTGAAATCTGAGATTTCTGTTTAATATTCACAATTCTTCCTTTCTAAAGCCGATTAGCACACTTTTCCATAATGCATTAGTTTAGAGTGACATCTATAAAAATGTTTTTTGCCAGTTTGTTCCCGCTGAAATTTTTATTTCTTACCCCATCTGGCTTTGCAAAGACATAAAATGTATGTGTTGCATCACATTATTTAAAGTGGCTTCCAATGACATTCCCTGCCTGACAGTGTGGCTTCACTGCAACAGCCTCTGAAGCACATGGCTTCTTCGGTTCTCCTCTCGTTAAGTTGCCCTTCTTTGGTTCTGACTGTTGCTTTTCGTCATCTGTGGAGCAGTCTGCCCCATTTTCCCTCCGTCTGTTCATGCTTAGGCAGGCTCACTGTTGAGCAATCGTATTGCTTGCTATTGCCAAAACAGGTTTTATTTTATGTAATTTTACACAGCTGAATTACTCCCCTGACAGTAACCCTCCCACTAGAACCAAGCTCATCAAGCTCACTGGAAAAAACAGTGAAGGACATATAGCCAAGACTCCAAGAAGTGACATCAGGAAACAGGAAACACACCCTAAAAGCACTTATGTCAGTTTGCTTATCCTTCAGGAAAAGACTGCCCAAAGAGAGTGGAAGTGATGAATGATCATCTCTAATTTTGACTCTGTAATTTTTTTTAAATTTAAATATAACTGGGAAGGTGAGCTTAAGCAAAAGCAGTGTATGTCCAGTCCTGTCTGGGGCGTTGAAGTAGTGATGCAGTGCTCTAAAGGAGTCCTCAACTCAAGGTCAGCATGGTTTCATTTGTTTAGTGGGTTTTTATTTGAGTGTATTTTTATTTATTTATCTCCTTATTCACTTATTTATTTTGCTTTAGACCGAGAAAGAAAGTGTCAGCTCTTTGTTCACATACCCTGTATCTTTCAAGATGATTTCATGACATATATATTTCAGGAATTTAGCAAATGCTTAGCAACTTTGGAAGAATATAGTAAGTCACGGATCTTTGTACTTAGGATAGATATTTAAGGGAAATTTAAAATAAATTTGTTCTCCGAGAATGAGAAAGTCTCTGTGTTGTTTTCTTAAATGATAAGATGAAAATTCTGAAATGAGGTTAAAAATATGACACAGTAATTTGGAAATATTCTTTTATTTCCAAATTTGTTTATCATTGAAGACAATGACAGAATACGCATACTTTGTTTTACATTTTCTCTTATACAGCTAAAATTTTGTGTGATTTTGTTCAAATGAAAATATACTCTAAAAAATAAACCAATGAAAATATACAGCTCATAAAATGATCACTGTATGCTTCATGAGATCCAACAACTTTCCAGTAGACCACAGAAGAAATGACTATTTCCATTGGTACAGATTCACATTTTTACAATAAGTGCCCACAAAACTGGGGGGCAGCACAAGGAAACACAGCAGGAGTGTTCTTTGGGAAGAGAATGTCCCGGTAGAGTGCTGTCTTACCCACTTGGCCTGTTTACCCAGAGGGAATGAGCTAATGCATTATTCATTAGAGTAAAGACATTATCACCCTCTGAGCCACAGCAGAAGCAGCTAACAGTATGCCTTCCATTCGCTGCCATTCTTTCCAAGGGAACAGAAAACTGTCACTCATTCCTATAGACAGGATATGAAAAATACCTTAATATATGATAAAATTATGGGATATACTTGTAAAATAGATTGCTTGGATTAAATTTTAAAAATATCCAATGGATAGGAAGTTTAAGTGTAAAGCGTCAGCCAAGTCTCTGAAACACTTGGCTCTCAGCTGGTGGTGCTGTTTTGGGAGACTGTACAACATTTCCAACATGAAGTTTAGCCAGCAGATGTAAAGCCCAAGGGGCAGGCCTTGATGATTCCAGTCTGGACCCATTGCAGTGTTGCTTCATGATTGACCACAACAGGAATAAACTACGAAGATTTGTTGCCATGCCATGATCTCCAGCCTTTCCAGATGTAAACCAAAGCAAATGCATTTCCAATTGGTTGCTTCCATCAGGTATTCAATCACATAAAGGAGGTAACTCACATAAATGCAGTTAATAACTTATTATAATGAAAACAGACTATTGGGTAATATGGCATACATGAATTACTGTTTAGTGTTTACTTACTTTCTACAGAGAGGATTCAGTACACTTGAGTTATACATTCCAGACTTCTCGTTCATGTAAGAACCAGCTAATTTTTTTCTTACCATGGCATGAAGAAATTATAAAGGTTTTCATTTCCATGCTGGAATATTTATGTATTAAATATTAATTTCCCACCATTTCTCTCTTGCTACTAAAGAGTCCTCAAAGAATGTCAAACTACAAGTTGAAAGGAGTCTGAATCCCTAAATTACCATGTGAAAGATATCTGCTCCCTACCAGAAATACAAAGCTGTAACTGTTAAGCTAGTGATAAATCAACTTTCATGGCACTTAAATGTCATAATGTCTATTTATTTCATAAACTAATATCATCCTATCTTACACAATTGAATATTGACCCATCTGCCTATGAAGATATAGGTTAAAAAAAAGACAGTCTCCAAAGTTTTGTTCTATGGAGAAGTTGCCATAAAGGAGAATTTATAAACAGAAAGGCAAATTCTCTAACATTAAGAAATACATATTTAAATGTTAAAGCAAGAAATTCAGGAGCTTGAATGTGTGTTACCATACCACATATGAGAAAAATTGATGAGGACATATAACCCTTAGAAGTGGCCATATAAAATCTTCTCCTTTGAAAATAAAGGCCGTGATTTACATGGTGAGAAGTGAACTCTTAGATTGATGCTCAATTGTCCAATGTAATCATGTTTCAGATATTATATTTTCTTTTAAGGATCGATAATGGAACATGGACTCACAGCTTGGATCAGCCTCCAAACTATTCTAGATATTGGATTATCTATCTATCTATCTATCTATCTATCTATCTATCTATCTATCTATCTATCTATCATCTATCATCTATTTTTCACATCCTGTCTGCATCCTCCCCTCTCTCCTACCAAATCCTTCTCCCCACCCCACTCTGTTCCCACTCCCCAATCCACTCCTCCTCCATTTCTATTCAGTGTAATAGGGAAGAATCTATTTCTATTCTTCTACATGCCACATCCAGTTATAACAACACAACTTGTTGAACATGCTTTCTTTTTCCATTGTATAATTTTGCCTTCTTGGTCAAAATCAAATGTTCATAGTTATATATCTGGGTCTTTAATTTGATTCTGTTGATCCATGTGTCTGTTTTTATGCCAATATCACGTGGTTTCTATTATTATATAGCTCTGTAGTAGAACTTGAAATCAGGGATGGTAATACTCTCAGGACTTTTTCTTATTGTACAGGATTGTTTTAGTTATCCTGGGATTTTTGTTTTTCCATATGAAGCTGAGTATTGTTATTTCAAGATCTGTACAAATTGTGTTGTGATTTTAAGGAGGATGGAATTGAGTCTGTAGATTGCTTTTGGCCATTTTGACTATGCTAATTCTACCAAGTCATGAGCATGGGAAAACATTCCATCTTCTTCTGTCTTACCTACAATTTCATTCTTCAAAGACTTGTTCTTGTTATACAGGTCTTTGACTTGCTTGGCTAGAGTTATACCCAGATATATTATACTATTTGTGGGTGTTTTAAAGTGAATTGATTCCCTGATTTCTTTCTTAGCTGGCTTATTATTTGTATATAGGCAGGCTACTGATTTTTTTTTTTTTTTGGGTTAGTCTTGTATCCAGACTGAAAGTGTTCATTAGCTGTAGCAGTTCCCTGATAGAATTTTTGGGATCAGTTATGTATACTATTATATCATCTACAAGTGACGAAAGTTTGAATTCTTCCTTTAGAATTTGTATCCCCTTGATGTTCTTTTGATGTTTATTTATCCAGCTAGAGCCTCAAGTACAATACTGAATAGATATGGGGAGAGTGGACAGCCTTGTCTTGCTCCTAATTTTAGTGGAATTGCTTTGAGTTTCTCTCCATTTAATTTGATGTTGACTGTCTGCTTGCTGTATATAGCTCTTATTATGGTTAAATGTTGCCCTTGTAATTTTGATCTCTGAGACTTTTATCATGAAGAGGTGTTGGGTTTTTTCAAAGGCTTTTCAGAGCCCAATGAGATGACCATAAGATTTTTTTTTTCTTCCAGTTTGTTTATGTGGTGGATTATACTGATTTTCATATGTTGAACTATCCCTGTATCTCTGGGAAGAAATCTTCTTGATTATGGTGGATGATTTTTCTGATGTGTCCTTAAATTCTGTTTAGCAGTATTTGTTTATGTGGTGGATTATACTGATTTTCATATGTTGAACTATCCCTGTATCTCTGGGAAGAAATCTTCTTGATTATGGTGGATGATTTTTCTGATGTGTCCTTAAATTCTGTTTAGCAGTATTTGTTTATGTGGTGGATTATACTGATTTTCATATGTTGAACTATCCCTGTATCTCTGGGAAGAAATCTTCTTGATTATGGTGGATGATTTTTCTGATGTGTCCTTAAATTCTGTTTAGCAGTATTTCTGCACCATGTTCATGTGTGAAATTTGTAATTCTCTTTCTTTGGTGAGTCTTTGTATGGTTTGAATTGTGATTGTGGCCTCAAAAAGGAATTTAGCAATGTTCTCTCTGTTCTTTATTGTGGAATAATATGTGAAGTGTGTCAGTATTAGCTCTTCTTCAAAGGTCTGCTAGATTTCTGCAATAACCATCCAACCCTAAGAATTTTTATTTGGGAGATTTTAATGACTGCTTTCATTTACTTGGGGGTTATGGGCCTGCTTAAATTTTTATCTGATCTTGATTTATCTTTGGTAAGTGGTATCTGGCAAGAAAATTGCCCATTTCTTTTAGATTTCTCAATTTCCTCAGTGTCTGTCATTATGACCCTCTTTTCCTTTCTTTTTTTTTTTTAATTTGGATATTCTTTTCTGTTTTTTAGTTAGTTAGGATAAGGGTTTGTCTATCTTGTTGATTTTCTCAAAGAATCAGCTCATTGTTTCGTTGACTCTTTGTATTGTTCTCCTGGTTTCTATTTTATTGATTTCAGTTCTGAGTTTGATTATTTCCTGTCATCTATTCCTCTTGTGTGTGCTTGCTTCTTTTGGTTTTAGAGCTTTTGGGTGTGCTGTTAAGTCTCTAGTATGAGAACTATCCAAATTCTCCTTAAAGACTCTTGGTGCTGTGAACTTTCCTCTTAGCACAGCTTTCATTGCGTCCCGTAAGTGTGAGGATGTTGTGCATTCATTTTCATTGAATTCTAGGAAATCTTTAATTCTTTATTTCTTCCCTGAGTCACTAGTAATTCAGTAGAGAGTTGTTCAGTTTCCATGAGTGTGTAGGCTTTCTACTGTAACTGTTGTTGAAATCCAACTTTAACACATGGTGGTTAGTGGTTGAATAAAATAAGATACAGGGAGTTACTTCAATTGTTTTTATCTGCCAATTCCAGAATAATGACACAAAGACACTTTATTAGTGAGGAAAGCTTGACCTTGGCTCAAGCTTGTTTCCATCTACCTCTTATAACTTAAATTAACACATTTATATTAATCTATATTCTACCATGTGACTCATTCCCTCTCCTCCATGCTGTATGTCAGACTTCCTCAGTAATTCACTGATGAATCTCCACCTCTCTGATTCCTTCCCAGAGTCCCTATCTCTGCTCAGAAGTCCTGGCTATTCTCTCCTTCCTAGCTATTGGTCATTCAGCTTTGTATTAAACCTAACAAAAAGTGCCTTAGCAGAGACACATCTTCATAGTGTACAAAGAGATTATCCCACCATGCATATTCTTTGACATTTATGTCAAATGTTTTGTAGATATTTGTTAGGTTCATTTGAGTCAAAAATGTCTGTTAGTTCCATTATTTCTATGTTTAGTTTCTGTCTGAATGACCTGTCCATTGGTGAGAGTGGGGTGTTGAAATCTCCCACTATTATTGTATAGGGTTCGATTTGGTCTTTAGAAATGTTCCTTTTACAAATGTGAGTGCCTTTGAATTTGAGGCGTTGAAATTTAGAATTCAGACATCTTCTTGGTATGAAATGCTCTTTTCCATCTCTTTTGATTAATTTTGGTTTGAAATCTATTTTGTTAGTTATTAGGATAGCTACAGCAGCTTTCTTCTTAGGTACATTTGATTGGAAAATCTTTTTTTTTTCTAACGCTTTACTCTGAAGTAATGTCTATCTTTGATGTTCAAGTGTACTTCTTATATACTGAAGAATGTTGGGAGCCGGGCAGTGGTGGCACACGCCTTTAATCCCAGCACTCGGGAGGCAGAGGCAGGCGGATCTCTGTGAGTTCGAGACCAGCCTGGGCTACAAGAGCTAGTTCCAGGACAGGCTCCAAAGAAACCCTGTCTCGAAAAACAAAACAAACAAACAAACAAAAAAAAAAAAAAAAAAAAAAAAAAGAATGTTGGGTCTTGCTTTCATATCCATTCTGTAATCCTGGTCTTTTTATTGGTGAATTGAGTTCATTGATATTGAGGAATATTAATGACCAATGATTGTTAATTCCTGTTTGAAGGGATAAGCCCACCCATTGGGGGCGGGCTCGCCTCGGGCAAATGTTTACTGATAAATTTGGCGAGCAGAAGCCTCCAGTCCCTTCCTGTTTCTTGTACTCCGCTGGAACCTTGGTTTCGTGAGTCTCGTTTTCCATTAAAGTTGTGCAAATACTTATCACAATTTGTCTGCATTAATCTAAGCCGCCACTTCACCTGTTATTATATTGTTGGTGCTGTTAGTAGTTGTAGTATGTGTGTGTGTGTGTGCATGTGCATGTGTTTATGTGTGTATATGTGTGCATGTGTGTGTATGTATGTACTTCACTTCTTTTGGTTTTGCAGTGTGAAATTATCTATTACCTCTGTTTTAATGGATGTAGTAAACTTCCTAGGGTTGTAGTTTTTTTTTCTAGTATCATCTATAAAGCTGGGTCCTGCCCCCCAACTCTGGTGGAATTCTGTTGCTCTGGTGCAGGCCCCACCAGCTTGCCAACATGTGAGATGGGGGGGTCACACGAAATGTGCCCTGGATCTTAGGGTCTGGAGGTTAGGTTAATTTAGCTGGGAGGTCAGTCACTCACCTGTTCTTCCAACTGGTGTGGCCTGTCCCTGTGCCTATGGAGTCTACTGGAGCTGTGGAGAAGGGCTGGTCATGGGGAAGATGATGTGGTGAGTGAGTCTGGGCAGCTATGTGTGTCTTGGGGGAACAGAATCCAGTAGGTGGCAGTGTTGTTATTGCAGCCTGCAGGAAGGTCTCTTACCTTTTGACCAACTGGTGATTTCAGATATTTATAGGTCTAGATACTGATCCCTACATTTGTCTTTCTTATATGAATGTTTTGTTCCTTGGTTTCTGTTTTCTCTCTGGTCTTCTGGATTAAGTGGCCAAGGAATCTACTGGTTGATCTGCTGAAAGCCTTACCCCAGCCCCTGGCATCCATATATGCAAAGAGTCTGAGATGGGGTGGAAGCTTCACCACTGCCCATGACATCCATATACCCAAAGATTCTGGAATGTTCTGATAGAAGTTCCATCCCAAACCTGATGTGGGAATCCCCTCTGTATGCTGTGAATGCCATTGGTTAATAAAGAAACTGTCTTAGGTCTGTGATAAGGTAGAAGAGAACTAGTCAGGGAAAACTAAACTGAATGCTGGAAGAAAGAAGATGGAGTCAGAGAGAAACCATGAAGTTGTCAGAGGAGACAGACATACTGAACTATTGCCAGTAGTCCACGAATCTCCTGGTAAAATATAAAATAATGAAAATGGGTTAAATTAAGATGTAAAAGCTAGCCAATAAGAAGCTAGAGCTGATAGGTCAAGCAATGATTTAATTTATACAGTTTCTGTGTGGTTATTTCAGGAGTCTTGGCAGATGGGAAATGAATAAGCGGCCTTTTACCACACAAATCCCTTCCCTCATCTTGCTCTAAGCCCTGCCATAGCTCAGAAAGTACACCATATGATGACTCCCTTCCCCAGAGATGCTCAAGACCACTCCCACAGAGAATTTAAACTGCCCCCCCAGGAAGCAAACATGTGGTTTTCTGGTCTCTCTTTCCTATATTCTCCCAGTGGGATGGAGAGTTGGAGAATCATCCGGGAGTATTTTGTCCATTAAACCTAAGCATTTTCTTACTCAGTTTGATTTGGTCTGATTTGGATTGCTGCATTTGTAGAGAGGTTTATCCTGGTACAGAAACATTTCAGTGGCTAGTGAGTGTTCAGATCCAGGAGGGTGTCTCTGCTTGAAAATTGTGGGCCTGGGTTCCCTTGATCTGTCCTGGCTTCTGGTAAAGTCATAGTCTTCTTCTAAAGTTGTAAACCATGATATGAAGCCCAGGGGTGGAGATGCAGTCTGGAGATGTAGGGCAGGCTTAAAGTGGTTTACTGGACATTGTCTTACCTGGGGTCCCAGGGCCAGCCTTGCCTCTGGTAAAGCTACTGGAGCTGTGGGCTCCAGTATGGAGCACAGGGTAGGGAATGCAGTTTGGGATTTGGGCACAGGCTTTAAAGATTGTTAGCAGGCAGTAGGCAGTGTCTTACTTCGGGTCCCTAGATCCTACCTGTCCTCTGGTAAACCATAAGTCTTCTTCTGAAATTATAGGACAGGACCCTAATTATTAGATATACCCAGAGACCATACTCAGTTTTGTATGCACAGTCTGTTACTAGTTTCACCGCTTTGCACCAATCTGGTCTTCAATATTCCATGAGGTTATTTTGGTAATATAATTCTTTCTAAAATATCTAACATAGCTATGTTTTTCTCTTTTATTTTCCACAGAGATCTTTGTAAATAACCACATGTGATCACCAGTATGTAGAATAAAATCTTTACTAAAGGAACTAATAAAGAAGAATGAGGCAGGAAAATGCTGGGGCTATAGTCCAATGGTACAGTACTTGTCTAGTATTTCCAAAGTCTGAGGTTCAATCCCCAGCACTGCAAAAGAAACAGCAATAAAGTCAACAGAAAGAATCAAAAGATAAAAAGTCAAGTTGATGCTCTACAAGAATATGATTTCCAATTTTTAGGTTATTAATACTATGTGACAAATATACTTATGGTGTCCTGTGGTTCTTTAGATGTCAAGATTGCTAACAATAATTCATCTTGGATCTCTCTTAACCTACCACCTTATAATTCCGCAGCAGCTCCATCCATTCTGGCTCTAAATTCTTCCCCAAAGGATTTGTGAGGATCAAAACTTGCTAAAGGCCCCTTGAAGTTATTCTGGTGGAGAGAGAGAGAGAGAGAGAGAGAGAGAGAGAGAGAGAGAGAGAGAAGTTATTTCAGGTATAAGAGGCAAAGTTGAACGTGTAATGAATAGTGTAAAGGACTCCATGTCTCTGCTCTTTGAATCTGAACTTCCTTTTCTTTGTATATCATTTATCATATTCTATCACATCCTCTTCATTTTTTTTCTTGCATGTAAACAATTTAAGGTAAAATATTTACTTTGTTCACTTCACTGTTCTGTCTCACATGTGCAGAGTTTGATTAGCACATTACAGACACTCATCAAATGTTTTCTGAAGGAATGTGTGTATGCGCAACAAAAAAGCACCATTTACCTTACCTTAATTTTAAGAATAGGCAAACTGTAGTCCCTTGAGCTGTACTATATTCTCATCTTACAAAAACTGAAGTGATTAGATATATTATCTCACTAGGATCTCGCCATTTCTCACTCCAGGTATAATGAAAAACTAATATTTGCTTCATGGATTTTGGCTCTGGTTATGGGAACAAAAACCTACAGTTGACGGTTTTTGTCGCTGCAAAACATATCAGACCCCTAAATAAATGAAAGTTGTCCTAGAAGTGAATGTCAGAGGAAGAATTCAGTTGATAGAGTCCTGAGACTGAAAGACTGAGGTCAACATGAGCCAGTCTGGGCAATGATGGGCCTTCTTAATGACACAGTTCCTCTCAAGATATGGCAACACTGACACAACACAAGAAAAGTAATGACAATGGGGCTACCACTGATTTCCTCTTTTAGTCTTGACACAGGATTTATCCACAAGCAATTGAAATAGATTTTGTGTAATTTCTTGCAAACTTGCATGTACGAGAACTGCCAACTGCTAAACAAATATCACATCATTTAAATCTTGATTTTTTTTAAAAAAAAGTAAAGATTCATCTAGCTCTTGTCTAGTCTTTCTGTTTTTACTTAAATTTTTTATACAATATATTTGATGATATTCTCTTCCCTATTCCAAGCCCTTCCCATTCTCCGCTAAGAACCCAAATTCATGTTCTTTCTTTCTCTGATAAAGACCGAAAACCCAAAGCAAACAGAATTTTAAAAAGCACACATGAAAAAAACATGGAGTCTGTTTTGTGTTGGCCAGCTAGTTCTGAGCATCAGGCCTTTCCTGGAGTGTTGTTAGTATACAGTTTCACCCTTTGAAGGAAACTGTTTTTTTCTTTCCCAGCAACTTGCAATTCCAAATAATGTCTTGGCTAGGGGTGAGACTTTGTGCCCACTTCCCTTTCTCCAAGCTGGGATTTATCTGACTTCAAATCATGCAAGTTCAGTGCATCTTGTCACAGCTCCTGTGAGTTCATAATCGTATCTGTCTTCTTTAGGTCTATAAAACACTTTTTCCTCAGAATCACCCACACCTCTGACTCTTAGAATCTTTTTACCTTCTCTTCTGCATAGGTCCCTAATACTCTTAATGACGAGTTGTGATGTCCAGAGATAGTACGTTGCTCAACCTTCAAGAGAGACTCTTTAGGAGATGGTAATTAGCACCAACACAAACAACTAAGCATTGTACAGAGACTGAGAGACTCTGGAGCACTCAGTCCTAAATAGGTGTCTTTGTTTTCTTGATTTTTAAGTTATTTCTGGAAAGATAAATGATAAATACACCATGTCCCTTTTGTCTAAAATAGCAGTCCTCAACCTGTGGATTGCAATCCCTTTGTGGGTCAAATGACCTTTACATAGGGGTCACATAATCAGATATCATGCATCAGTTATTTACATTATAATTCATAGCAGTAACAAAAATATAGTTACAAAGTAGAAACAAAAATAATGGTTGAGGGTTAGTACAACATGCGGACCTGTATTAAAAGGGCTCACTCAGTATTAAGCTTGAGAATCACTGATCTAAAATGTTCTGCTGAGTTTGGTATTGACTGAGATTCCTAACTGGGAGTTTCTAGAACTTCCTTTATCTTTCCAGAGTTTTGAGTCATTAAATATTTCATGTTGGCAACCAGAAGACAAGATTAAGCATGTTATCTTCTTCAAGTTCTCTTTTCATCCTGGGACTGCAGGCTTTCTATTTTCCTCTTGCTGAAAAGGAGGATATGTGAAGTAGGAAGTTGCAGAAGAGTGACTAAGTCTCAAGATATCTGAAAGCAGTAAGTCAGGTACTTGACTTTAACATTGAACAAATTTCAAAAGCTCAAGCCCAGATAGTGGTTTATATAAAGTGGAAGAGCCCTCTCCAGTGTACTCAGAATGTTTGGGGGAAATGAATAGGCACTTGGACTGATGAAAAACATTCCATACAGTCATCTACCAATTGTTAGTGCTTATCAACTATATCAGCAGAGAGAGATGGAAAGAGAAATGTTAAGGTATGAGACTGTGGTTTTTGGCCTGATTTCTCAAGTAGAAGAAAAAAAAAATGTGTCCTCAGTTACCAGAGCTAAAAAACCATTTGAAAATATGTTATTTCTGAGGCAGAAAAGGATAACCAAACGTGAAGCTTTCAAGATGAAATAAATTAATGAAATTGGAAATAACTTCTATCTATTTCCTAGGTAATTTTCTCAGGTCGAAGAGGACTAAAGCATAATTATGTAAGAGAGATCAGACCTATAGTGAGCTGTCTGGATCTTTACCTTGTAGACTTACCTCTCTATATAAATTTTCCCAGGACAAGAGGAAGATATATAAGAAGACAGAGTAATCTTGCTTTGTATCCCAAGTCACTTATTTGCAGATTACTTATTGTTCCTCTATTACATGTCAGATCCTATAGGAGGTATCAGAGATGGAATATATGGCTTCTTCCTGTAGGTTATAGTCTACCAGATAGAAACCAAACAACAAAAAGGAAGAAAAGACACAAAGAGAAGAAATAAAAAAGATGCCAAATTACTTAAAATTATAATGATATAAATGCCTATTATAAAAAAAGAGAGATGGAAATAGAAAAAAAAAAAGGAAGAACCTCCTTTGAGTAGGATTCTGAGAAAGCAAATATTTCTTTTTTTTATTCATTTTTATTGAGCTCTATTTTTTTTTCTCTACTATTATCCCTGCCTCTCCCCTCCCCTTTCAACCTTCCACAAGGTCTCCATGCTCCCAATTTACTCAGGAGATCTTGTCTTTTTCTACTTCCCACATAGATTAGATCTATGTAAATCTCTCTTGGTGTCCTCATTGTTCCCTGGGATTGTGGTTTGTAGGCTAGTTTTCTTTGTTTGAAAACCTCCTATGAGAGCGGCAGCGGCAGCGGAGGCAGCGGCCAGGACTGGGCACTCGGAGCGCTTCGGTTGGCCGCTCTCAGCTGGGTGCGTCCCACCCGCTCCATGGCAGGAGCCGGAGGAGGCGGCTGCCCGATGGGCGGCAACGACTTCCAGTGGTGCTTCTCGCAAGTGAAGGGCGCTGTCAACGAGGACGTGGCGGAAGCCGACATCATCTCCACCGTTGAGTTTAACTACTCTGGAGACCTTCTTGCAACAGGAGACAAAGGTGGCAGAGTTGTTATTTTCCAGCGGGAACAAGAGAATAAAGGCCGCACTCACTCTAGGGGAGAGTACAATCTTTACAGTACCTTTCAGAGTCATGAGCCAGAGTTTGACTATTTGAAAAGTCTAGAAATTGAAGAAAAAATTAATAAAATCAGGTGGTTACCGCAACAGAATGCTGCTCATTTTCTACTCTCTACAAATGATAAAACTATTAAATTATGGAAAATAAGTGAACGGGATAAAAGAGCAGACGGTTATAACTTGAAAGATGAAGATGGACGACTTCGAGACCCATTTAGAATTACGGCACTACGGGTTCCAATATTGAAGCCCATGGACCTTATGGTAGAAGCAAGTCCACGACGAATTTTTGCAACTGCTCATACATATCACTTTAATTCCATTTCAGTAAATAGTGATCATGAAACATATCTCTCTGCAGATGATCTGAGAATTAACCTATGGCATTTAGAAATCACAGATAGAAGCTTCAACATTGTGGACATCAAGCCAACTAACATGGAGGAGCTGACAGAAGTCATCACTGCCGCTGAGTTCCACCCACACCAGTGCAATGTGTTCGTCTATAGCAGTAGCAAGGGGACCATCAGGCTGTGTGACATGCGCTCCTCTGCCCTGTGTGACAGGCATGCCAAGTTTTTTGAAGAGCCAGAAGACCCCAGCAGTAGATCCTTTTTCTCAGAAATAATCTTGTCTATATCTGACGTCAAGTTCAGCCACAGTGGTCGGTACATGATGACCAGAGACTATCTGTCGGTAAAGGTATGGGACCTCAACATGGAGGGCAGGCCTGTCGAGACCCACCAGGTACATGAGTACCTGCGAAGCAAGCTCTGCTCCTTGTATGAGAATGACTGCATCTTTGACAGGTTCGAGTGCTGCTGGAACGGTTCAGACAGTGCCATTATGACGGGGTCCTACAACAACTTCTTCAGAATGTTTGATAGAAACACGCAGAGGGATGTTACACTGGAAGCCTCGAGATGAGTGCCGCTGCTGAAAAGAAAACCTACTCGAAGCTGAATTGGTGGACTTTGTTCAATAAAGGCCGTTCCTCAATTGTAAAAAAAAAAAAAAAAAAAAAAAAAAAAAAAAAAAAAAAAAAAAAAAAAAGAAAAGAAAAGAAAAAAAAAGAAAGAAAGAAAGAAAAGAAAAAAAAAGAAAAGAAAACCTCCTATGAATGAGTACATATGATAATTGTCTTTCTGTGTCTGGGTTACCTCACTCAAAATAATATTTTCTAGCTCCGTCCATTTTCCTGCAAAATTCAAGACGTCATTATATTTTTCTGCTGTGTAGTACTCCATTATGTAAATGTACCACATTTTCCTTATCCATTCTTTGGTCGAGGGGCATTTAGGTTGTTTCCAGGTTCTAGCTATGACAAACAATGCTGCTATGAACATAACTGAGCACATTTCCTTGTGGCAGAATTGAGTATCCTTTGGATATATACCCAAAATTGGTATTACTGGGTCTTGAGGAATGTTGTTCCCTAATTTTCTGAGAAATCACCACACTGACATCCAAAGCAGCTGTACCAGCTTGCATTCATACCAGCAATGAATAAGTGTTCCCTTCCCCCCCCCCCAACTTCTCCAGCATAAGTTGTCATCACTGTTTTTGATACAGGTGTAAGATGGAATCTCAGAGTTTTTGATTTGCATTTCTCTGATTACTAAGGATGTTGAACATTTCCTTAAGTGTCTTTCAGCCATTTTAGGTTCCCCTGTTGAGAGTTCTCTGTTTATATCTGTACTCCATTTTTTATTGGATTATGTGTTTTTTTGATGACCAATTTCTTGAGTTCTTTGTATATTTTGGAGATCAGACCTCTATCTGATATGGAGTTAATGAAGATGTTTTCCCATTCTGCAGGCTGTCATTTTGTCTTGTTGACCGTGTCCTTTGCTTTACAGAAGCTTTTCAGTTTCAGAAGGTCCCATTTATGAGAAACAAATATTTCTGAGAAGAACATTAAACAAAATTGTGGGAAGACAGAAAGACAAAATTATGTAAAAAGTGTGAATGCTTATGCATGATAGTACCCAGGTATTTCAGCTAAAAAGGGAAATTGTGCAAGGGCTCTGAATCAGATATGGCCATTTATTTGTGCAACTAAAGGCCAGTAAGTGTATGTACAGAGAGAGAGAGAGAGAGAGAGAGAGAGAGAGAGAGAGACAGAGGCAGAGACAGAGACAGAGAGAGAGAGAGAGAGAGAGAGAGAGAGAGAACAGATCATACGCGAACTGAAGAAGAAAGAAAGTCCTATAATGCAGGGTGAGGAATATAACGTTTTCTCTAAACACAGTAGAAGAGTACTGGCATGTTATAAAAAAAAAAAAAAAGTAACATTGTCCAGTGTGGATTTTAAGAAGAGCATTTCTTTGTGTGAAATGGATTTCTGTAAAGGGTTGACTTAGGAGGAATATTAAGAAGTCCCAGTATGTTGAAATAGGAGCGGCGGGGCTGCGTCCCCAACACCCCGGCCGCTTGGCTAGCTCATGCCCGAAATAACAACACACAAACTGTATTCATTTAAGTGCTGCTTGGCCCATGAACTCTAACCCTTAGAGGCCAATTCTCGCATCTGGAATAGCCCATTTCTAATGATGTGTGTAAGCACCCCAAGGTGCGCTTACCGGGAAGATTCTAGCCTAAGTCCATCGTGGGTTGCAGCTGCCTGGGTGAGCAGAGCATGGCGGCTGTCCGGTCCCTCTGGAAGCAACGCAGAGTCTGACCTCACTTCCTCTTCCACCCAGCATCCTATTCTGTTTATTCCTCCCACCTATGTTCTAACCTATCAGGGCCAGCTAAGCAGTTTCTTTATTGCTCAGCCAATGAAATCAACAGATTGATATGACACTCCCACATCACCAGTAAGAGATAGCAAATAAATAAAGACAGATAACAGGGTTTGGAAAGAAGACAAGTCCAAGATTAACTTAAACCATTCATTTTGTAGAATTTATTGAAGTTCTGAATATGACCGATGATATGAATATGAAGTTATCAACTGACTGATGTTAAGGAATCTCAGACTTAACTGGAATGCAAAGGTGGGAGGATATATGGAGATGCTGGGAGGAACTGATGTACTCAGCTAGTTACTGGTGGAGTAGGTGGAGGACAAGAGATCCATCACAGTGATCTAACAAGTGGGTATGATCGCCAGGAGCAGATGTCCAGTGTATAACTGCCTAAGTTCTTATGGAACAGAGAGGTCTAGAAACCTCGAGAGATCAATGTATCAGTCCTGTGTTATGCTTGCCACATAGGCATGAGGTCCTGAGTTCAATCTCTAACACTCATAGAAAAGTATGAGGTGTGAAGCGGGTGCAAGACTGGTATCCCAGCTCTGAGGAAACAAAAATAAAAGCCTCCCTGGGACTTACTGCTAAGTCAGTATAGCCAGTCCAGAAGTTCTGTGTTCACTGAGAGACCCTATCTCAAAACGAAGATATAGAGAGACAGAGGAAGATACCAACGTCAACCTCTGGCCTCCTCTGTCTCCTCCATTAGCTCTTTTCCTCTCTCTCTCTCTCTCTCTCTCTCTCTCTCTCTCTCTCTCTCTCTCTCTCTCACACACACACACACACACACACAACACACACACACACACACACACACACACAACACACACACACACACACACACACACACACGGGGTGGTGGAGGTGGATCTAGGCTAAGTAAGAATGGTGTAGTCAACAGCAAAGTACCTAATGAGATCCTCGGGAATTATACCTGGATTAATTATTGGATACAAGCTGAACTTACTGCTATTACCAGCATGTAGGTCTCTAGGTCCTTCTTCTATACCCCGCTTCTGGCAATGCCCTTGACCCTACTTTTCCTGTTCCAGTTGCCTGTTTTGGTATGTGCACGGCATCTGCTTCCCTTCAGCCCAGACCCCTCCTACAGTGCCTTAAGTAGGCATTCTAGAACTAAAAGCTGTACTTCCTAATGACAGGTTATTAGCCTTAATATTTTGATCCATTTTGCTGACAGTGTATTTTTAATTCTGATAAGAATGTGAGCAAAAATTACATGCCCAGATAATTCCCAAAAATAAGAAAGATGGTATGGTTCACTATAACAATTACACATAAGATAAAGTGCCCAGAATAGCCAAGGAAATGGTAAACCTTCAAATATTACAGCAAACAAATTTTTGCCGGATATAAACATGGTCATGTTCACTCACTCCAATGTCACATACATTTTCACTTGTAGTCCCTTCGTTTATTCCCTAATGACCCCATGACTGGACACTGCCAGTTCTTTTAAAAACTAGGGTTTTTCATATCTAAAAGTTGCGTTCAGCTCCTCCAACACACACAGTATTTCTTTGAGGAAACAATTCAGGATGCCTGAGTCATTTCATTTAAAAGAACATCTTAGTCTTTCCTGGCATTCTGCTTCTTGTTAAAAACTTCAATGTAAGTGACCTGAATTTTTGAACGCTAATGTTTCCTCATTACCATAAAATCATAATCATTTAAAGGCAGTTGAGAGTAACTTAACCTTAAAGAACGGATGCCATCATTTTCTGATTGATTAGCTCAGCTTTCGAGAGCCAGTCACCCAGAACCAGTGTTTCTAATAAGGTAAATTTTCAGAAATGGGATCTGATCTATATTTTCTTGGCTCTCTGAATACAAAGCAGATTTTGTGGGCTGCATGCCTAATGAGTCACCCTTGTTTTTCATGAAAAACATGGTTTTCCCGTACTGTCACATTTTGCTCTTGACTAGTGAATTTGCATAAAGTGAATATATTACAACTTGGATGTTGTAATTAAGTTAGTTTAATTATGAAAGTCACACCAATGCCTTGGGGCTTTCATGAATCTACAATGTCTCCAAGTATTTCAGGGGTCTTACATCTGATGTCCCTATGGAGTGAAACTTTCTTAGCTGCGATACTCTAAGATTCCTGGAATAGAAACATGTTTACCACAGAACAAACAAAACAAAATCCTAAAGCACAAGGTCTCTTTGAGAAGAAGAATATAGAATAACACAGAAAGGGACAACTTGAACTGATTAAATATAAAGTTGGATTGTTCTTGACTCTGAAGTTTATTCAAATTTTATTCATTGCTTTTTATTTAAGCCAGCTCCTAATTAGCAGTCACCAACTAACAGTTTGTGTGTTTTAGTACCAAGTGAGGCTACCGGCACTTACAGTGTGGGGATTACAATCATGGTGTCAGGTGTTAACAACATCACTATGCTCATGGTGAGATTTCATTTATCTTTCACCTATGAACTTTCCCATATTCCTCTCCTATGCAGTTTTTAAGTGCACACTGTGTTTTAGGCATTTTCCTAAAGACAGAGGGGGAAAAAAGGGAATCAGGCAAAGTGCCTGCTCCCATCTCTTTTATATTCTGGTGCAACACACACACACACACACACACACACACACACAAATAAATGCAATAAGCTGGTAATGATGCTTATAAATGCTGTGGGGGAAATAACTGGACTGCCGTAATAGAGCACAATGGTGATCAATAGCAACTTGTTTCCTTCAGCTGACTAACCTTCACACAGGTTTATTCTGGGCTCTGATTTACCTTTATTTTCATTTTCTTTTCTTTTCTCATCTCATCACCTCGTGCAAATACTTTCTCTTTCTTTGCCATCCAGCTCCCTGAAAGTTTTACTGCAGAGGGTTACCTTTCTCAAGAACTGGTGCCATCCCTTCCAAATGCAACCATTAAGAATAATAGGACTTGATGCCCTAACCTGTGAGTTAAGATGAGTAAACACCTCCACCAATTAAGAAATACAAGTGAGCCAGACAGTGGTGGCACATGCCTTTAAAGCCAGCACATGGGAGGCAGAGGTCGTGGGTGTCTGTGAGTTCAATGCCAGCCTGGAATACAAAGGGACTTCCAGTACTTTCAGGATGGTTACATAGAAAACCCTTGTTACAATGTCCAGTACCTTTCTGATAGCCTGCAGTGTAATTCAATCCCTCCATCTGGTATTTAAACATCCTCTGCTTTTCTGTCAGCATGGAGTTCAAATTTCTCCCTTGTTACACAATCATATGTGTGTATGTATATATATATATATATGCCATACGAACCTGTTAAATCTGTCTAGTGCAATTTCTCTTTAAGAATGAGTAATGGTAAGTCTTTCACATTATTTTAGACAGAATTAGAGAAAGGAATTTCAAATTAGTGAAAATAGGCCATGGATTTGGAAGAGAGCCATTTGAGGGTGCAAGAGAAGGCTTTGCAGAGGAAAGAGAATGGGGAAATGATGCAATTATATTATAATTTCAGGAAATAATTTTAAAAATAAAATAAACATTGATAATCAATGAGAGGAGAGATGATGGAAGACTATTTGAGATGGTAGAAACCACAACATCAAGGTTTGAAGGAGCTTGGACTGTGCAGACAACGAGGGTTTATGGATACAAGGATGCAGCTGGCAAAACATCTTGAGTTTACTGCAATGTGAACCACTGAAACCTTTAAACAGGAAGAAGAGAAAAGGTAATCTGATTTGGGGTAATTAAATAACACCACCTGCTCTGAGGACTGTGGAGAGATGGAGTCGAACTAAAATGAGGTTTTTTCAAGTATTCTAAGTATAGATTAGGTGGAGGGAGTTTAAAGAATTTAGGAACAAGTTCAGGATTGGAAATTTTCCCTCTAACAAATGTACTTGACACAATATTTTTGGATAAGAACATAGAGAAACGTGCCAAAACCATAGGTTTTATTTGACTTGTATAAACAAAATGCAGTGGCCAACTACTCTAGTTATATTCAAGAACACTAAACTCGTCAGTACAACTGCCTTTAAGCATCTCATGGGCTTGCAGAGACTTAAGGGCCCAACTGAGATGGCTGTGATTAGCCGGAGACACAGGTCTACTGCTCTGCAGCTTCCACTTCTTTATTCCCACCACTAGCCCCACTAACCAGGATGGCAAAAGTAGGCTCCACAGAGTTGATCATACATGCTTCCTTACAGAATCTGCAAGATGTAGACAGTCAACCAGTTAAAGCAAGCAAGGAGGGTCAAACCTACTGATGGTCAAATATTGTCTTTCATAGTCCTATTCAGAATCATTTATGAAGGGAGAAGTGTGTGTGTGTGTGTGTGTGTGTGTGTGTGTGTGTGTGTGTGTATGAGACGTTTAGTCTTAAAATACAAGAAGCAATTTGGTACCTTTATTTTTGGCTGGCACAATAAATTATAACTATATGCAGTAAGCATTCAATGATCATTAAGCTACTAAATGAATGAATGAAGTAAGTAATGCAGTCCTTTGGGTAAGGTAAAATACATCCACTCTATAATTAGAAAGTGCTAACCAATTATCTAAATGAAGTTAGCTATTTAGAAAACTTAACTCACTCTCAAAGCAGTGTAACTATACAAAATAGATATAAATTTTCCACTCCAAGTCAATACACTTTTATAAAGAGGCAGATAACTTGGGCTTTTCATAGGGCATATTTCACCTAAATAGCTATGTTAAGCTTGCTCCAATTAAAGTTTCTTTATTGACACAGATGTTTGAATTTCACATAAATTTTACATATTGTAAGTTATTTGTATTCCACTTTTGTCCACAATCTCTTAAATATGTAAAGGCTATATTCCTAGAACACAAGCTCTACAAAGCCAGCAGCATTTAGAAGGGGAAATTAGTGTGTTGTCATCTAGCCTTTTGCTTGTCAAGAATCAGAAAGACCCGACTATGTAAATTAGTTTGGCAAAGGTGTAGATAATGAGACAGAGGTACACACCAAATTCATTTTACCTGATAGAAGATTAAGTTGCAGAAGACCAATAGGATATGCAACCTTAAAATATTTGCATAAAACTTATTTACCATAATGTCACGGTGTGCTTTAGACCAACATCAGAAGTTTAGAGAATGACTATTTCAATATGTTTAAGTACCTGTTAGGGAAAAACACCATCACAAATGATCCTTTTTGGAAAAGAGAAACATAGATGAAGCAAAGGCAAGTCAGCAGACAGAACTTCTTAGTGAATGACACATCCCACAATCCAGTCAACTTATCTTGGATGTAGCATCATTCTAATTAGAAACTGATTTCCAATTCTGTTTCACAGGTAACTTGAAATTGCCAGGGTATGGGCTCTGAGCTGCAGATATAATTATTTTTACCATTGGAAATGAAGTTTCCCCACTATGAATTAATAAAGCAGTAAGCTTGGTTAGTTTCAATTCATCCCCCAGAGTCTCATCTATAAAAATAACTTTCCAAGTGAGAACCAGATTCGAGTCCCTCACTGAGCCCACCAAGACAGAGACATCCCTTGAGGCGCAGCCCACGCAGCCACACACAGCTCTAACTGCCAAGCTATTAGTCAGGTGTGATGCTTCTTTCCTGCAAAAACTTCTAATAAATGTTCTATATATCTATTTCTATCTCTTTTTAATTTTATTGGTGAATATCTCACCATGTTTCTCTATAAGGATCAGTTTTAATACCATAATTCTAGTACTAAATATAACATTAAATCCATAATATAAACAAATATATGCGATTCACTTCCCACCGCCTCATAAATGTTGTAAATTTATACTTCCCTGTGCATTTATTAATTCTATTCTTGCTTCTCTTTGCCATGCTCTATGCCTGCAAACATTTACAAGGAAGCAAACGATTACTCTCTATAGTAGAAAGAAGAAAACATGTAATGTAAATCTCTTCAACCAACACTTGATATAGAAAACAGGAAATCAAAAACTCCTTCAGCAGAAGAATAATTTTCTATATAACCACTGGTGAACTAGGTGGGAGGAAGGAATTCAAATGGGAAAGAAAAGAGGATACAAGACTTGGATGGGGTGAATATAAGTCAGTAATCCTCTCTCTCTCTCTCTCTCTCTCTCTCTCTCTCTCTCTCTTTCTCTGTGGGGGTGCATGTAGGTGGGGGGGGAGAAAAATAGGGTAGGGATGTGCTGGAAACAAAATTATTTTAAGAATAAGTGAAAAAGAAATAAGAAAGAGGAATCAGAGTGAAACTATTAAAATATATGATATACATTCATGAAATTGTCAAATAGTTAATAAAAATTATGTTAAAACAAAAGAAAATCGATTGCTTCTGAGACTTTCCTTAGGCAGTTAAGGTATTCTGGGACATACTTCTTGAACTCTGTGAAATGAGGAGATTGAGCTAGTAGAAGTTCTCTGAAGCCTTTCTCTACTCTAAAAGGCTTGGATGTGATACCTGTAGAGGAATAAATTGTCTGTTCAAAATTTTTCAGATTGAAGATATTTTCCTCAACTTTAGGACTTATTGGGAAAAAAATCTGTGCTCAGCGTTTAAATGAGAAATCATATTCATCAATTTAGGAAATTTGGAAATACTGCTTGTCTATTCCAATTTACTGGATCACAATGTATGAATGGTCCTTTGTTCACATGGCACAGTTAGATCTCTAGTGACCAACATACTCAATATCTATGCAGAAAATAGTCAGATCTCTTCCTGATAAGTAAAGAATCTTTCAGCTTGGGCAAAAACTGGGGTTAGACAGTGTTTGTATTTAAAGTTTTTACCTTTTTGAACTTTAGTAACATAAAGATCAAGTAGTCTATACTGTAAAACAAGAAAGATGCATTATATGTCAGCAACTAGCTTTGTACATGCTGGGCATGAACTTAAAACTGCACTTTCAATGATGTGGTTTAATATTCTTCTCTATCACCTTCTGCTTAGGAGGTAAAGAAATTTCTCTTTGAAATGAAAAGGTCAATTACAGCCTAAAGGCTTCAAGAAGTCAATGTTCCAGTGATAATTAAAGGTTACAGTTTAGAGGAAGACTTATAATATAGTCAGTTAAAGTCCAATAATGAAGGCATGAGAAGTGGTGTTGATAATGAAAGCTAACATTTATAAATGTAACTAAGGAAAGAACTCTTTCTAAACAACTTCTTGGAGCATTAAAATTTTTATTACAATTTGAAATTAGAAAGTAAGTCTTCAGATCTGTTCCAAATGCTAACTGAGCTATTTGCTTATTTCCAATAATCTTAGATGTTTGTCTATAGCTATGTCTGTGGTACATATGCAATTAAGAAAAAATCCTATGATATTGCTTCTTATAAAAGTTGAGAGAATTTTTGTTAATTTTTGCAAAATCCTTAAATTTAGAAGATTAATTATACAAAAATATTGATTAAATAGCTACTTTTCAATTTGGTATAGTTCAAACAAGAATTAAACCATTCTAATATTATGTATGCATGGCTGTAGGGAAGAATTCACACCCCTTCTGAGTTAAAGTGAGCTGGATGGTGGCAGATAGACCATAGACTCTATTAATCTCTAAGATCTGTTTCAACTAACTACATGTGAGAAAATATATATGACATGACCAGAGATAATTTAGGATTAGATGGACAGAGCCAAATGGTATTCATCAGTAAATCAATAGCAACCCTATAATTCCAGCGTCATTATAGAGGCAGGGCAAGAATTAAGAGTTATTTTTATCCAGCAGCTCAGCCTAACAAGCTAATGAAATATTAACCATGTAATGAACATTTTTAAATGCCCTGAATTGTCCTTAAGCCTCTCAAAGAGGTCACTCACAACCATGTAAATTTTTTATTTCCGTTTTTTTTTAAAAGAAATGTTTTAACTATGTGAGCCAAGCTTTATCAAGAGTCCAGTTAACTATAAATATCCACATTGGAAAAGAAATGTAAATGTAAGTTATTAACTCTCTCTCTCTCTCTCTGTCTCTCTCTGTCTCTCTCTCTCGCGCGCGTGCGCGCACGCACTGTGCATGTACATGTGTGTGTGAATATGAACACATGTGATGAGGCAATAACTACGCTCCTCACCATCAGCCCTGAAAGTCTAAGCCAAGAAAAGATATTCTAAGTCAAATGGCAACTTATTTCTTAAGATCTATGTCCTGATATAAAGCATTGAGTGAAAATCAGGTTCTTCTCTTAGAAATCTGTAAATGTTTTGAGGTATTTAGAGTAGAAGAGAGAAGACTGCAGTCAATAGAATTATTGAGCTGTCCCAAACCATATGGAAGCTAGAGATTCCTTTACACACTTGAGGAAACCAGCTTGAACTTCTCCTGATCTGGGTGGTTTAATCTGATCATTGAGAGTAGGTCTTGTTCATTAGAACTGCATAAGCCTTGCATAAACCCATCAAAACTACTACTAATAGGTCACTATGATAGAACAGTTAGCATGGGAATATTTACTCTGTACCATTGCATATTATAAGGGTGTAACTTGTATTTTTTTTTTCTTTTTTACTTTTACTTGAGTTCTGGGAAGATTGCCCAAGTCTCAGAAGATAGTCTGCTCATACAATTTTAAACAATATTAAACTGTAGACTTGGGGGCATAATTTTGCATGAGAATTTGGAGACCTTAGTGAAATGTTATCATTGAAAACTGATCTGTTTGGATGTTAGTTAACAAGAATGAAGTTGTGGTGACTAATTTTAATGTCAACTTGATGGGATTTTGAATCATCTAAGGGACAAATTCTCAGGGTTTATGAACTGAGAATTTCTAAACAAGTTTAACTGAAATAAAAAGACTCATCCTAAATGTAGGGAGTACCCTCTATGACCTGGGGTTCAGGACAAAGTGATGAAGAGAACTCTAGGATTCATCTCTTTATTCTTTCTGACTGTACATGCAACATGTCTAGTTTCTTCATACCTTTTCTCCCCTGATGGACTCTACTTTCATTCCTTGATAAAGAAACCATTCCTTCTTTAAGTAGCTTTTGTTGAATATTTTGCCATAGAAGTGAGAAAAATAAAATAATATAGTCACTATTACTCCAGTACAAGAATAATGCAATTGGATTGCTTTATCTTTCTTTTGATTGATTTATTACCATCTAAGAGTCTATATATGGAAACTCAATGGAGGATTTTTTCCAACTTTTTTAAATGCGAAAAAAAAAAAGAAATACTCAGGGCTGGATCATTGGTCTTTTGTTAAATCTACATTCCTTCACTTAGTGATCTCATTTATTGGCTCACAGCTCTCAAAATTATACCCTCTGCTCAGACATTTCCCCAAATCACAGTCTTTTATTTCTATCTGCCTACTTGGTACTCCACCTACATGTATCTAAAAGCATGTTGTGCTGTTCAAGCTGAACTTTCAAGCGTTTCTGCGAAGTGTAATTGTACTCCTCTCCACTAAGTCAATAGTGACTTCATCCTTCTAGTTGTTTACACCAAAAATCATGACATCGTTCTTGGTCTTTTTCTTCTTACAACTCATATTTAATCCATCTACACATTTGACCTTACCTTCAAAATGTATTCTGAGTGTGACTGCTTCTTTGGGCTAATTATGGCTTTAATCTAAACCATCATCATCCAACTTTTCACCACTACCCACCGAAGCATTACCTCTACACAAGAGCAGTTTTTTCAAAGCAAATTTGGCTAGTCCACATTTTGAACAACAAAATAACTGTTGAATAGCCTAAGAAACAAGTCTTTGGAAGCCATAGAGTCAGTTTAGAACTTTGCGGGATATCATATTTTAGTAGTTCAAAACATGTTGTGTGTGTGTGTGGGGGGTGTTTCCTTTTGAAGCAGATGCAATAATCCATGGATTGCTTGTGGGTTGCTAAACATAAACAACATTTTTTCTAACCAGGTGTGGTGGTTAATATTCAGTGTCAGCTTGACTAGACTGAGATTTATCCTGGAAACATATTTCTGGGTTTTTTTTTCTACTACTCTATTTAACTGATCAGAGGAGACCTATCCTGAATCTATGTTGCCAGAGTGACTGGGATGCCAAATGGAATTAGAGAAGTGAGGTAAGTACCAGAATTTACTCCTTTCTGCTTTCTGGTTACAGATCCACTCACATTCTGCTGCCATGACTTCTCTGCCCTGAAGTTGTATGCCATAGTAAACCTTTCTTACCTAAAGTTGTTTTTTGTCAGATACTTTGTCACAACAATAAGAAAGTAATTGATATATTTTCCATCAGTGTGCCACATTCCCATGGATATTAAGTGGCCGGGTAGATACTGGGCAGATCACTGACTCTTAATCAAGTGATAGAAGTATAAAGGAGGAAAAAAAGCCAAATAAAAGAAAAGATTAATAGAACCAAGAGCATCAAGACTTCAGTGTCGGTTTTCATAGTAATTGTATTAGTTACGTTTCTTGTCATTAGGACTAAAATACTAGCCATAAACACCTTAGAGGAAGAAAGATTTGATTTTGCTCATGTTTGTGAAAGAGTTTGCATAGAACTTCACAGTAGGAGGAATGTGTGACTGAGAAGCTTCTTGAAAGTGTCATTTCAGCCACAAACATAAAGAAGCAGAATATTGGTACTCAGCTTGTTTTATCTTCTCTAATTTTCTGTGTAGTCCCCAGGCCATGAGATGATGATGCCCACATTCACAGTAGACCTTCTATGTCTGCTCCTCCATTCTGGAAGTGCTCTCACAGTCATGAGACTCATCTCTCTGGATGTGAGTCAAGTTTACCCACAGTCACTGTAAAGGTCAGTCTCTGATTGAACTGGGGACTCAGGAAGTCACCTGACTGGAGATGTGCCTCATGAAGATTCAAAGTGATTCTAAATATGGTCAAGTTGGCAGTGTAGATTAACTATCACAGTAGCTTCTACCATCTACCATTAATACCAGACTTTGATTCGCAGTAATCAAGCTATAGTCTAGAGAAGAAAGCCTACACATAGCTACCACTTCCTTCTAGAAACACAATTATAAAGGCAAAGCAAATGCTTCTCATGTTACAAGCACCTCCACAAACCTACTTGTCTACTGTCTTTCATTCTGAAGACAGTCCTGCCTTTGTACAGAATCTTGATTTGTCTGTTACATTCATTCCTATTCATGTCTAATGACTGCTTTTTAGGAAAAGTATTTTTAAAGCCAGTGAAAGTAATCAAGGTGATGGACACCCTGTTGAATTCAAACAGACTAGCGTGATTAAGATTCCCAGGTCTCTAGACACAAAGATTTAGCAAACACATTGAATACAATGAATAATTCATTCATCAAATTCCAAAGTGGTGACCACATGAATTGAAAAATAAAAGACGTTTTGAGTAGAAAATCACCACCACTTTTTTCTCTGCATTTTTTTTGAGAAATATCAAAATATACAGGAAAGATTGGGGTTTTCAATTTTTTGTTAAAATTCATGTTACATTTCTTCTGTTGTGTAACAAGTAATCACAAATTTGACAGCTTAGGACAAATATGTTTTGCTCCTTGTCCTGTGAGTCAGAGGTGCAAGAACAGCTAGGTTGCACCTCCTGGGCAGGGACCTGCAGTCAAAGGGACCACCAGTCTGTGATTTACCTGTGCTTCTGGGGAAGAATTCACTCAGATTCATTCCTAGCAAAGGCCTGCTCCTTCCAGCCTGGAGGCTGAGATTCCATTTTTCTTGAAGACTATAGTCTGGCAGTTGCTCTCAGCACCAGGAACTTCCCAGTATTCCCTGTCACATAGCTTTTTTCATTCTCAACCCAAAGGTGGAGAATCTTTCTTTCAACAAATCCTTTCATACAACCAGTTTCTATCTGTAAGGAGTTTACTCCATTATAAGGACTTATGCAATTATTCCCTCTTACTTCATCTTTCATCTTTCTAAAATATTTTTGAAATTTTAATTCCTGTCTCTCCATGTGTGTCCATCTTGCTATTTCTGTACTCACGTGTCTGTCACTCTATGTTTATGTTTCTGTCTTTTCCTGTCTCTTTGTATCTTTGTCTGTTTCTTTCTGTGTCTCTCCAAGTATCGCTCATTCTCTCTCTCTCTCTCTCTCTCTCTCTCTCTCTCTCTCTCCTGTGTGTGTGTGAGTGCGTAGAAAGTGTGTGTGCATGTGAGTGAGCAAGTGTGTTTGCCTATGTGTCCCCATGAAGGGGCCAGACAAGACATTCACATCTTCTACCAATCTCACTTTATTTCCTAAAGTAAGGGTTCTTCATGGAATCAAAGAAGCTCACTCTTTGGGATGGGAGAACTCTACTGAGCTCTTAGTCAAAGCCCCCACCCCTCCAATGCTGGTATTACAGGCATGTGAAGCCATACCAAGTCTTTTATGTGGATGAGGAGGATTTAAACTTGGGTTTCATGTAGAGCAGGGGATCTTATCCATGGAATCACCTTCCCAGTTCAATTATGCTTTTATTATAATGGATTTTAAGACTGCCTACAAATCACAATCCCAGAGAACTTAGACAACAATGAGGATACTAAGACATACATAGATCTAATCTACATGGGAAGTAGAAAAAGACAAGATCTCCTGAGAAAATTGGGAGAGGGTTGAAGAGGGGAGGCGAGAGGCAGGGATGGGAGCAGAGAAAAATGTAGAGCTCAATAAAAATCAATAAAAAAATGACTTAGAGTCCTAATTACATCTACAAAGTCTTTTGGTGCAGTATCTAGGTTACATGAGGTAAAAACTTGGAGAAATATGTGCACACCAGGGATAGAGTATCTCAGAAATTTGTTTAGAAATCTGGCCAACATCCTAAGTCACATAGAGTTGGAGTTTGGTCAGTGTTTCTCATCTTTAACATTAATGTAGAATAGGAATACTTTCTAATTGTAACATAACTATTTGTGTCTTTATTTTACTACAAGACCTGAAGCTGAATAAAAAATAAGTTTGATCAACAAAAGAAACCTGCATCAGAGTACAGGACTGAGCTCCTAAAGTCCAGTTGAAGAGGGGGAGGAATGGGAATATGAGCAAAAAAAATCAAGACCATAATGGGTACACCCACTGAAACAGTCTACCTGAGCTAATGGGAGCTCATCAACACCCAGACTGGGAAGGAACAAGCATATAACTAAACTAGTCCCTCTGAATGTGGTTGACAGTTGCATGGCTGGGGCAGACTGAGGGGCCACTGGCAGTGGCATCAGGAATTATCCCTACTGCATGTAGTGGCCTTTTGGGAACCTATCCTCTTTGGAGGAATACCTTGCTCAGCCTAGATATAGTAGGGAGGGCCTAGGACCTTCCCCAAAGCAATGTGCCTTACCCTCTCTAAGGAGTGGATGGTGGTGGGGTAGGAGGCTACGTAGAGGGAATGGGAGGAGGGGAAGGAGTGGGAACTTGTATTGGTGTGCATAATGGAAAAAGATAGTTTGTTTTCTTTAAAAAAAATAAGTAAAAGAAAAGGAGAAAAAAATTGTCCCTGCACTCCAAAATTTCCTTTTATCATTGGTGAGTTTTATTCCTTTTAAACTTTAATAACTAAGTTCCCATATTTGTCATCTCTCATATTTTGCTATTTGTAGTGTTCATTTCTCTTTGTTTTCTTTTTTCTTCCTTCCCTGGGTCAATTAGTAATTAAAACTAATGAAAGCCAAATGGATAGTTATCTCCCACAAATAAACATTGGGAAAAGATACCAGCAAAATAACTGTGTATGTATCTTAAAGTTTAAAGTGTGGTAGGAATTAGACAGACTAGTGAGTGTGCCAAGGACAATGCATGTTTTCTCTCACCTTCAAGGATTTTTTTAGGCACTAGATTTTGATGATAGTAATCATATTATAATAGTAAAGCTGATTTTCTCAAATAAAATTATTTTGACTTGCATTTTCTTTTTTGGAAATAGGTTCATTTCAATACTGCAGAGAACTGGTCATTTTATTTCCTGTTCCTGTGATAAAAAAAAAGCAACTTAATAAAGAGAGTTTCTTTGGCTCATGATCCCAGGTTACTGTCTGTTATTGTGTGGGAGCAAGGAAGACAGGAACTGGAAGCCGCTTGGCATTACATACCTAGCCAGTAGCAGAAGTCATGGATTAATGCCTGTATGCTGGTGTCCAGCACACTCTCCTTTTCATTCACTCCAGAGACACCTACCCTAAGAAAGTGCCTTCACATTCAGGCCAGTCTGATCTAGCCATTTCTGCATGGAGATTTCCTTCCAGGTGATTTTACACTGTAAAGCAGAATAAAAACTAACCCTCACAGTCTCGTTATTGCTTGTTTGTTTTTACCTATGCCAAAATGAATTTCCCCTTTACAACAGGAAATATCAAAGGCAAACAAAGAGTTAAATTCCTTAGTCTCTTCATACCCATCACTTTCATCTTAAGTGGAAACTGAAATATCCAACACCATTTGATCACCCAAGGAAGTTCATTCTTTTTATCTAGCTTTATATTTGCCCCAAGTTAACTTGAGTGGTTGTTCACTG
Organism: Alexandromys fortis; assembly: GCF_014885135.2. NCBI lineage: Eukaryota > Metazoa > Chordata > Mammalia > Rodentia > Cricetidae > Alexandromys > Alexandromys fortis. The sequence continues at coordinate 11,497,625 of NW_026067933.1, forward strand.
ATCTATTATTTCACTTTCCAGGCCATATGATGTGTATTAATCTATGGACTATCTTGATATACTTTTATTTGAGTTCAATATACAAAAAAAATTTAATAAGTTAAATCTTAAAATCCACCTCATAGATGGATTTAAGCATGTTAGAGTAAGTCCTAAAACAAAGTTTCTTCCTACCATGTTTTAAACACTTCAGGGGTGGTCTCCATTGATAGAATTTGAAACACAGAATACTAACCATTTTTCAACATTTTCTGTGTTATCTCATATCTAAAGTAGGGACTTCAAAAATGGCATTTCTTCCTAGACCATACCATGTTCTGGAAAAAAAAAGAAGAAGAAAATCAAATTTAGGTGCATCTTATATAGAAGTGCAGCTATAGAGGAAAAAAAAAAGCTCATGGTCCAGCTGACTCAATTATTTTAAAGATGAAGGGATAAACTCAGCTTCTTTCAAACATGCATTCTTGAACTCTCCTAGAGGACAAACACAGACTACAGGACCAAATGGTCTTAAAGCAAAACAGCATCCAATTAACTTCAGGTTTGTCTGTTAAATAGAGATTTTATACTCTGTATCCATGCTCCACATCAACAGATTAATGTAATATAAAAATCAAAGGATTTTTTTGTAATTTTGTTTTTGTTTGTTTGTTTTATGAGGCAAGAGTGATGTCTCAGTGGTTAAGAGCCTTAACTTCTTTTCCAGAGCACCCAAATTCAGTTTTCAGCACCTTTGTGGAATGCAGCGCAACCTTGAATAGCTCCAGAAGCAGGAGTATGGGCACTCTCTTATGGTGCTGTAGGCATCTCATGCACATATCTAAATGAAGTACGATTAATAAAAGCTCAGGGCTAGAAACTGGGGTTCAACCGGGAGATTTGAAAAGCAAAACAGCCTGTCATTGGCTCTTACCTCAACCTCAGTCTGAAGTAGAGACCCTGCCTACAGGAACCTCAGAATGAGACTGAGTGTTGAGAGCTATTTCCTCCCTTTTAATAATCTTCTATAGGGCTAGGATTAAAGGCATGCACCACCTTGATTAAAGGCATGTACTGGCCAGTTTCTATGGCAACTAGTGTGGCTACTGAGATTAAAAGTGTATGTTATCATAATCTGGTCTGTAAGGCTGACCAGAAGGACTGTTTTATTCTGTCTTTATTTATTAAAATAAAATTGAAATGCTACTACATCTACACTGTCCCATACAGACAAATAGACACACACACACACACACACATCAATAAATAAGCAACAATAAATATATCTTTTTAAAGCCTATTTGTAAACCAGGACAGCCAACATTTTTTTCTGAGCATGTATTTTCACTACTATGCACTTCCAAAACAGCTCGTAATCTGTGTAGTAACAGTGTGCTATGAATAGTTAAGCTGAGTTTATCAGGGATGAATGCATATACAGAAGTTAAAGTTAAGTTCTTTCTATGGTTAACTTAATTAGTATGCTTTTCCATATAAAATGATCATCTCTATGAAAACTTTTGATATTTTTGTCCTTAATTCTGTCCCAATTTGTAATTCCAAACTGCACTTCCTTTTACTAGTTTTCAGTTGCTGCTATAGCAAATTGCAAGAACTTAGGTGGCCAAATGCCCACATTATTATCTGGAAGTGTTGGGGTGAGGAATCTGAAATGGGTCTCACTAGGCTTGTGTTGAGCTCTTGGAATATCTAGCTCTTTCTGCATTGGTTATACTAATGTGAGAACTGTTTTCTTTCTATGAACAAATACAAATTAATAGGAAATGGAAAAGAAGAGATGTTGCTGAATTTTAGGAGTCACATCTAGATTAAATGTTGATGATATGATATTTTTTATTTATTTATGAATTAATTAAAGATTTCTGTCTCTTCCCCACCGCCGCCTCCCCTTTCCCTCCCCCTCCCCCAATCAAGTCCCCCTCCCTCGTTAGCCCAAAGAGCAATCAGGGTTCCCTGCCCTGTGTGAAGTCCAAGGACCACCCACCTCCATCCAGGTCTAGTAAGGTGAGCATCCAAACTGCCTAGGCTCCCACAAAGCCAATACGTGCAGTAGGATCAAAAACCCATTGCCATTGTTCTTGGGGTCTCAGTAGTCCTCATTGTCTAGTATGTTCAGCGAGACCGGTTTTAACCCAG